>NC_140589.1:1823611642-1824069142 GCF_964204655.1 Triturus cristatus | reverse complement strand
TGTGTTGGGCGGAAGAGTTTGCTTCTCGTTATCTGATCTCAGTACGGCAAGGAATGTGTGTGTTTTTTAAGCAGCCTGTGGTGTGCCTTGCTTCTTGTAGGGGACGGGCGTAAATTAACAGATCTGCCTTAGGAATGACAAAACCCACCCTCTTACTAAAACAGCTGTTCCCTATGTGCTGCAGTATCAAGCTCCATATAGAACGCCCAGGGTAAACAACATCAAGAGGTTAAAGCCTTCAGTGCATAGCTGCTGCTCTTTAGTACTGCTCATAGCACCACCCGAAAGGCTGCTGCCACATCCAGGACCTGGCATAATTTTTAGGGATTATTCAGGAGCTGTGTTGAGTTTGCATTGCCTTTTTGTACCAGTGTCTGTAATATGCGAGACAGAGTAAGAGCACACAAACACAAAGATAATCATTCATTCCGTATGGTTCGGCACTGTTACTTTCCGCTCACCACCCCTTGTTGCTTTTTACAAAGCTGCATCTAACTTGAATTCTGCCTTTCCTGACTTCCCAGTCTTCCTACGGTTATATATTATTTTTGTGTTACTTTTTGTTTTACCTTTGCATTAAAGCAGTTAACAACTCCATTCATTCATCCCACGAGGATCACCTCGAACTGAGCATAAATATATATGAAAACAAATCATCTGATTTACTTTATATCGCACTCCACTACACACAAAAAAAAGTAAAAAACAATGCAATTTACAACGCCAATAGCTCTAGCTTATACAAATGCGAGACCTATTGCATTGCAAATGCTTGTTTTCATATTGGTACTAGGAATTCCGAAAGGGTAGTGAACATTCCTGCTCTATCAGTTCGACCATTGACGCCACTTCGTCTTACAATTACTGTCATTTCATGTTTGAAAATTAGTTCTGAACGAAACGCTTGATTTCTGTTTTCTGGGAACAATTGACTACTAAAAAATACTTAATACTAGCGATTCCAGAAGCGGAGCAGTATTATCTAGGACTGATAATGATCTAAATTAATTTAAGTGCCATAAATCATGCAAACCTTTAAATAAGGGCTACTACAAAATATAGATGTCTTTTTAATTACAATTACAATGTTAATAGGATTTACAAATATCTGAAAGCATACAGATCCATATCTACAAAAATCAAATGTATGCGAGTATATTGAATTAATGTCTTATCTTAGGAGAGCCGATGGGATATTTTTCCAGTGATAGTCACTACTTGCCCGATATTCTAATGAGAATTGTGATTCCAGAACGACAAAATGCATATATTTTTGTATTTTGAAAATTAACCTTGATTGGTAGGTCGATATTGTAATTTCGCCGTGTAACCCAAAGTAGTTTCCTGAAGAAATTAAGTGGAAAGTTGCTATTACCAGCACGTGCTTGCTCAATGATGTCATAAAACACGGCTGCAGACCCTACTGTGAGAAATCATTATTCTCTTCAGATAATTTTGCCAAGCTGCTGAGGGCTGAACAAGAGTGATATTAAAGTCTTTTTTTTGTCAAGATATGGAAAACGGACGAAAACCTGCTAGCGGGATACTTTTTTTTTGTATTGAAATTGTAAATGAAAGAAAAGTCATGCACTCTGGTGCGGTGTCAGTATGCGGGTATGTTTCTTTTCAGCAAATACCGCAGGTTTCAAAGAGCCCGCAAAGGCCATTTCTATGTGCACGGCAATTATGGTGCTGTGTTTGGTCTGGTAAAGACGGAACATCACCGCTTTGGGTGAATTTTGAAAAGAGCTACGGTGTGGAAGTGACATCCGGTGATTAAACTGCACTTTAAGAGACATTTTACTGCGATTGCAGGCAACCGGGTGCCACGACACAATGATAACACTATCTTGCCAATGCCGACTGACTATTGCTAAATACAGCGCAAGTACTCTGCAATGTCTGAAGCAAAGACAACAGGTTGAGAAACTGTGGAGGAAGAAAATGAAAAAAAAAGCACGCTACGGCCTGCTGCTGTATAGAGAGGCGGGGGCGGGTGGGGGGGAGTGGAGGCCAGCAGAGTGATGCGATCTGTGGGTGTGGAGGGGGAGGGAATTGAAGCGCGGAGAGAGGCATGCAAGGCTTAATGAGCCTTGACAGAAACCCACATGGCGGCTGCGCGCGTGTACGCGCATGTGCACGCAAGCTTGAGACCAGGAAAAGCCTCTGGTAGCACTTTTAAAAGCCTGTTTACTAAATTTCTCGCAGAGTAGCGCATGCGCTGGCTCAGCGAGACCTAAAAAGGGCGCATTCCAACACAGGTTTTGCCCTCAATACATTTTCCATAGACTTTGTACTCACACATTATCCAAACAGATTTTAATGCAATTTGGTTTGAACATACATCAGGGTATATAGATGATTATTTTTTGTGTTTGAATTCAAATGGTTCAGCAGTAGGTATGTTATAATGCAAAATAACTTAGTGATATCTATAGACCCTGTCGTACAACGGTACATGGCAATGACAAAACAGAATATGATTGGTTAACGAAAAGCTTTTCAAAATGAAACCGCAGCCATTTTGTTTAGAACACACTTGGTATCTATTCTGTGTTAACCCAGCAAATACTGAAAAATTGTTTACTGCACAGTACAGCAACGAATAAGGCACTGGAAGTACTCATTAGTTAAATAGGTGTTATAGATTTTTATATATTTAAAAAATATCACAGAGTACCGTGGTAATATCTAGGAAGTACATCGGTACCAAAAAGATACCATTTAAAAAAAAAATGTAATGAGGTTATTGATCTTTTAGCGCGGGGTTTGAAAAGAGCCTTGGGTTGTTTCAACTAGACAGTAAACTTAGATATGTTGGCCAATCCAACATTTTAGGATTGAATGAAAAAGAAAAAATTCCCATAGCTGTTGAAATGGACTTCATCTGTACGATATAGTGCAGTTTCACTAAATTTAATATTTAAATGATAAATAGAGGGCATTCTGTGATCTCTCAGAAATGCAGAAACTGTCTCTGAGTTTTTTCAAAGTTTGCAGCATTTTCCGAAGACCTTTTCCACTTTTGTCTCTGACAAATGTTAGAAAATACAAAATGAATGTTGGGAAACAGATAAATTAACTTTAAAAATGTGTCCTTAATCTCTTTTTCTAGTCTCACTCCTGTTAAGAATCCAATATCATGGCCACAAGAGTGGATGATAATAAAGTCCAGATGTTCACATGCTCTAAGATAGGAAAGTAGAGGGAGTTACTGATGCCAACTCAAACCTCTTTCCCCTATCCAGGTAAAGTCTACTCCTTTTAAAACGAAATAATCTTCCAGATAGGATTTCTTTGCATGCTCTCTGGCCCAAAAAATAAAACGATGTCCAACACCGTATACTCGAACCATGTTGTACCTCCACTCACATACAGCAAAAAGGAATAGTCCCCCACATAAACTAATATGTGCTACTTTACGCATATTATTTTGAGATTGACAGTTTTTGAAAGGTGGCCCATGATTGGTCAAGATAGATTTTGGTCTACATAAGAAGCACAATAATGCTAAGTACTGGGATTATCAGGCTATATAAACTAGATCGCTGCTACGAAGATCTAAATGTACTAGAAATCCCTCTAAAACATACAATTCTGGTCATGTGATAATAAAAACAAATACACCACTACATATCAAGCAGAATAAATAAATAAAGTACTATCTGATTGCTTTGTCTGTCACACACGCCTATTTACACAGTCTACTACAACTACATGACACACACAGTGACAGTAAAAACCAAAAGGAAAAGTGTCTAACATTTACAATGAATACATTTAACATTATGTGATTGGTTGATCTTTGTAATTAGCAAAAAAAACGCCCCAATAATTCCAAAAAAACACTAACCACCATTGCCATGGTGGTCACTATTAAGAAGAACAGAACTGAACTGCTTTTACACAAATACTGCAGTGACGTTGGATTGCAAAGATCATCAATTACACCCACAGCTTGATACATAAAAGAGGAACGTAGGTTTATTTTATATTATTTTTACACTGAATTAGTTCAGTCATTGACAATGTATTATTTATAGTATTGGAAGCAAAAGTACCAAACTGACTTGTCCTATACATTTTGTCAGCCAGATCTACTCACATTGAACAAAATGCCTACTAAACAACACCTTAGGTATTATATTGGCCTCTGAGATGCGATGCCCTGAATATGGTGAAGCTTAAACGCGGTGTTTATCATCTGCCACTATGGTTAGACTGATTTTCTTCTTGTTTTTAAGGTTGCATTTGTACCATGCTTTTTTACTTTTTATAGTAATAACTATGCTTTTTTGGTAGACTATTTGCTTTTATGTTTATGGTTTTTATTAACTAATAAACACATTTTCACATACTCTGGAAGACACAAAAGACATTGTAAAATGGAGAGAAATTTTAAACAGATGCAAAACACAGAAGAAGGATGCCTACTCCAAAACAAAAGTGCTGGTAAGAGTACAGAAGCAACATATAGTATTTCAAAAAAGACTTCCTTCAATGAGACTAAGATTTTTTCAAGAGACAAAGATTAGGAATAGAATGGCAAAGCACTTCTAAAATTGCTTCTTCCAAAACCTCCTTTAAATACTTCCATCTATAAGTAAAAACATTGATAAATTGAAACACAAGATATATGTTTGACATATTGTCAATAAAGCATTTTTTGTTAAAAGAAAAATGGTCATTTATATCATGAATTGCATGAAACGTCTAAACCATTTAATTTCAACGTGCACAATACAGAAAGTAAGTAAAACTAACTTGAATAGGCTTACCTATTGTAACATTTTCGAAGGTAGGTGGAGCACTAAACCCTACTTTAATGAGGAGAGTTGCAATTAACAGAATATTTGTGCCCTGTCAGTGACAAATGAAGGCTGGTGTGATGAAGTTCTACATGGAACTATAGAAGGAATAGAAAAAAAAATAAGTAAATGAAAGATTATTATGTAATGATGATTTGTCTCACGAAAAAATAATAACCCTGTATACAAATGGAATTGCACTTCTGTTTGCAGTATTCGCCAAACGTCCATTGAAAAGCTAAGGACATTTTTGATGACATTTAGAAAATTATCACTACTGAAAAATAAAAATTACTACAAAATATGGGCCCCTACCCATTTTGGAGCATTATTAACCAACAGAGGCATTCCTTAGCTTGCCTGAGAAATGATATGTGTGACACGAAATTTCATTACATTAAGATGCTTTCCACGCAACATTCAACAATTAGAAAACTTGTATGCACTTTATACTTGATGAAAACACCATAATTGAGTTGGAACAATTTCATAATGCCCTGCTGCATTCTGTTGATACACAAGTGAACATTATTACGCTGTTCATACATTGTAAATACTTAGGTGGACTTTCTGAAAGTAATATTTTCCCAGAAGTTGTTTTCAACTGGTTTCAAACTTAATGTTGGCTTTTGATCATTTGTGGATGGAAGAAGTACTGTGAACATCTTATTAGTTCCTCTTTGGAAGAAAACATGTCAGTGTTTTTGGAGACTTATTAAAACCTACACTTGTTAAAGGTGAATCAATTTTCAAAAAACGTTTCCAGAACCATCTCGAGGTACTTTAGGAAGTATAGAGAATGTCAATATTTGGATTCATTTTTCATACAAGGAACTAACTCAAAATATGAGGCAAGCTAATGATGAAGATTATGCTAAAATATTACAAGACATTTACCTGTGTATCACACAAAAGAAACAAAAATATGCTAAATCAATGACATACAAAGATATTGTTTCCAGAACTTCAGTCACCTGCTGAATGTATGCTTTTACTTCTATAACAATCACAACCCATGGTTTGCTAAATGCCAACTCTTCAAGAATGTGCTGAAATAAATAGAGCTATGTTACATCTGGAAAACCAAGAAACTGTACATCTCCCTTGCAAGGATAAAGTAGAGACTCATGCACTCAACATACTAATTAGCAATGTTTTAGCTAGAAAAGATTAAAATGTGGAGAAATCAGTTTCACAAACAGCAAGATTGGAGAAAAATGTGTATTTGTGTCAAAACTGTTGCATTGTTTTACTTCACAATTTACGTATAGAACAAGGACTGGTAAATGGAGCGATGAGATTTGTTGTGGACTTTATCATGTCTCTAAACAATAAATACACTTAATTTGTTGTGGTAAAATCTGACCACATGGAAGATCAAAAACATATCTCAAAGTAAGTCAAGATTCTTACTTATCAAACATTTGTAAATTTGAAGAGAGCAGTTTCCCCTTTATTACAATACACAAATCACAAGGATTAAGTTTAGATTATGCAATTATTAAAATTGGATCTACAGTATTCAAAGAGGATGTGGCCTATGTTGTTCTATCTTGTGTTAAAGAATTAACAGGTTTGTATGTTTTTGATATAGATGATACAAAGATTAATGTAGACAGTACCGGTGTGTATGAATGCAGTTGTTTGAGAAACACATACATACCTCATCTTGTTGGATATCCAATTTCTACAAAATCAAAACTATCTTTCAAAGGGAAAATTACATCACTATTACGAAAAAACGTTGGAAGAACCAAAAAAAGAAAATCATATGGGCTGGATGCTACTGAAGGTGAAGAGGTTGCAGACTCGAACCCTCTGGCCGCTGACGATGGTCCTGCAGTGGCCTCCTCCAAATCGTGTTCCAGCCATCAAACTTCTTCCATGGATGCACTGCAGGTGCTTTTGGGTCCCTGATAATCTGTAACAATACTGTTGGCACTTTCCCATAGAAATAACCTTTTTGCAAAGGTTACAAGACACCAGGGATGCACTGACCTTGTTTTGGCCTGCTGCTATGGAAAACAATTGCCATACCACAGTTTCCTTTAGCTGCTTCCTCCTTGTGTCTTTTTTCTCGTGCCCAAACAGTTCCTGCTTCTCTTCTTCCTCCTGCTCCTGCAGGGCACGACCTTCCTGAGCTGCCACTGTAGTGAGTAATACTGCCTACAAGTTGCACCCCACCGGGAGAAAAGATATACAACCTTCTCCTTCAAGTTCTCAAACAAAAGGAACTCAAATGGATGTAAACTTCCTTTTTAATGTAACTGACAGTGTTCTCAGCCAATCAGAACATTTTTTTTACGAATCAAAAGTATTGCAGTACTACTGCAATAGTACCTAGGAGGTACCACGCTACTGGGTGTAAATAACAAAGGAAAAATACAGGTTTCTTTTATGAATACTTATAATTTAAACCACATCACTATCGAAGATAATATATTTAAAGATGAAAAACACATAATAATTTTGCATTTCAAAAACAAAAGCAGTCCTGCATTTTGGCTACAGAAGTGGCCCAAATACAGCTACATTTAAACCAATGTTGCCCAAAATATTAGGCACTTAATTTTGCACATAAATAATAAACACATTGATTACAATACCAAAAATACCCCCAAAAATGATTAACGGTTATAAAAACCAATGGTATACAATCAAAAAACAGTTAATGCACAGTTATAGATAGGGAAACATTTATATTTTCTCACCTAAACAAAACCACAAAACTAAACAAATTTTAAAAATTGTACAGTTATTGTTACACAACACATTTTACACTTGTATGTCTGTTTATCAACATTAAAAGTACTCCAGATAAATAACCTCAGTTTTAATATCCATAAACAATTTCCTATAACTATAACTCACAGCTACTCCATGCAATGCTAACACAAACAGGTTTACATTTAAAACATTAACATTATTCTTATGAAAGTGATGATATCATTCATTGTAAGCACAGTAATATAAAAGGATATACACAATGTTTGTATAAGGTATGAGCTATAGTTACACAACACAACTCCACTCTACGCTGCCCTACACCACTCTATGTTATGACACTCTACTCCAATGTATGCCACTCCACGACAATCTACGACCCTCCACTCTACGACACTCCACAGCACTCTACTCCACTCTGCCACACCCTACTCTATGAAACGTCACTATACACCACTCTACGACACTCGACGCTACTCTACACTGCTCCACTCCCCTCTAAGCCACTCCACTGTACGCAAATCCACGCCACTATGATCCAGACTATGCGACACCACTCCTCCACTCTGCTCCACTTTAGACAACTCTACATCACTCCACTCTGTCACTCCACTCCACACCACGCCACTCTAATCCACGACACTTCACTCTATTATACTCTATGCCACTCTACAACACTTTATGCCACTCTACCACACTCCACTCTACCACACTCTATGTCACTCTACGCCACAACACTCTCTTCTACGTAACAAACTTTTAGCCTTGCTGAACAGGAACCACGCTGGTATACAGCATGGCTAAAACACATTGGCAAAGCTAATAGCTTTTGCATAGGCGAGACCTGTTGGTCTTTCCAATGTTTGTTACACTAGTGGCTTGCTCTAAATAGCCCAGGTTACACTAGCGTGTGGCCCTGAATAGCCCTTCACACTAGTGTGTGACCCTGAATAGCCTTCTTCACACAAGTGTGTGTGACCCTGAATATCCCCTTTCACACTAGTGTATAACCCTGAATAGCCCTCTTCACACTAGTGCATTGCCATGAAAAGCCCCTTCACACTAGCGTATGATCTGAATGGCCCACTTCACACTAGCATGTGACCCTGAATAGCCCTCTTCACACTAGAGTGTGTGACCCTGAATAGCCTCTTTCACACTAGTGTGTGACCCTGAGTAGACCCTTTCACATTATCATGTGACCCTGAATTACCCCTTCACACTAGCATGTGACCCAGAATAGCCCCTTTACACTAATGTGTGTGACCCTGAATAGCCCCCTTAACACTAGAGTGTGACCTTGAATAGCGCCCTTCACACTAGCGTGTGCCCCTGAATAGCCCCTTCACCCTAATGTGTGACCCTGATTACCCCCTTAACACTAGTGTGACCTTGAATAGCCCTCTTCACACTAGTGTGTGGCATTGAATAGCCCTGTTCAACTAGCCTGTGACCCTGAATAGCCCTCTTCACGTTAGTGTGTGGCCCTGAATAGCCCCTTCACACTACCATGTGATCCTGAATAGCCCCCTTCACTCTAGTGTGTGACCCTGAATAGCCCCTTTAACATTATCATGTGACTCTGAATTACCCCTTCACACTAGCATGTGACCCAGAATAGCCCCTTTACACTAGTGTGTGCCCCTGGAAAGCCCCTTCACACTAATGTGTGACCATGAATAGCCCCTTTACACTAGTGTGTGCCCCTGGAAAGCCCCTTCACACTAATGTGTGACCATGAATAGCCTCGTTAACACTAGAGTGTGACCTTGAATAGCCCTCTTCACACTAGCGTGTGACCTTGAATAGCCCTGTTCAACTAGCGTGTGACCCTGAAAAGACCCCTTCACACTAGTGTGTGACCCAGAATAGCCCATTTACACTAGTGTGTGCCCCTGAATAGGCCCCTTCACACTAGTGTGTGACCCTGAGTAGCCCCTTTTACATTATCATGTGACCCTGAATTACCCCTTCACACTAGTATGTGACCCAGAATTGCCCCTTCACACTAGTGTTTGACCCTGAATACCCCCTTAACACTAGCGTGTGGCATTGAATAGCCCTGTTCAACTAGCGTGTGACCCTGTATAGACCCCTTCACACTAGTGTGTGACCCTGAATAACCCCTTCACACTAGTTTGTGACCCAGAATAGCCCCTTTACACTAATGTGTGACCCTGAATACCCCCCTTAACACTAGTGTGTGACCTTGAATAGCCCCTTCACACTAGCGTGTGACCCTGAATAGACCCCTTCACACTAGAGTGTGACCCTGAGTAGCCCCTTTTACATTATCATGTGACCCTGAATTACCCCTTCACACTAGTATGTGACCCAGAATTGCCCCTTCACACTAGTGTTTGACCCTGAATACCCCCCTTAACACTAGCGTGTGGCATTGAATAGCCCTGTTCAACTAGCGTGTGACCCTGAATAGACCCCTTCACACTAGAGTGTGACCCTGAATAGCCCCCTTCACACTAGATAGAGTGTGTGTGTGACCCTTAATAGACCCCTTCACACTAGAGTGTGACCCTGAATAGCCCCCTTCACACTAGGGTTCGTGACCCAGAATAGCTCCTTTACACTGTGTGACCCTGAATAGACCCCTTAACACTGGCATGTGACCCTGAATAGACCCCTTCACACTAGCCTGTGACCCTGAATAGACCCCTTCACACTAGCGTGTGACCCTGAATAGACTCCTTAACACTAGCGTGTGACCCTGAATAGACCCCTTCACACTAGCGTGTGACCCTGAATTGACCCCTTCACACTAGCGTGTGGCCTTGAATAGCCTCCTTCACACTAGCATGTGGCCTTGAATAGCCCCTTCAGACTAGTGTGACCCTGAATAGCCCCTTCACACTAGTGTGTGACCCTGAATAGCCCCTTCACACTAGTTTGTGACCCAGAATAGCCCCTTTACACTAATGTGTGACCCTGAATACCCCCCTTAACACTAGCGTGTGGCCTTGAATAGCCCCTTCACATTAGCGTGTGACCCTGAATAGACCCCTTCACACTAGAGTGTGACCCTGAATAGCCCCCTTCACACTAGAGTACGTGACCCAGAATAGCTCCTTTACACTGTGTGACCCTGAATACCCCGCTTAACACTAGCGTGTGACCCTGAATAGACCCCTTAACACTAGCGTGTGACCCTGAATAGACCCCTTAACACTAGACTGTGACCCTGAATAGACCCCTTAACACTAGCGTGTGACCCTGAATAGACCCCTTCACACTAGCGTGTGACCCTGAATAGACCCCTTCACACTAGAGTGTGTGACCCTGAATAGACCCCTTCACACTAGCGTGTGACCCTGAATAGACCCCTTCACACTAGAGTGTGTGACCCTGAATAGCCTCCTTCACACTAGCGTGTGGCCTTGAATAGCCCCTTCACACTAGCGTGTGACCCTGAATAGACCCCTTAACACTAGCGTGCGACCCTGAATAGACCCTTTAACACTAGCGTGTGACCCTGAATAGACCTCTTCACACTAGTGTGTGACCATGAAGAGCCCACTTCACACTAGTGTGTGACCCAGAATAGACCCCTTCACACTAGAGTGTGTGACCCTGAATAGCCTCCTTCACACTAGAGTGCGTGACCCTGAATAGCCTCCTTCACACTAGCGTGTGAACCTGAACTGCCCCCTTCACACCAGAGTGAGACCCTGAATAGCCCCTTCACACTAGTGAATGACTGACATCCCCTCGCCCCTCGGTGTGTGACGCAATGGCACGCTTTTCACTACTGAGTGACTCGGAGCACTCCTGCCCCCTCTGGTGGGTGACTCGCAATTCAGCCCTCGTAGTCGCGGTGCCCGCTAAATAGTCACTAAACTCGCCTGTTCTCAGGTCTGCACATGCCCCCCAGAAGCCTCGCCGGTCGCCCCTCTGTTTATACTCTGAGTCATTCCATTTGCCAATAATAACTATGGAAACCGATCCCGTTGCCGTGGAGACCGGTCCAGAACAGACAAAAGTTGCCTTAAATTGAGCACTCTCCCAGATTGGCATGTCTCTTGGGCGAGAGAGACTGTGTGGGAGTCCGCTCGCGTTCAGCCCTCCGTGCAGATCTGGAGAAGGTGGGGGCAGGGCAGAATGACTGGGATCCCAGGCTGCAAACACGAACCACCACCCCTAGATGGCAGTCTCTGTTCCGATCCCCAGGCTGTAGAGAGGCCGCTGGAGCTGGCCCCAGAACCCCTGGCCCTGACATCCAGTGACCAGAACTTTCCCAAACTTTACAGTTTACGTCACTACCAGCGTGCACACAAAAGCAATAACGTTCCACTGAAGACCGCTAGTCAGTGATATTAACATTTATATAGCGCTGTACTGCTAATTAGCCACGGCTATGGTTTCGCAGCGCTGTTAGCCATTCGGTTCAGTACATTCTTATTACAGTCAGTGACGTTTGGTACAGCGCTTGAAACCCGTGTTAAACGTGCAGCAATCGTTTTATCCCGTTTATGCGCTGAAGAGACCAAATCAAGGCTATTACAGCTGATAACAACTGAACTTCCCGAGTACCGCACATTCCCCGGATTTACCGCATAAATCGAATGAAGGCCATAGAGTGCTACAGTAAGCTGAAAAATATGTGGCAATCGGCTCGCTGCAGATTTCTGCCATTTTCTGCCTGATGTCGAGAGATGAAGTAATTCTCGGTCATATCAAGGAAACTTCACTACAGGTGACAATAGGTAATGCCACAGTACCACGTCAGTTCTATATATATATATATATATATATATTTTTGTTTCACTGGGGTACTAAATCCTACGAAACTGTACTGTAACATTAGTACGGACTCCAGACTTTACCCCAGTGTTCAGCACAGGGCTCTAAGTCAGCTCTCCAGCCTTTTGGGGCACAGAATATTACCCCCTCATGGGTCCTCCTCGTCCCAGTCCTAACATAGTGAGCGGGAGATTCCTCGTTTTCTGGGGAAGAGGTATCACCTGCTGGTATTGATACTCATTTTCCTCTGGTTCCTGGGGTCTATCTATTTTGACCTCTATGTCTTTTTCCTCATTTTTGTCTTCGGAGGAGTCTGCTCTCATGCGTTCTTCTGCTGCTTCTCGTTTTGGGGTTCATGCTTGCACATCCTCAACCTCTGCTTTGCAGGTGCATTCTAGGGGTTTGGGTACCTGTCTGTCTGTCTTCCGGATCGGGGGAATCTCACTCCTTTCTTGGCACAGATGGAGGTCTTCGCTCAGTTTCTGTCTGCTGTGTTTTGTCGCCCTGAGGGTCCTCTCCTTAGCTGCTAGGGCGGCGGCGGCTAGTAGGAGGTCTTTCTAGACCGCGCTTTGGCGCCTTGATGCTGCACAGACGCCTTGGTCCGTTACCTGCCTTTTGTGGTTCTCAGGCTTTTTGGCTTACTCCAAAGGCAGTCTGTGCAGAGGGGCTTGTTTTTTATCCTTCTTCTGGAGTTTCCAGATTCTCTGGTTTCTTCTTGGCCCTTTCATGGTCAGGCCCGTTGTCGGGGGAGCTGCGTTCCATTTGGTTCCCGGCCTCTGCAGCTCCTGCTGCAGCCCCTGGGTGTTGGTCTGATATTGTTATGCCCAGGAGGAGTCATCGTGGCCTGGTGGTTCCGGTTGCGGTCTCTTCCTCAAAGGGTTATGTGTTCAACTCCTGGAGTTTCACTGGTTGTGAGTTCCCTGTCTACTTTGTTGGCGATGTTGCAATTTTGGGGACTCGGCTCGGTTGTTTCTGGATCGTAGGTCCGGTCTGATTTCCACCTGGTGGGTCTTGTCAGTCATCGATCTTGGTTACTGGATTCGGTTCCATGGCCGTCCCCCTTTTGGACTGTTTTCGAGGTTGCCCCGTTGTCCATTGGCCCCGTGATGCGCTCTGCCAACTTCTCTGGCGTCAGCCTGTTTTTGACCTGGGGCACTGTTGTGCTGGTTCTAGTGATGGGGCGGGGCCCAGCGTTCTTTTCTCTCTGTTCCTGGTCCTGGCGCCCAGTGGTTCCTTCCACTCGGTTTCTGAATCCCCGGGCTTTGTACAGTTTGGTAGGCTGGGTCATTTTTGGATGATCCCCTTGCTGTCCGTCATTCCCCTCATCTTGGTCGCCTGTTTTCACATTCCCATCTGTCCGGCAGGTCTGAGGTTCCTGCAGTTTGCGGTGGACGGGTTCCATTACCAGTTTCAGGTTTTGCATTTCGGCCTCGCTACTGCTCCCTGGGTTTTTCCACGGTGTTAGCTCCTGCTGTGGGGGTTTTACTGAGTCTGGGTTTCCCTGTGTTTCCCTATGTTGCTTTTGTATGGTTTCTGCTTCCACCCTCCTTGTGGCTCTTCTGGCAGTGGTGGCGTTGATGGCTTTGTTCCAGGATCTGGGGTTCATGTTGGATCTGGCCTTTTCTCATCTGATTCCTGTTCTGGGACTTCTGTTTCTCGGAGGCCTGTTCGATGCTTTGCAGGGGGCTGTTTTCTCCCTCTGGCTTGGTTCTCTGCCCTTTTGACTTTTCTGCGGGTCCTGTTGAGTTGCCCTTCTGCCCCTGCTCGTGGTTGGTTGCAGGTCCGGGGGTTGGTGGCGCCTCCATGGCTGTGGTTCCTTGAGCTCGCCTGCGCCTCAGGTCCGTGGTGATTCTTCTGTGGCTCATTGGGACCCTTCCCATACAGGTTGCATGGCTCTGGTTCCTCTCTCGCAAAAACAACAGTTGATGGACAGAATGCAGAACATTGTCAAACATTCACCCCAGTACAGAGATCTGGGCCTAAATCCATTGTTTTTTTGCTCACCATGCCATTCCAGTTTGGACCCAGCCATATGCAAATCAGTCTTGACCCTGTGCCTCATGGGAACAGTCCATCCCGAACTGCCAAGCCAGGTCCTCCCTGGACTGGAAACAAGCATCCTAGGACCAGTGGCATGGAGAGCACGGGACCCACGTCCTGTCTCCCCTGTTCTGGTTTCTAGTTGTGTTTTGGTCGCTTTGCTCTCCCACCCTGGTGTGGGGGTGCGTTTTCTTCTTCCTTCTCTCCTCTTGTTAACCTCAGACGCTTGTACTTGGTGTTGGGGGGCTGTGTTGGGCTCCTTGGTGGCTGACGAGTCTGTTGGTTTGTCCCGACAATCAGGTGGCTTGCTGTTAAAAGCGCCTTCTTGGGGGGTTCAGGTGCGCGTCTCTGTACCTGCTGCCTTCCGTGATTTGTGTTTGGGTGAAATCTCATCTGTTGGCCTTGTGGGCTGTTTACATTCAAAGGCTTCTGAATTTCGTATGGAAAGCTTGGGCCGCTTCCTTCTGTCCTCTGTTTTGTGCCGTCTGTCTGTTCCTCTGTTCCGGGACATTTGCCTTCGAATCGGGGCTCTCTGGATCAGTCTTTTTGTTTCTCCTCAAGACGCTCTTCTCCCCTGGTTTTGTTCCGAGGTGGTCTGTCCTCAGGCTTGGGGATTGCTCTCTCATTTCCTTGGCCTTCGGGCTTTCTGTATGCCTTCCCTCCTATTTCCCTCTTCCCAGTGGTGCTGCAGAGCATTCGGGGGGTGAAGGTGTCTGTGCTGTTGGTTGCTCCTTTTTGACCTCGTTGCCTTTGGTTTCCGCTCCTGCTGCTTTTGGAGGGGGTGGGTTTGGCCAGCTTCCCGAGACTCTGCTTCTGTGTCCGCACCTGTCTTTGCCCTATCTTTGTCACCTTTATCTGTCAGCCTGGGTGTTGGACAGGCCTCACAGACGGCTTGCTCCCTCCCCGCTCGACAGGGCCCGAACTCCGGCCCACCTGGCATATCCCCCCGACAAGCACCTGTACTCCGTCTCCCGACGGACCCTCTGCCCTCGGACCCCTACTCACCACGGGGTCCAGCCCCACCGGCTTCCCCGGCCGGGTCAAGCCGCCATCTGGGGCCCTGCACCACGCGGCCGCATGGCCTCCCCTCGACCCTAACCCCGGGCCTGGCCGGCCCCGACATCCCGGCACCACCATCCACCCAGGAGGTGAGCGGACCACTTGGCAAGTCAATGGGAGAACGAACTGTCAAGGGCTCTCCCCCGCCAGGTGCCGATCGCCGCCCAGCTCCCCCAGGCACTGGCTCCACCCCCTGCTGGGTGTCTGGACACCTTCATCCCGGACCCTCCGACCTCCAAGTGCGAGGGTCCGGACATCAAAGGGCACCAGCCCTATAACTGAGGCAGCTCCGGAGCAGGAAGGCAGTTGTATCCTGGAGTCGAGAGACACCGAGTGAACTCAACCTTGACGGTCTACTGGCGCTGCCGTAGCCCGCTCTTGTGAACCATCGTCCTGCCTGCTGGCGCTGCCGCGGTCTTCTGCAACATTCATCTTCCTGGGACCTGCTGGCGCTGCCGCGGCCCGTTGTAACGACCATCCTCACCGGGACCTGCTGGCGCTGCCGCGGCCTTCTGCAACAGTCATCTTCCTGGGACCTGCTGGCGCCGCCGCGGCCCGTTGTAACGACCATCCTCACCGGGACCTGCTGGCGCTGCCGCGGACCGTATATCTTCCGGGGACCTGCTGGCGCTGCCGCGGCCCGTTGTATCGACCATCCACACCGGGACCTGCTGGCGCTGCCGCGGCCCGTACCACCTAACCACCAAGCTCGAGGATTGTGAGCTCATCATCATCGCATCAGAACTACCTGATTGGTAAATAGACTGCCCCGCTACCCCCTTCCCTACCTTGCGAGACTCTAATCGAGGGGACCCCTGAGTCCAGACCTCCTTGTACCATTCAACCGTACCTTAAATAAGTGCTTATAAAGAACGCTGAACCTTATCCGTGTGTGATATCTGTCTGTGGGGGGGAAGTTACTTGTCTGTACGATCGCTGGAGACGGCTCTCCCCGGAGACCTCTCCTCCTGACCCCGGCCGACCCTCCCGGTCCGTCTACCTTTTCTAACATTGGTGGCCAGCGGCGCGATCCGAATCAACGCGTAATCGTACAGAGAGTAGCTCACCCCACGACAAAACACGATGTCGACCAAAGATAGCAGCTCCACCGAGAAGTTCCAAATGGAGAAATTAGAAGAATACAACCACTGCGAACTGAGACAATTTTGCATAGAACTTGGCATTGCTACCACCGGCCTGAGTACCAAGGATGATCTAAAGCGCGCTCTTGAGTCATGGACAGAAACTGGGGTCGCAGGACCCTCCGACCAAAGCAGCGTCACACCAGACCAAAACAGCATCACACCAGAGGGGAACGCCACGGCTCCCGAGGAGCGGGGAACGGGCCTCTCGCAGGAGGAGATACGAGAAAGAGACAGAGTCAGATTACACGAATTAGAGATGGCACGACTCAAGATGGATGGGGAACTCAAGTTAGCTGAACAGAAACTCAACCTCGAGCATATGCGGCTTCGAGAGGAACGAGAAGAAAAGCAGAGACAGAGAGAGCTGGAAGAGAAAAAAATAACGCTCGAGCACGAGCGCCGACTGGCGGAAATAGAACTGCGCAAACAGAATAAGGAACTGGGGGTGCCTGAGCGACCACACACCCCGGGGCCAATTGAGAAAAAAGTTCACATCCCCAAGGATGTGGTCCGCGAGTATGTCCGAGAAGACGACATACAACAGTGGTTTAAAGCCTATGAGATCGCAATGACCTCCCACCGGATCGACCGGAGTGATTGGGGAGCCGGACTTTGGGGGAGATTTATCAACGAGGGTCGCGATGCCCTACTACAGCTCCCCGATCACCAAATGTCGTCCTACGACCACATGAAGGCTGCCCTCCTCGCCCGCTACGGCCTCACGCCCGAGATGTACCGCCAGAGGTTCCGAGACTGCACCCGGATCCCAGGTACAACTTGGGTAGAATACGTGAACTATTTCAGCCGGGCCTTCGAGGGTTGGATCAAGGGAAGTCAGGTCACCACCTACGAACAACTCTTCAACCTTATGGTATGGGAGCACCTGTCAAACAACTGTTTCATCGAGCTCAGGCAGCACCTACTCGACAGTAAGCTGACTGACCCCCGGCAGCTCGCCGCCGAAGCTGACCGATGGGAAAGCACCCGAGTGGGCCGGAGAGGGCCACACGAGCAGAATCGAAGCAACCAAAGCCAGCACCGTCCTCGGGGTGGAGGAGGAGGCCAGGGGCGAGGGAGAGACGCCTTGCCGGCAACCCCCGTGGCCAGCACCCCGCCTCCGGCCGGCCGGAGCAACCCCCCGTTGCGTCCTGGGTTCCGGGCCAACGTCACGTGCCACCGATGCCAGCGAGTCGGCCACTACGCCAATGACCCGAGCTGCCCGCAGAACCAAACACCCAAGCCCCGCCAGGTAGCTGCCGCTGCCCTCGGGGAGGAGCAATCATCGGAGGGACCCGAAGAGTATGAGCCGGCCCAGCAAGGGTGGGAACCGGCCGCCATGGTCCTGGCATGCTTAGGGGGAAGAGACATGGTTCCGCGGGCTCCCCTACCCGCCAACACCAGAAAATACGGTCAGTGGGTGACCATTAATGGACAGAGAGCCGAGGCCTTGCGTGACACCGGCGCCAGCGTGACGGCCGTCCGCTGTCACCTGGTAAAGCCCGAGCAGATCCTGCCGAACATTCTCTGCCCCGTCCGCTCGGCGGATAACTCTGAGAGCATGTGTAAGATGGCCTGCGTCCCGTTTGAATGGGGAGGGGTCTCCGGCCTACTGAAGGTGACGGTCCGGGACGATGCCCCCGTGGACTGCCTCCTGGGGAATGACCTCGAGAGTTCCCCGTGGGCCACCGTCGAGAGAAGAGAGCACTTGGGGATGCTGGGCCTCCCGGACTGGGCCTGCGTAACCACCCGATCCATGGCCGCCCGTGCCGCCCCCCGATCAGAAGAAACCGAATGGCCAGCACCTCCGCCCCCGGTTGCCCCCGTAGAGGACAACGGCGAGTCCGACCTCCCGGACCCGACTACCGAAGAAGACGCGCAACACCAGGACCTTCCGGATCTGGCTCAGTGGCGGCAAGAAGGGGGGCCCACCCAAGAACAGTTCTGCCAGGAACAAAAGACCTGTCCCTCCCTCGAGGGACTCCGCCAACAAGCCAGCACCCAAAACGCCGGGGACACCACCGGAACCCACTGGGTCTACTGGGATAACGACCTGCTCTACAGCGAGCAAAGAATCGCCGAGCTGGGGGCCGGTCGAGTTCTGGTGGTACCGCTCCGCTTCCGAGACTTTCTGCTCAACCTGGCCCACGATGTCCCCCTGGCTGGACACCTGGGCCAGGACAAAACGTACAGTCGCCTGGTGACCCACTTTTTCTGGCCGAAAATGAGGAATGACGTCCTGAACCACTGCCGATCTTGCCCCACATGCCAAGCCAGCGGGTAGAGTGGTCGGAAGCTGAAAGCCCCTCTGCAACCCTTCCCTGTGGTCACCACCCCGTTCGAGAGGGTGGGGATAGACATTGTGGGACCTCTGGACCCCCGCACGGCGCAAGGACACAGGTTCATCTTGGTACTAGTGGACCATGCCACCCGCTACCCCGAGGCGGTGCCCCTACGGACAGTGACCGCTCCGGTGGTTGGCCGGGCCCTGATGGGGATCTTCTCCCGGGTAGGCTTCCCCCGAGAAGTCGTCAGCGACCGAGGTACGAATTTCATATCCAAATACATGAAGTCCCTCTGGCAACAATGCGGGGTCACCTACAGATTCACGACCCCCTATCACCCCCAAGGGAACGGACTAGTGGAGCGTTTTAACCGCACTCTCAAAGGGATGATTGGGGGATTGGAAGAGCCTCTCCGTCGCCAGTGGGATGTACTGCTCCCGTGCCTCCTCTTCGCCTACCGGGAAGTTCCCCAGAAGTCCCTCGGTTTTAGCCCCTTTGAACTCCTCTACGGGCACCCTGTGCAAGGGCCCCTCAGCATTGTCAAGGAAGGTTGGGAGATGGCCCCCCTCACGACCCCTCCAGACGTCTTCAAATACATCCTGGCCTTACGAAACCAGACCCGGCGCTTCAGGGAGATGGCCAAGGCGAACCTCGAGGCCAGCCAGGAGGACATGAAGAGGTGGTATGATCACAATGCCCCCTCCGTTGAATTCGAGCCTGGGCAGCAAGTATGGGTGATGTCCCCCACCGAACCATGTGCCCTGCAGGATAAGTGGACGGGGCCCTTCAAAGTGGTCGAGCGCAAAAGCCCCGTCACTTACCTCATCGACATGGGGTCCTCCCGGAACCCCCTTCGGGTCCTCCACACCAACCGGCTCAAACCACACTTTGTGCGATCCGAACTAAGCCTCTTGATGGCTACAGACAGTGGCACGGAAGAAGACTCCGAGCCCCTCCCGGATCTCCTGAAGACTCAGGAGAAGGACGGCTCCGTGGACGGGGTCCGGCTCTCTGACGCCCTCACTTCAGAGCAACGCCAGGACTGCCGGGACCTCCTGCTGCAGTTCGCTGCCCTGTTCTCCCTCACCCCCGGGGTCACCCCCTGGTGTCTGCACGACGTAGACACCGGGGACAGTCCCCCTGTCCGGCACCGGGCCTACCGCGTACCAGATCGGGTACGGGCCTGCATACAGGAGGAAGTGGCCAAGATGCTCACGATCGGGGTCATCGAGCCCTCGGACAGTCCCTGGGCCAGTCCGGTCGTATTAGTTCCCAAGGCCGCTGCCCCCGGCTCCGCCCCTGAACTGAGATTCTGCGTCGACTACCGGGGCTTGAACGCTGTCACCCGGACCGACGCTCATCCCATCCCCCGAGCAGACGAGCTGATCGACCGGCTGGGTGCCGCCCGCTACCTTAGTATCTTCGACCTAACGGCGGGCTACTGGCAGATCGGCCTCACACCCAGGGCTCAGGAACGGTCAGCCTTCTCTACCCCCGATGGCCACTATCAATTTAAGGTCATGCCCTTTGGCATGAAGAATGCCCCTGCCACGTTCCAACGCCTTGTGAACCAGGTCTTGGCGGGACTTGAAGAATTCAGCGCTGCCTACCTGGACGATATCGCTGTATACAGCCGCCACTGGTCCGACCACCTCCGTCACCTCCAGGAGGTCCTACACGCCCTCCAGCGGGCCGGCCTCACCATTAAGGCCGGCAAGTGCCAGATTGGCCAAGGGTCTGTGACCTACCTTGGGCACCAAGTGGGGAGCGGGCTGGTGGCCCCACTACAACTTAAGATCGCTGCCATCCAGTCCTGGCAGCCCCCCGTCACCCAGACCGAAGTCCGAGCCTTCCTGGGGCTCACCGGCTACTACCGGCGGTTCGTGAAGGACTACGGCAGCATCGTGGGGCCCCTCACGGGTCTCACATCCAAGAACCAACCGAAGCGGGTCAACTGGACTCCTGATTGTCAAGCGGCCTTCGAGGAGCTGAAGGCCGCCCTGTGCACCGCCCCGGTGCTCCAGGCCCCCGATTACAGTCGGGAATTTGTGGTGCAGACCGACGCCTCCGACCACGGCATCGGAGCCGTCCTCTCTCAGTTGAACCCCGAAGGTCATGACCAGCCGGTGGCCTTCATCAGTCGACGTCTCCTGGCCCGAGAACAGCGTTGGAGCACCATCGAGAGGGAGGCATTTGCAGTGGTGTGGGCCCTCAAAAAGCTCCGACCCTATCTCTTCGGTACCCACTTCCGGGTACAAACCGACCATCGACCCCTGCAATGGCTGATGCAGATGCGGGGAGAAAACCCAAAACTCTTGCGCTGGTCCATTTCCCTGCAGGGAATGGACTTCACCGTGGAGCACCGACCAGGCCAAGACCACGCCAACGCGGATGGCCTGTCCCGCTTTTTCCGCCTCAACGAAGAGAGTCCCCAAGGAGATGGGTGACTCTCCCCGCCTTCAGCTGGGGGGGACGCATGTTGGACAGGCCTCACAGACGGCTTGCTCCCTCCCCGCTCGACAGGGCCCGAACTCCGGCCCACCTGGCATATCCCCCCGACAAGCACCTGTACTCCGTCTCCCGACGGACCCTCTGCCCTCGGACCCCTACTCACCACGGGGTCCAGCCCCACCGGCTTCCCCGGCCGGGTCAAGCCGCCATCTGGGGCCCTGCACCACGCGGCCGCATGGCCTCCCCTCGACCCTAACCCCGGGCCTGGCCGGCCCCGACATCCCGGCACCACCATCCACCCAGGAGGTGAGCGGACCACTTGGCAAGTCAATGGGAGAACGAACTGTCAAGGGCTCTCCCCCGCCAGGTGCCGATCGCCCCCAGCTCCCCCAGGCACTGGCTCCACCCCCTGCTGGGTGTCTGGACACCTTCATCCCGGACCCTCCGACCTCCAAGTGCGAGGGTCCGGACATCAAAGGGCACCAGCCCTATAACTGAGGCAGCTCCGGAGCAGGAAGGCAGTTGTATCCTGGAGTCGAGAGACACCGAGTGAACTCAACCTTGACGGTCTACTGGCGCTGCCGTAGCCCGCTCTTGTGAACCATCGTCCTGCCTGCTGGCGCTGCCGCGGCCTTCTGCAACATTCATCTTCCTGGGACCTGCTGGCGCTGCCGCGGCCCGTTGTAACGACCATCCTCACCGGGACCTGCTGGCGCTGCCGCGGCCTTCTGCAACAGTCATCTTCCTGGGACCTGCTGGCGCCGCCGCGGCCCGTTGTAACGACCATCCTCACCGGGACCTGCTGGCGCTGCCGCGGACCGTATATCTTCCGGGGACCTGCTGGCGCTGCCGCGGCCCGTTGTATCGACCATCCACACCGGGACCTGCTGGCGCTGCCGCGGCCCGTACCACCTAACCACCAAGCTCGAGGATTGTGAGCTCATCATCATCGCATCAGAACTACCTGATTGGTAAATAGACTGCCCCGCTACCCCCTTCCCTACCTTGCGAGACTCTAATCGAGGGGACCCCTGAGTCCAGACCTCCTTGTACCATTCAACCGTACCTTAAATAAGTGCTTATAAAGAACGCTGAACCTTATCCGTGTGTGATATCTGTCTGTGGGGGGGAAGTTACTTGTCTGTACGATCGCTGGAGACGGCTCTCCCCGGAGACCTCTCCTCCTGACCCCGGCCGACCCTCCCGGTCCGTCTACCTTTTCTAACACTGGGTCTTGAGCGACTGTTGTTGGTGTCTTTGGGCTGTTCTTCTGTGGTGGCCTGTGGCATTCCGTTGTAGCGTCGGCCTTCAACACTTAGGGGCTGTGGTGTGCATTAAGGCTCTTTTGTCTCTTGGTGAACTTCTCTTGGTCTGGAATCATAGTTGGTGGTCCGGCTTCTCTTCTGGTCTTTCTCCAAGATGGGTTTTTGATGAACCTTTCCCCTTCCGCCTTGCGTGCTCGTTGGGCTGTGGTTCAGGCTTGTCGGGGTCTCGGGCCTCTTGGGAGGTTGTTGCTCCTTGGGTGAGTCTGATTCTGTGTTTTTTTGGCTTCCACATCCAATCTCACCTGTGATTGTGCCTTTTTGGGTTTGCCTACTGTTTTGCAGGGTCTGCAGTTGCGCCCTTTTGTGCCTTTTTTGGAGGCTGTTTGTTGTGGTTGTCCGCAACTGTGGCTTTTTTGTTGTCCGTCTCTTCCGCGCTGCGGTTGGGTGAGTTGGGTGCTTTGCTTCTCTCCTTTCCTTATTTGCAGTTTCTGCTGGATTAGGTTTTTTCGCGGCTGGGCCCGTTTGTTTTTCCTGAGCTTCCTCCGGGTTCCATTTGCTGCAGGAGGTGATTCCTTCCTCTTTTGCCTGGGGTTGGAGATTCCTTTATACCTTCTTCCTTGGTTGACCGCACCCTTCGTTTTTTCTTCCTTCATAGCAGGTCTTTCACCTGCCCTGTTTTTCTCATGTGGGGGTGTGGCTCATGGATGGTTGGTTTCTCCTTCCACCTTCACTCGCTATGTGCGTTTGGCAGTCTGCCTATCCTGTGAGTCTGCCTTTTCCGTCTCTGGTGCTGGGTCATTCGACACGTTCTGTGTCCGCTTCCTGGGCTCAGGGGGCGGGGGTCTCTGTCCAATGTGTCTTGTTGTGTGGCCACTTGGCTGTCCCTTCACACATTTGTGCGGCATTATCGCTTTGCTGTTTTCCTTGCCTCTGTGGCCCGTTTTGCTGTTGGCGTTTTGCACACTGCTGTTCCTTAATCCTTTGTTGGATTTAGTTTTGTGCTTTTGCAAGGATCCCTGGTGTCCTGCGTTTTTCTTCTCGGGTCTCTGCTTGTGAGTTCCTCACTATGTTAGCACTGGGAAAAGGAGGACATATGAGGGGGTACTGTCTTGTTACTTACCTTTAGTCTTCATTACCCCGATTAGGGTCCTCCTCTTCCAGTCCTGTTCCCTCCCTCCCTCCTGCTGTGTTTGTGTCAGGACTTGTTGATAACAGTTATAGCGGTGCTTGGGAGGGGCTTATATATCCTTAGATAATATTATAACCCTGCTGATTGGCTGTCGGGAGGCAGGATTGCCTCACTATGTAAGGACTGCGACGAGGACGACCCTAAGCGCGGTAATGAAGACTACCGGTATGTGACAAGACATTTTTCAGGTTGTCTGTGTATTTCCAGCTTTCTTGCCCCCTGGTGGCCCCTCCTGGGGGTGGCAGCACTAGATGGGAGGGAAGTGAAGAGGAAGGGGAAGTGACGTGGTCGTGGAGTCCCTTATATCATAAAGTCATGCATGTGGTCAGAGTGATTCAAGGTAGTCTGAGGGTCGTCATGAACCCTGCCATTGTAGGGGATGGAAAAACTGGGGGGGTCCCTCAAAGGGGCGTGGCTGATATAATTAAGGGCGTGGCTTAAAACATTTATGCTAAAAATTGTGCTCAGCATAATGTGCCACCCGACTGGTATTTGCTGCTTCTGTTATTGCCTCCACATATGTAATACAACAAGTAACATTACACCTACAACAAGACAGCCCTATTGGCTTTTCTAAAAACTTTTTTTTATTTGGTTTTCAACATTTGTTCAGAGTAGAACAATACTTCATTGTTGATTGAGACTTAAACAGAGACATGTACATGCAGCTAGTGTCACATTCAATATCAGTGGGTATGTGACAAGTCTGGTGCTTTAACAAGAACTCTGTTACTACTAGGCTATATTGCAGGCAGTATATTCTAGTTTCTATGCCATCCTACTCCTTCATGTTGGCATCTCACTCAGATGTATATGTGGGGGTGGAGTTGTGCAGTGGATGTAACTTTTGTTAAACTGGGGAAGCTGGTCGTGAACTTGGGTTACACTGAGGGGTAAGGAAGGAGGGTGGATATAAATGGATGAGTGGGCACTGGTTGATTGTGTTCGTATGGGGTGAGTGCAGGGGGCTTGATTACCGCAGGTTTCGGAGGGAGTCGCCCAGGATAGGTACTTATTTACTCTTAGTGTATTGGTCTGGCGCGGGGGACTCTGCATGTGTTCACGGGGGCAGGTGCATCCCGTGGTGCTTGCAATGGTCGTGTGGATGGCAGGGGAGACGTGGTGTGTTCTGAGATATGTTTGAAGCTACGTAGAAGCGCTGCCCATTGCGTGGAGATGCAGCGCTTACGTACACCTCGGACCTCTTCATATCAGAGGGTGTCTTCTTCAGATGCTTCCCATTTGGAGACCGTGCCTGTCCAGGCTACTAATGAAGGTCTCATCGATGCTCGCTAGTGCATGTCCATCCGCGCTTCGCTAATAAGAGATCCAGAGATGCAAACCGTGTTTCTATTTTGCTGTGCTTGTGGCGTCGGAATATACCAAGTGCACAGGCGTTCCAGGTGGCAATGTCAGCGAGCTCTGTTCCTTTGCGTATTGTGTTATGTACTGCATTCCAGTAGGGTTGCAGAACTGGGCAGTTCCAGAACATGTGGATGAAAGTTGCGCTGGAAGTATGGCATTGTGGGCATGTGAATAGTGAGTTAGGATAATAGCGCTGAAGACGTTCAGGCATTAAGTATGTGTGATGTAGAATAAATTATAGTATGTATTTAAAACAGGGGTTGTGGGATACCTTCTTCGGGTACTCTAGTGCCTGTTCCCATTCTATGTCATGTAGCGACCTTTGGAGGTAAGCGATACTGCCGTGAGGTCATGCATGGCTCTGTAGATTCAAGTAACTGTGGCGTCCGGAACCCATTTGACGGATAGCGTGTAGGACTGGGCGAGTTGTTGGTTCACTGTCAGTCAGACGCGAAGAACAGCGGCAATCCACCACCAATTGTCTTTGAAGAAGGTATTGACCTCTGGGGAGGCCAGTGTCGTAGACTAGTTTGCCAAAGGGAAGGAGATGACCGTCTGCAAAGAGTGATCCTATCTGTACAAGCGAGTGGTCTGTCCAGATCTGGATGGTTTGTGTAGTGTAGTGTTTATTGCCTCGGGCAGGCCCACAAGGGGTAGCAGCGGCGTATATAGTGGGGTTTCTTGTGATAATCGATGAATACGTGTCATGCAACCGCGCACCATTGCCACCTGTAACGGGTAAGTTGTTGCTGGCCAGGAGCCTGGCAGCAGCAGACGTCGGATCAGTGGGAGTGGCAATGGCCCTGTGTCTGTGTTGGTCTCGTCTAGTAATCGTCCCTCTGTCCAGCGCCACAGCCACTAAAGTTGGGCCGCCAAGAAGTATGCCTCGAATGATGGGGCTCCCAGTCCACCCTGATCGATTGGTAATTGCATCTTAAGGTAACTCGTTGACGCCTATTGCCCCATATGAGGGTGCATAGGAGAGCTTCCAATTCTTGAAAGACAGTGTGGGGGGACTATCGCAAGGTTTGTGAAGTGATAAAGAAGTCATGGGGCTAAAACCATTTTGGCCACCGCAATCTTGCCTAGGGGAGTCCAGAGGAGAGTCTTCCATAATCCAATGGAGGTGTGTATGCTCGCGAAGGCTTTATGATGATTAGCTTCATATATGACTTGGGGCATGTGGTATAGTTGTACCTCTAAGTATCAGGGGCGTGAGCACTCTAGGTGAGGCCGACACCTCCTATACGTACCTCCTGTGGGGAGAGATCAGTAGTGAGTGGATATATTGTGGACTTTGCCCAATTAACTTTTAACCCCACCACGGTCTCAAAGTCAGCCTGAGTGCTGGAAATGGGGGTAAGATCCATTGTGATGTCGCACACAAAAAGTAGCTGGTCGTGTGCATACTTTGATATATTATGGTGATTCTCGCCAATGGAATACGCCATCACTTGCCCTCCTCTGGAAGATGAATCGCAAATGGCTCCATCGCTGGGGCGAAGAGCAGGGAAGAGAGTGGGCAACCCTGCTGTGTGCCCCTAGATACTGCAAAGGGGGACTGATATATGTTGGCCTAGTCGGACTCTGTATGTGTGGTTCGTGTAAATCAACCTAGTATATTTATGTATTTATTTATTTACTCATTTATAGAGCGCAACGAATCATCCCCAGGGGGATCTCTCGGCGCTTTGAGAAATGGGTACTCATGAGCAAGGCCTCCTAAAACAGCCAAGTCTTTAACAGTTTCTTAAAACTAGATAACTCGGTGCAAGACCGAATCTTCTCAGGTAGGTTATTCCAGTGACTGGGACCCAGATAAGAGAAAGGTCGACCCCCCGTTTACACATTGTTTATTCTGTCTATACACAGGCAGTTACGATTGCTAGATCTTAACTGTCGTACGGGTTGATACCGGGTAAGTTTCTTTTTGAGGTAGGCTGGGCCTTTCCCCTGTAGAGACCTGAAGACCATGCACAGCATCTTAAAAATGGCTTGTTTCTTAACCGGAAGTCAATGAAGTTGGCTCAGGAGGGGTGCGGAAGGGGTGCGTGCCGGTTTATTAAGGGCGAGGCGAGCTGCAGTGTTTTGCACCACCTGTAGTTTAGATAGTAGATCTTCCCTTATTCCAACAAGCAACGAGTTGCCATAGTCAAGTAGACTCACCAAGAGTGACTGGATAAGGGTTTTTCTTGCTGAGAGTGGGATCCAGGGGAAGATCTTTCTAAGCATCCTCATTGTCCCGAAGCAGGTGCCTGACAGTGTCTTCACCTGCTCCTCCATTGATAGCTTATTATCAATCCTGATGACGAGGTTCTTAGCCCAGTTTTTAGGGGAAGGGGCCTCTCCCAACTCTACAGGCCACCAATCAGGGGACCAGATTTCTACGGCCTTCCCGAACAGCAGTATGTCTGTTTTGGATGAATTGAGCTGTAGGAAGTTCTTCTTCATCCATATCACAATGCTAGACATGCAGTTTTTAAATTTTGATTGAGTTGATACAATGTCCTCGTCAATGGGGACGATCAACTGCGTGTCGTCGGCATACGAGATGGTCTCGAACCCACAGCCTCTGATGATTTCAGCCAGGGGGATCACATACACATTAAATAGGGTGGGACTCAGGACAGATCCCTGAGGAACTCCCCTGTCCACCACTATGGTCTGTGACACGAGGGAATCTAGCTGGATGCTTTGGGTGCGATCTGGTAGATAGCTTTGTATCCATTTAGGGGCCAAGCCTTTGACTCCCATCCCTCGCAGTCTGTCAAGCAGAATCCTATGAGAGATGGTATCAAAGGCTGCCGACAGATCAAGAAGGACTAGGATCACCGGGGTCCCCCTGTCCAATGTCAACCTTATGGTATCCGTGACCTCCAGCAGTGCGGCCTCCGTGCTATGTGAGGCACGGAAGCCGGACTGGGAAGGATCAAAAGGTTGTTTTGTTCCAGATAGTGGGACAGATGCTGGGAATGATATGCTTGCAATTGTGGATCTACTCCCTTACGTGGAAGCACAGCAAAGAGGTATGGCCAGGATAAGGTATCAAAGGCACTCTCCAAGTCCAGGATCAGGCACGCGGCGCGTTGGTAGAGGCCCTGCTCCCGATCCTGGACACGAAACAGCCGTCGAATATTTTGGGAGGGGCATCTTCCTGGAACGTATCCACATTGATCTGGATGCACTAATATTGGGAGGACTGATGCATAGCGATCTGCCAGTATCTTGCAGAAAATCTTCTAGTCTGCCCATAGGACGTCAGGATCCTAGGTGACATGGGTCACGATCTTGTTTTAGGAAAGATACAATTAGCGACTCTGGGAGAGAGTTCGGAAGTTCCCCACCCTTCAGCGCCGTCCCATACATATCCCCTAGGCATGGAACCAGCAGAGTAGAGAACGTGCGACAGTATTCTAGTGGTAGACCGTCTAGACCTGGGACTTTGGTCCTGGCTAGGGCCTGTATTGCTTGTGTCACATCTGCAGACGTGATGACCGCATCGAGGGCGGCCCTGTCTGCTGGGGCTATGTATGGTAGCAGGCTAGGAAGCTGTCCACTGTCGCAGGATCTGGCTAGTTAGGGGCTGTGTATACCTCTGCATAATAGGCCCAGAATGCTTGCGTAATGTTAGCCTGGTACCGGGCTATCGTTCCTGTAGAGGTAATAACTTCAGTTATAGGGTGCGGGACGGTATCTTGCCGGATGAGCCATGCCATGCCAGCGTTGTTCCTGCCCTATCTCCCTAGCCAGAACTATTGGCTTTGTCAAAGGTTGTTAGTTGCATAAGATACATATAGTGCATGCATACATACAACTATGGCTTCATTGTACATAATATTGAAAATGCTTTAGTTCTTGTGCGAGAGGTTGTGGCCTAATGGCTGGAGCTGCCAACTTTGGAGCCGAAGAAGCAGGTTTGAGTCTCAGCGTCGGCGCAACATCCTGTGTTTCTGGGCAATCACTTTATCGCCCGTGCCTACCGAAAAATAAATGAATATGTCCTTGTTGGTGCTCAAGTAAAGCACTTCGAGTTTTGCAATACAAAACTGCAAAAAAAATAAAAGTTACATCAAAAACAGTGAACTGCTGCAGAGTTAAGATTTTTTTTTCCTTTCTGAGAGTGAGGGCGAGAATGGAGAGCCCGAAAGGGACCCGCCTCGGCACCTGCTTTTAAGAACTGCTGGCGCTGAGCACCCGGCCAGACCCAAGTCCTGGGAATAGCTCATATATACTTCGAGTTTTGCTGAAAACTGTCCATCCTCGATTGTTGGGACGATGAATTGGGCCAAGATTTGAGCCCTTCGGGTTCTTCCTTGCTGGCAGGTGGTGGCAGATCTGAACCCGAAGGAAGGAGGGCAGTGCCATCCAGAAGGGACTAGTGCAAACTAAGGGGGTACCCGGCTTCTGTCTGTACGCAAACAAACAAACTGGGGCTGTGTGCGGCAGTAACACAGAGGCAAAGTGTCCTACACACCTGTAAAGAATTGGCACATGCGCAGACGAGAGAGCGGAAGAAACACAGACCAGCAGCTAAACCACCTCTCCCTTCGTGTGTACCTCGGCGTGACCCCTTCCACTCTATGACGGGCCACTGAAGACCCCGTTAGGGCAGTCAGGGACACTTCTGTACCTGGGGAGGTAGAACAGGCACTGCGCCCTCCACACCTGAGGATGTAGTACAAGCAAGGTCCTGTCTGCACCTGAGGATGTAGAACAGGCACTGCCCTGCACCTGATGATGTAGAACAGGCACTGCCCTACACCTGAGGATTTAGAACAGGCACTGCTCCCTCTGCACCTGAGGATGTGGAACAGGCACTGCCCCCTCTGCACCTGAGGATGTGGAACAGGCACTGCCCACCCTGCAGCTGAGGATGTGGAACAGGCACTGTCCAATCCGCACCTGCGGCTGTAGAACAGGCACTGCCCTTTCCCTACCTGAGTATGTAGAACAGGAACTCCCCCCTCTCCACCTGAGGAGATAGAACAGGCACTGCCCCTCCGCACCTGAGGATGTAGAACAGGCACGGCCCCTATACCTGAGGAGGTAGAACAGGCACTGCCCCTATACCTGAGGAGGTAGAACAGGCACTGCCCCTTCGCACTTGAGGAGGTAGACCAGGCACTGCCCCCGCACCTGAGGATGTAGAACAGGCACTGTCCAATCCGCACCTGAGGATGTAGAACAGGCACTGCTCCCTCCGCACCTGAGGTGGTGGAACAGGCACTGCCCACCCTGCAGCTTTGGATGAAGACCTGGCACTGCCCTCTCCCTACCTGAGTATGTAGAACAGGAACTCCCCCCTCTGCCCCTGAGGAGGTAGAACAGGCACTGCCCCTTCGCACAGAGGATGTAGAACAGGCATTGCCCGCACACCTGAGAAGGTAGAACAGGCACTGCCCCCTATACCTGAGGAGGTAGAACTGGTACTGCCCGTCCGTGCCTGAGGATGTAGAACAGGAACTGCCCCCTCCGCACCTGAGGATGTGCAACAGGCACTGCCCCCGCACCTGAGGATGTAGTACAGGCACTGCCCCCGCACCTGAGGATGTAGAACAGGCACTGCCCCCACACCTGAGGATGTAATACAGGCACTGCCCCCGCACCTGAGAATGTAGAACAGGCACTGCCCCTATACCTGAGGAGGTAGAAGAGGCACTGCCCCTCCTCACTTGAGGGGGTAGACCAGGCACTGCCCCTCCGTACATGAGGATGTAGAACAGGCTCTGCCCCCTCCACACCTGAAGATGTAGAACAGGCACTGCCCCTCCGTACATGAGGATGTAGAACAGGCACTGCCCCTCCACACCTGAGGATGTAGAACAGGCACTGCCCCCACACCTGAGGATGTAGAACAGGCACTGCCCCCTCTACAGCCTTACTCAGCCCAGATACCTTCCCCCATGCCAGCTGCAGTGAACCCTTCACAGCCCTTGGTTTTCATATACTAGACTTCCCCAACAGCTGGCCACAGCAGTCTGTCCTTACAGTCTCTCTTTGTTCCTTTCTACACAGGGACAGCCAGTCCTCTCCTGCTTCCATCACAGGGCGGTCCCTCGTGGCTCAGTCCTGGGCCAATCATCTTTGCTTTAGCTTTTTTTACGAAGTACACTAAAAGGTGATGGGTGGAGTGCCTGAATTAATCTCAGCACTAGCAATTACTGCATTCCAGGCCATTGTGTTTTTTTGCCCCCCATTCCACACAGACAGCACCAGCCATATGCAAATCCGCTATGGCTGGGTTCCAGTAGAAATTTGCCAATCTAACTGCCATGCCAAGATCCCCTCAGAACAAGGGCAAAAAGCAACCCCAGACGTGGTTCAATCTATTTGGGCCCGTTTGTCAGATTATTTTATCCTTTTTTTAAGATCTTTCTTCCGCAGTGTTCAATGGAGCACAGACTCCACCGCTCTTCGCCTAGTTCCCCATCTCTCCTACTCCCACCCTACTGCTGTCCTAACAAGATATTACTTATCTGGCCATCAATCTAAGCTAAGATGCTGAGAAAAATTTCTCTGATACCGAGACAAAAATCAGTATCTGAAAAGATAGGACTCTTTCAGGGACTATTTTGCACGGTGTGTCTCTGACTCTCTCAACAGTTTTTCTCCCTGTCTCCAATAGGTGTTGTATGACTCCTCCATAATTCTCTGGCTCTCCTAAGGGGTCCCCTGGGCCTCTTTCTCCCCTTGACCTTCATTTTACACTTGGATTTTGTATTGGTTTTATTTCAGACTCCTGCCCACGGGCTTTTAAGGCTCTGTTGTCAGGGCCAGACGGGAGACATTGTTTACAACAATAGCGCTACAACGCATTCCATTACAACGCAGTCGTTACAACGACCGCGTTGTTAAAACGCAAACCATTACATTGCAAGTCGTTACAATGACTTGCTATAGGGGGCAGAAAGTGTTGGATTTACAATCCAACACCTTCCCTGCTGTTCCACAAACTGGAGTAGGAATAGTGAATTATACTATTCCTAAGTCCAGCACGCCCACTACAGCAAGTTGTTGTAACGACTTGCGATGTAATGGTTTGCGTTGTAACAATGCGGTTATTGTAACAACCGCGTTGTAATGAAATGCGTTGTAGCGCATTCGTTGTAAAGAGATATATTCGGGCCAGACTCGCCATAGTGGGCATCGGGCATTTCCCCGGGAGGCTTGAAGGGTGGGGGCCCATTTTGCGGTGGTGGGGTGGTTTTTAGGTCTCGGCTGGCATGGGCTGTGCACATGCGCAGTCTCGCTGGCGAGATTTAACGTTTTTAAGTATTTTCTGTAAAGGGCTTTAAGCCCCGCCCCTCTTTTCTATTGGCTGGCGTCACTGTTTATGCTAAACGGTGGCCAGCCATTGGAAAAGAGCTGGTAGTGACGTTTTCGTTTGGCTTTTTGAGCCGTCCCGTTTGGACGGGCTCGTCTGACTTCCGTGCGTCGTGAAAGCTTTCTTATCTTTATGGGGCCATGTGTTTCAAACACATGGCTCCATAAAGACCAGAAAGCTTTCACAACGGACGAAAGTGAAAGTGGACCGTGCTTGTTGGTTTCTCCGCCCTGCCAGACATCCATATTTGCCAACTCCAGGATGCCCTACTGATTCTGGGGGTGTGGTGTGTTTTACCTGCTTACCAGGGCTGAACATTAAAGTATACAAAAGCACGCAGGTAATTCACTATGCCAGAGAGACAGTTTACTAACCAGAAGTGTTTGTTACCCCCACTCCCCTCTAAACACTGAACCCCCGGTGAGAAGCGCAGGTGCACTCCCTTTCACACTGAAGAAGTGCAGACACTCAGGCCCTGCCCATTTAAAGCCCGGCTCTCTAATCAGGGGGGCTTCCCAACACCTCCTCTAGGCTAGCAGTGCCTAGAAGTACACACCTTGCAGGGCTGCTGCAGCCACAGACACTGTGTTACAAGGAGAAGGCTGCCCGCAGTGGTCACAATTCACTTGATCCCGCGATGTCACACATGTTCACTCCTCTGATGTGGGTCACATTTACTGTCCGGTGACTATCGAGCCAAAGGCGTATGTACTGTTATTTCCATTGAAGTCACTGGGATGTTAATGAATAGGTTTGAAACCTCAAAGTCCTACTTGTGCTTGGCGGCAAAACGTTGCTTTGTATGCCAGGTGAATGCCCAGTGGCGTGCTGCATTGAAGGCCTCGCTGCATGTGTTCACAGCCCTCCTTGTGTGTTTCGTGTGTATGATGCACCTTCTGACTCCTAGTCCGCCATATAAACAAAAGCTGGCGCTCATGGGCCCCTGGATCATCACGGTGTGCAGGGCTGCGTGAGGGGCATCCTGCCAAGGTCGCTTCAGGCATCCCAGACTGCTCCGGTTTCGATACAGGGCACAGGGCACGGCGCGCTGTACAGAAGCGCGCTGTCACTCACCAGTGTGATCTTCATGTATGGATCTGCGCCATCCCTCCTGCCAAAACAGAGGTTCGTGGCGCTGGACTGGCCTGTCGGTACTCTGCTCTGAAACCTTGGCACTGCCAAACTGGCCAGATTGAAAGGGGCAGTCTGAGAGGGGTGAAGCGGGCAGCTTGAGAGGGGTGAAGGGGGCAGCCTGAGAGCGGTGAAGGGGGCAGTCTGAGAGGGGTGAAGGGGGCAGCCTGAGAGGGGTGAAGGGGGCAGCCTGAGAGGGGTGAAGGAGGCAGCCTGAGAGGGGTGAAAGGGGCAGCCTGAGAGCAGTGAAGGGAGCAGCCTGAGAGCGGTGAAGGGGGCAGCCTGAGAGGGGCAAAAGGGGCAGCATGCGAATAGTGAAAGGAACAGCCTGCGAGTGGTGAAAGGGGCAGCCTGCGAGCGGTGAAAGGGGCAGTATGCGAGCAGTGAAAGGAGCAGCCTGCGAGCGGTGAAAGGGGCAGCCTGCGAGCGGTGAAAGGGGCAGTATGCGAGCGGTTATTTTGGTCTAGTGGGTCGTGACAAAACCAAACAAGCATTGGCAAAGCCAATAGGACTCGCCTACACAAGAGCTATTGGCTTTGGCAATGTGTTTTAGCCCTGTTGTGCACCAGTGTGGCTGCTGTTCAGCATGGCTAAAAGTTAGTGGAGTGGAGATGGGTAGATACTAAATTGGGGTAGAGTGGAGTGTGGTACATTGGGGCAGAGTGGAGTAGGGCAAAGTGCGTTCAAGTGGGGTAGATTGAGGTAGACTGGAGTGGGGTAGATTGGGGTAGAACTGGGGTAGAGTGGAGCAGGGTGTAATTGGTTGTATTGGAGTAGACGTAGGTGGAGTGGACTGGACTGGAGTAGAGTGGGGTAGATTGAAGTGGAGTAGAGTGGGGTTGATTGCAGTAGATTGGGGTTTATTGTGGTAGACTGGGGTGGAGTGCAATAGGTTGGGAAGGGATAGATTTGTGTGGGATATATATCGGGGTGAAGTATGGTAGATTGGAGTACAGTGGGGGAGTGGTTTGGAGTAGATTGGATTGGAGTAGAGTGGAGAGGGTTGGATTGGGGTAGACTGGAGTGGGATACATTGGGGTGGGGTAGATTGGAGTGGGGTAGATCAGAGTGGTCTAGACTAAGGTGAGGTGGGGTAGATTGGAGTGGGGTAGAAAGGAGTTTGGATGATGTGGGTAGGATAGATTAGATAGGAGTAGATTGGGGCGGGTCGGTTGTAATGGGGTGGATTGGGATAGACAGGGATAGAGTGGAGTAAGTTGGAGTGGGGTAGATTGGGGCGAAGTGGGGTAGATTGGTTTGGAGTAAACTGTAGTGGAGTGGGATAGATTTGAGTAGAGTGGGATGGAATGGGGTAGAATGGAGTGGTGTAGATTGGAGTGGGGTAAATGTAAGTAGAGTGGAGTATATTAGGGTAGGGTGGAGTATATTAGGGTAGATTGGATAAAAGCAGTGTAAATTGGAGTGGAGAGGAGTGGGGTGGATTGGAGTGTGGAAGAGTGGAGTGAAGCCGACTGGAGAGGAGTGGGGTAGAGAGAGGAAGATTAGAGTGGAGTAGGGTAGATTGGAGTGGAGTCCAGTGAGGTAGATTAAGGTAGAGTGGAGTGAGGTAGAGTGGAGTGGGGTAGCTTGGGATAGATTGGAGTGGGGTAGATTGGCTTACATTGGAGTGAGGTAGATTGGAACATGGTAGTGTGGATTGGAGTGGGGTAGACTGGAGTGGTGTGGAGTAGACTGAAGTGGGATAGATTAGGGTAGATTGGAATATAGTAGTGTGGAGAGGGGTAGACTGGGGTGGCGTGGAGTAGATTGGAGAGGAGTGGGAAGATTAGAGTGGAGTAGTGAACAATTGGAGTTGAGTCCAGTGAGGTAGATTAGGGTGGAATGGAGTGGAATGGAATGGAGCGTCGCTGTGGCCGTTCAGCTACATCTCTTGCACCTAAGTGCACATGAACATAGGGCACCTGAAAGCGCTTTCAGTGGAATACATACAAGAATGCGGACTTAGGCACAGGTTTGTAATGTGAGTAGTGCCGAGGACACGTGGCGGGCAGTGAGGAGGTTAGGGCACATGAACATGCATTGCAGGGAGAGTGACACACATGGGCATGTAGGGACATGTGGACTCACAGTGAGGAGGGGCCTGTGCTACACTGGACATAGTGTGGGTACACATGGGTATGTAATTTGGAGCTCGGGCACCTGAATATACAGTGTGAGGACTTTAATGGCACATAGACTATAAGAGTGGTGACTTTGGGGGGAGCTGGATAGCGCGAGAGCACGGGGGGGCTTACAGTGAAATGCTTGCACTACCATATAGGGCCAAATGTCCCATGTGGTGCTCCAGATCCACCCCTCTGGTGGTCGCAAGGAGACTCATCTCAGCCTGTCACACCTGTGACCCGAGATAATAATCCACATTTGTAAAGCGCAAACAATCACCCGTAAGGGTCTCTAGGTGCTGGGGGCCCTCGGGAAGATGAAGCAAGCTATTGCCCAGAGTCACATGGTGCTGGGCTAATCTGCCGCCGGCGCTGGGGATCGAACCGTTATCCCCAGATTCCGGAGTCAGTCGCCCTGGCCGCGGCGCCACACCTCTTCCCTGGCAGAACTCCGCCTGCTATATACTCAAGAGTGGTAGGAATGAGCACAGCAGGGCTGTAGCCCAAACATCATTTAATTGTATCTGCAGGAGAGAAGACACTTAGAGTTATCCTCAAGTTGGCAAGCACCCCTAGATTTAGAAAGACCAGGATCGGAGGCAGATCATTTAGTCCTGCAGCTGCGCAGCTGTGGAATGAACTCCCAGCTGAACTTAGACAAATAAAGGTTCTGTTGCATTTTAGACAAGCATTGGCATAGCCAATAGGTCTCGCTTTTGGAACCTTATAAGTATATGCAGCACAATATCCTTGGTGCAACAACATCAACTGTTGCATGGCGAAACACTTATAAGGTCCCAAAGACGAGACCTATTGGCTACGCCAATGCTTGTTGTTACTGGGGGCCGGTTTTGCAGGGGTGCTGCTAGTAACGGCAGCTGCAGGGGGTGCTGTTGCCAGGGCGGCTTCGGGTTCCCAGTCCAGACCTGTCTGCTGTGCTGACTATACAAACACTCTCTGCACCCCACGTTAAAGCAAACATACCGATTATTTTCATGCTTTCCTTGTGTAGTGTCCTGCTGGGCATGTTCCATTGTTCAGGAGTGTGATGTATATACACTTTACACCCATCACAGGCATCACTGGTCAGGTGACCATGCTAATAAATGTGTCCGGGCGCCTGTGCCCTGGGCCAGTTCCAGTACCCAGTTCACTGTGTCCCTGTGTGCCTTATTCTCAGGTATGTGAGCTGGGCCCCAACTACTTTACACCTTGAATATACTGTAATTTCGTCCTCTTTAAATGTAAGGCGCAATTATGTCTACCAGGGCCTTGTTCACCCTCACATAATACTTTCCAAAATAGAAAGAAAGAGCCGCTTTCAGTTTCTTCACTCGCCCCCTCTCCTTGTGGGTTACACAAACCCTCCTTATCACTCCCCTCTCCTCCCCTTTCCAGGCCCACATAGCGCCGCGGTGTCCTCCTCACGCCACCTCACCTTAGTGTTTGACTTTGACTCTTTCCCGCCCCCAGGGACCCCACAGTCTCTTCCTGCACTCACTCTCCACCTCCCCCTCACCGTCTCGGTGACCCCCTTCTACCCCCCTCAGCCCCGGAGGTCACGCGGACTCCTCGAAGGGTGGTGAGAGGAGATTGTTTTCACATTTAATTTCCCGGTGCTAATTACCCCCGTCTGTGAGTGGAACACGGAGGATGATGGCAGGGTACTAATTTATCAATGTGACAGGCTGTGGAAGCGCCGAGCCGGGGAGGGGACCCGGGACACCCCCTCACAGCTTCTTCCACCCCCCCCCCCCCCGCTTCTTCACTCCCCCCCCCCCTCCTCTGACGTCTCTGCGGCGCTTCTCGGCGTCTCTGTCCCTCACCTCCTCTCTACCTTTACCTCTTCTCTCTCCTGACCACCCTCGCACCTCTTTACCCTAACCTTTTCTCCGCCCCCCCACACCGACCTCCTCCGTATGAGACCCCTCTAGCTGCACCCCACCATCTCCGCACTTCTCTCCCCCTCACACCTTCCCCGCCCTCACAACATCCCTCCCCTCGACCACCCTTCTGCTTTACATTCATCAACACTCTTCACCACGCCTCTCTCTCTTCACCACACCTGCCTTCTTTGTTTTCATTTACTTTCACCACCTCCCTCCCCTCACCATCTCTCTTACGTCCCCACTTCTCTTCCCTTATCTGCTCCCCACCCTCACCACCTCGTCCCATTCACCTTCTTTTCCCCCTAACCCACTCTCTGCCCTCCTCACACCAATCTCCTTAGCATGACTGCCCTCTACCCTCACTCCATCCCCTCTTTTCTCACCTGATCTCTCAACGGCTCGCCACTGCACCTCAGGACACCTCAACCCCTCACCTCCTCTCTGCACCACAAGCACCCCTCTACCCTCACCTATTCTCTGCCCTCAGCACCCCTATACCCCTCACCTCTTCTCTGCCATCAGCACCCCTCACCTCTTCTCTGAAAATCAGCATCCCTCTACCCTCACCTCTTCTCTGCCCTCAGCACCCCTATACCCCTCACATCTTCTCTGCCATTAGCACCCCTCACCTCTTCTCTGCCATCAGCACCCCTCACCTCGTCTCTGCACCTCAAGCACCCCTCTACCCTCACCTCTTCTCTGCCCTCAGCACCCTCTACCCTCACCTCTTTCCTACCCTCAGCATCCCTCTACCCCTCACCTCTTCTCTGCACCTCAGTACCCCTCTATCCCATACCTCTTCTCTGCCCTCAGAATGCCTCTACCCCTCACCTCCTCTCTGCCCTCAGCACCCCTCACTCCTTCTCTGCACCTCAGCACCCCCTACCCCTCACCCCTTCGCTGACCCTCAGCGCCCCTCTACCCCTCACCTCTTCCCTGCCCTCAGCATCCCTCTATCCCTCACCTCTTCTCTGCCCTCAGCACCCCTATACCCCTCACCTCTTCTCTGCCCTCAGCACCCCTCACCCCTTCTCTGCACCTTAGCACCCCTCTACCCCTCACCTCTTCTCTGCACCTCAGCACCCCTCTACCCCTAACCTCTTCTCTGCCCTCAGCATCCCTCTACCCCTCACCTCTTCTCTGCCCTCAGCACCCCTATACCACTCACATCTTCACTGCCCTCAGCACCCCTCACCTCTTCTCTTGCCTCAGCACCCCTCTACCCCTCACCTCTTCTCTGCCCTCAGCACCCCTATACCACTCACCTCTTCACTGCTCTCAGCACCCCTCACCGCTTCTCTGCCCTCAGCACTCCTCTACGCTTCACTCCTTCTCTGACCATCAGCACCTCTTTACCCCTCACCCCTTCTCTGCTCCTCAGCACCCCTCACCCTTCTCTGCACCTCAGCACCCCTCTACCCCTCACCTCTTATCTGGCCTCAGCATCATCTAACCATTACCCCTTCTCTGACCCTCAGCACCCCTCTACCCCTCACGCCTTCTCTGCCCTCAACACCCCTCTACCTCTCATCTTTTCTCTGCCCTCAGCACCTCTCTACCCCTCACGCCTTCTCTGCTCTCAACACCCCTCTACCTCTCATCTTTTCTCTGCCCTCAGCACCTTTCTACCCCTTACGCCTTCTCTGTCCTCAGCACCCCTCTACCCCGCATCTTTTCTCTTCCCTCAGCACCTCTCTACCCCTCACGCCTTCTCTGCTCTCAACACCCCTCTACCTCTCATCTTTTCTCTGCCCTCAGCACCTTTCTACCCCTTACGCCTTCTCTGTCCTCAGCACCCCTCTACCCCGCATCTTTTCTCTTCCCTCAACACCTCTCTACCCCTCACGCCTTCTCTGCCCTCAACACCCTTCTACCTCTCATCTTTTCTCTTCCCTCAGCACCTCTCTACCCCTCACGTCTTCTCTGCCCTCAGCACCCCTCTACCCCTCACGCCTTCTCTGCCCTCAACACCCCTCTACCTTTCATCTTTTCTCTGCCCTCAGCACCTCTCTACCCCTCATGCCTTCTCTGCTCTCAACACCCCTCTACCTCTCATCTTTTCTCTGCCCTCAGCACCTCTCTACCCCTCATGCCTTCTCTGTCCTCAGCGCCCCTCTACCCCTCATCTTTTCTCTTCCCTCAGCACCCCTCTACCTTCACCTCTTCTCTGCACCTCAGCACCCCTCTATCCCTCACTTCTTCTCTGCCCTCAGCACCCCTCTACCCCTCACGCCTTCTCTGCTCTCAACACCCCTCTACCTCTCATCTTTTCTCTTCCCTCAGCACCTCTCTACCTCTCATGCCTTCTCTGCAGCTCAGCACCCCTCCATCCTTCACCTCCTCACTGCCCTCATCACCCCTCTACCCCTCATCTTTTCTCTTCCCTCAGCACCCCTCTACCCCTCACCTCATCCCTGCCCTCAGCACCCCTCTACCCCTCACCTCATCCCTGCCCTCAGCACCCCTCTACCTTCACCTCTTCTCTGCACCTCAGCACCCCTCTATCCCTCACTTCTTCTCTGCCCTCAGCACCCCTCTACCCCTCACGCCTGCTCTGCTCTCAACACCCCTCTACCTCTCATCTTTTCTCTTCCCTCAGCACCTCTCTACCTCTCATGCCTTCTATGCAGCTCAGCACTCCTCTATCCTTCACCTCCTCACTGCCCTCATCACCCCTCTACCCCTCATCTTTTCTCTTCCCTCAGCACCCCTCTACCCCTCACCTCATCCCTGCCCTCTGCACCCCTCTACCTTCACCTCTTCTCTGCACCTCAGCACCCCTTTATCCCTCATTTCTTCTCTGCCCTCAGCACCCCTCAACCTCTCATCTTTTCTCTTCCCTCAGTACCCCTCACCTCTTCTCTGCCCTCAGCACCTCTTTACCCCTCACCTCTTCTCTTCCCTCAGCGCCCCTCTACCCCTCATCTTTTCTCTTCCCTCAGCCCCCCTCTGCCCCTCACCTCTTCTCTGCCCTCAGCGCCCCTCTACCCCTCATCTTTTCTCTTCCCTCAGCCCCCCTCTGCCCCTCACCTCTTCTCTGCCCTCAGCGCCCCTCTACCCCTCATCTTTTCTCTTCCCTCAGCACCCCTCTGCCCCTCACCTCTTCTCTGCCCTCAGCGCCCCTCTACTCCTCATCTTTTCTCTTCCCTCAGCACCCCTCTGCCCCTCACCTCTTCTCTGACCCTCAGCGCCCCTCTACCCCTCACCTCTTCTCTGCCCTCAGCGCCCCTCTACCCCTCACCTCTTCTCTTCCCTCAGTGCCCCTCTACCCCTCACCTCTTCTCTGACCCTCAGCGCCCCTCTACCCCTCACCTCTTCTCTGCCCTCAGCACCCCTCTACCCTCACCTCTTCTCTGCCCTCAGCGCCCCTCTACCCCTCATCTTTTCTCTGCCCTCAGCACCCCTCTGCCCCTCACCTCTTCTCTTCCCTCAGCACCCCTCTACCCTCACCTCTTCTCTGCCCTCAGCGCCCCTCTACCCCTCATCTTTTCTCTTCCCTCAGCGCCCCTCTACCACTCACCTCTTCTCTGCCCTTAGCGCCCCTCTACCCCTCACCTCTTCTCTGCCCTCAGCGCCCCTCTACCACTCACCTCTTCTCTGCCCTCAGCGCCCCTCTACCCCTCACCTCTTCTCTGCCCTCAGCGCCCCTCTACCCCTCATCTTTTCTCTTCCCTCAGCACCCCTCTGCCCCTCACCTCTTCTCTGCCCTCAGCGCTTCTCTTCCTTCATCACGTCTCTCTCCTCTTACACTTATGGTTCTCCTCCCAACCTTTCAACTTCGCTTTCATTTACTCGCACCGCCTCCCTCCCCTCACTGTCTCTCTCTCTCTCTCATCCATCGCCCTTATCCCCTCAGACCCTCACTCCCCTCACCCACTTTTCCTCCTAAGCCTCTCTCTGCCCTCCCCCATCTCCTCAGCCCGACACCCCGCTACCCGTACTCCACCCTTTTCTGCACTGAAGTAGGCCAGGGCATATTTTTTCTTATGCGGCCTAATCTAGTGCAATTTCAGTTTTTATGAGTTACTCTTACGTGAAATTCCAAAGTGTAAGCTATTATGTCACGCTGCACAATTACACACAGCTCAAAATTTACAATGAGCAACAGTACCAGAGCCTCTTTATTGTATTGTGCTTTTGTTCTTTTCTGCTTTTTAGGTCTCGTGCCTAGCGTTGCAGTGCGTAGCATTGCTCGCGCAGCGCGAGACCTCTTGAATGGGCTTCAGAAAGCTAACCACACGCTTGTGCATGTGGTTTTGCTTTCGCAGGCTGGCATTGCCTGTAGCGTGCGTTTAAAAAAAAAAAACGGCACGCAATTGGGTAAAGGCGGGCGCATGACCCACCTTTGCTCCGCCCATTCCCGTCCGGATCTAGGACGCGCATCAGTGCGCGGCACAGACGACAGGCTCCCTCGCCCCCGCTCCTCTGTGGTGCACGCGCACCACTGGTTTCGATTTCCGCCCTCGTTTGCTTTCTTTTGTTGCTGGGATAGCTTCTTTTCCTGGTGCCTTTTTCCTCCGAACATTTTAGTAGTACAGTACCCCACCGTTGTATAAAGCTCTCGTTTCTCCTCCGTACTTTCTGTGGCTGCTCTGACTGTGGCCCAGGTGTGTGTTTGCTGCCCGTGTGTGGTTTGTCGGGGCAGGGGACCTGCGGTGCTGTTGAGTTCATCTGAGCACTCGCGCGGTTTTGCGGCTCGGCTCAACTCCCCGCTAAACACCCCCACATATGGGTTCCCCCACTCTGGACTACACCAGCTCCTCGTTACAAGCACAGGTCTTTGTTGCGCTTTCCATCCATCCCTCATCTGTGCGCGCACTGCTGCTACCTCTCCTTATCTCGTCTTCAGCGCTTCCTTGTCTGAAAAGTTTTTCCTGGCTCGGGGTCGGTTCGGGGATTCCTGCTTCGTCTGTCTGTCTCCCGTGCATCCTCCTGGACTACGACAGAGGCCGGGGATGCTGATGGGAGGGGCTGGAGCAGAGAGCACTGCCTGAAAGGGGAAGGGAACGACTGGTGCTGCCGCTCCTGCACTCCCGGCTAAAACATTCTACACAATTCATTCATTTCTGAATGAAAAATACATTTCCATCAGAAGCGTACAGCTGCATGACTGATAGATATTCAAATTAATAAAATGCAGCAAATGGTCATGAGTGCATAATTGTATTGAGTCTAAATAAATGGTGTAGCCCATTTGTGAGTTTGATATCACGCTGCAGCAGGGCGCCGTATCGCTCCACTTTGGATGCTTGCAGAGGGGCATGTGGCAAGGGACTGGTCGGCGATCCACTGCTGCTTTTGAAGAGCAAGGTGGGTATTTCACACACACCACCCGTCCAAGTTCACAGCTCTTTTTTTATTTGGTTAAAATAAAATTGAATGAAGCTTTTTTTCCCTAGTGTTGACTCGAAGGCATCAGAGTTCCTTACATGAGCACCAGTTGTTTTACAGACAGACACATTCATCTTTTGTGAGGCACTCAAAGTTTAAGTGATTTTCCCAAAATCACAGGATGTTGAGCGTCCCTGCCGAGACTCAAAACCAGTTCCCCAGCATCCATTACGTAATCTCCCTATGCTGTATTCTACCACACCCTCGTCCTTCCCACAACACTACTTACCCACCCCCACCACCCATCTGGGATCTCTGCTTTTAAATGTTTCTTTCTGCCACATAGTCTACTGTGTGTTCTAATTATCTCTGAAAATGTTCGGTCTCCCTTTGCATGTCTCCTCCATTTTCCCTGTGCTCATCATCCCTTTCTTTTAGCCTGTACATTCATACTCCAACGCCTCTACACTACCCCTCCCCCGTTTCAACTCTCCTCCCCCTGCATGCTGTGTGTTTATTCGGACACCAGGAATGCGGTACTTAGCACTGAGAGCCCAAGGGGTCTGCACTTTGAAAGCCACATGCACAAACTGCAACAGGACACGTACCTTTCCCCACCTCGCTATATATTAACCCTCAAGTACCAGATGCTCCCTTCTACCAAAGCATAACAAAACATATTGTTCACTTCCAACCTGGCAGCCGTGAGACATTACTTAAGGGTACTTAAACAAACGTTTTCATTGCAATGCCAGTAGCTCTAACTCTAAAAAAAATGCGAGACCTATTGCATTGCATTGCAAATGCTTGTTTTTTTTAGGAAGAAATGCATCCTTGTGACACAAGGACGTATTTTGTTTTAAAGAGCCAAATGCCAGTTTTGTACTTTGTGCAATTTTGTGTATTTTTCTCCAAAATGTTGCATACTTACGCAATAGCAGGGTACGGCTTTTGCATACACTCTACTACCCCACCCAAACCCAGTTCTTTAGCGTCCATCTACATTTACCAAACCCCACCCTCCACTCCCCCACAGCCTTTCACACTGTGAAAGTAGCTTGTGTAAAAAAACAGTTTGGGGCCAGTGTGTTTTTACGGGGTGAGTTGGGAGAGGTTGCTGCAGTGCAGAAGATGTCCTGTACAGTTCTGCTTTGGAAACTCTCTTTCTTTCAGATGCTAATGAGAAGGAATGTCAGCACCTGGAGTAAACCTGCCCTGGACCAGCAGTGAAGTGGCCCTACACCAGCAGAGGCCTTGCCTCAATGCCTTCAAGCCAGACCGTGCCAGAACCACGTGGCATTAGCCAGAAACGGCGCACAAATCACCATTAATGCTGCTGCCCGGGTGCAGCACTTCTCTCCTCCAGTACTGGTGTCCACAAGCAGGAAAGGGAAGGACTTCCTTCCTGTCCAGTGGAGTGTGAATCGAACCAATCCTGGAGCTGCTCTCATGCTGTTTTCAGCATGAGAGCAGCTCCAGAATTGGTTGGAGCAGGCTAACCCAGCGCTCATTTTGAGACTGGGAGCGTGTGCCAGCAATCACAGCCATGGGAATGCTGGGTCTACAGTGCGCATGCCGGGCTGGCCGTCAAAAGGCAGTTGGCTGATTGGACATGCGCACTGTAGACCCAGCAGTCATCTTGCAATCACAGGATTCATCCCCGCCCCCGGCCCTCACACTCTTGCTGTATACAGCGTGAGCCGGTGATAAATTAAAATAGAATTACTATGCCAATGTATTTATTTGTGTTTGCCTGCTGTGCTTGCAGCAGGCTGGGCAACGCTCCTCCGCCCTTTAGGATGAACCATCCCTAGTTAATTGTCATTTCATCCCTACTAGAGAAGACAACAGCATCTCTCTCACAAAACACTAACAGTCCAGATGCAGGTAAGGTGGAAACCATACAATCCTATAAGGGAAACACCACACTAACCCCAGTTCATTTCTATAACTGCAGGGAATGTGAGTTTAGCCCCGAGCAACACCACTACAGGAGCTCCCTTACAAACCACCTGTGGCCAGGAAGGGGCAGACGCTCCTCTAAATCAGTCACGTGACCGCCAAGTTCTTACCCTTAATTCTGTATTTTTGGAGGGCTGGGTCCCATATATAAATGCTGCGCATGAACTAGTCCCCTGCTTCTTTTGCTTAATTTTACCAACACCAGGGCTAGCCTTTCCACTAGAGAACTAGTAAATTGTGTCTACTGGGAGACAACACACCTATGGGTTGTGATGTGATAGAACACGTTCTGAGACTTGCATTGTTTTCTATCTAAATTTCATTCTTTACAACTCCAAATTAATATGTACAAAGTGACAAAGTGTACTTTAAGGTACTTCTTGATTCGACACGTGTTTCGCTCAGATGAGGTTGTCTTTGACTTTCTTGAGGCTCATCGTAAAGAGCTAATGTCACCACACCTCCCCAGTTTGGACCCAGCCATATGCAACTTAGTCTTGACCCTGTTCCTCATGAGAACAGTCCAGCCCAAACTGCCAAACCAGATCCTCTGTGGACTGGAAACAAGCATCCTCGGACCGCTTTTGTTGCCCTAAGTGGGAAGGGTATGCCCAGGCGTGGGTCACGCGCTCACTACATCACTGGAGTCAGGCTAGCCTGGCTGATATGGGGTGATGCCCTGAAACCGTTCCCAGGATGCTTGTTTCCGGTCCAGAGAGAACCTGGCTTGGCAATTTGGGCTGGACTGTTCTCACGAGGAACAGGGTCAAGACTGATTTGGATACGCTGGGTCCAAACTGGAGTGGTGTGGTGAGCAAAGGAACAATGGATTAAACCCAGATCTTTGTGACTGGGGGTGAATGTTTGCATTTTTCAGCATTCCGCCCATCATTCTTTCCTTTTGCTTTCATTGGGGAAGGCATAGCATTTTGATGCAGTCTCAGGTTTAATAGCTTTAGTAAATCTGGGGGTCTTTCCAAAATCCATGGGTGGATGCATGAGGGGGGGGTGCGACTGTCTTTCCAGGTTCTGTTGCAGGGATGTGTGGTGGTGTACTTGTCTTAGAAATAGCCATTCTTTCAACTCTCTTCTGAAATGTACATGCTCTTGGATGCTTCAAATGCTGGCTGGTAGTGTTTTCTAGAGCCTGGTGGCTTGTAGTGAGGAATCAGTGCCTCGTACAGATTTCTTATGGTGGCATGATGATAAGAGGTGCCAGCCTGGAGCCCCGTGTCCTGACTAGTTTGTATGGCTTGGATTTAGTTTGTAGGTATAGTGGCCCTTTTCCTTGGCAGACTCTGTGGACAATGCAGAGTGCCTTGAACATTGCCCTTCCTGCTATAGGTAGCCAGTGAAGCGATTGCAAGACTGGAGTCGTGTTCTCTTGGATGAAGGCAGAGAGGCGGTCTTGCTGCAGCGTTTATGGTGAGTTGTATTTTTCATATGATGAATGCGGGTACGCCAAGGTATAGGCTGTCGGAGTAGTCAAGCTTGGAGATTACGAGTGTGAGGATGTTTTGTAGTTTATGTTAGTGTCCAAAGTATGAGAGGATGCAACATGGGGTTCCTTTATGTAGAATGTTGTGAGAAGTTGGCCTGATGTATGATGTCACTAGTTCTAGTGTACACCTTATATCAGTCCAAATACCCTTATGGTGATTGGTTGTAAAGTCAACCTTATAGACCAGCTATCCTAGTGGTAGCATGGACAAGAGCAGTCTTAGGCTAAACTCTGAATGGCATGTGAAGCCAGCTGTGATACCATATATAACCCCTTGAATACCAAATGAAAGGACACCACAACAGATATATATATAAAATAAAGTGTATTTATTCTAAGCAAACCCTCAGCACTCTTTATGAGATTAGAGGTAAGTACAACACAGTCTTATTAATGCATACAGTAAGTCACACAGGTAAGTAATACAGTTAGGCCCTAGGGGCCACGCAAACCATATACTAAGTAAGTGGTATAAGGACCACTGTCACGGAAATAGAATAGGCCTAGGGAATCGCTGGGGCTACACTGCACTAGCAGCAGTTAGGAAGTGGGAGGCCCACGGGATTCGTATGCAGAGTGGAAACACTCACGCGTAATGCGTAAAAGTCACTAGCAATAGTACAGTTTAGAAATAGATAGATTTAGGACACTTCCGGAGTAGCTAGGAAGTTGAGACTTGAAACTTAGACACTAGGATAGTCACTATCCTGATGAGCACCGGAGTACCCAAGTTACCTAGCCCACAGGCTGCGGGTGCATAGGGGTGAAGTTGCGTCGGGTTTCGTCGTCGACTCCTATGGATGCCTGAAGAAAGATGCTGACAGGCAGTCAGTGAAGAGTGTCCGGTGGATCCCAAGGCTGGGATCAAGAAGAGAAGAGACCTGCAAGCAGAGGGGACAGAGTCAAGATCACTAGCCAGTGACCACGTGGAACCAGGAAGGAACCAGACGATGTCGTGAAGAGTTGCAGGTGAAGGTGAAGCTTGTCGCTGCAGCCAGGAGGACCAGGAAGCGTCGAGGACGACCAGGACCAGGAGGCGAGCTGTCCCACGAAGGCTCTTGCTGTCGGCGGCGTCGAAGCCGGGCTAGGACTCACCAGGCCTTGGCAAGCGGAACCCACGAAGAACGGAGGTCTTGCTTCAGGATCAGACCAGGAAGGTCTGGGGTGCTTCTTCTTTGCAGGGAAGCAGGAGCCAGTCTGGAGGAGCCAAACCAGCGCAGAAGATTTCGGGATGCATCGTCGCAAAGGCCACTAGCCAGCGGGCAAGCAAACGGACAGACGCGGCAAGCAGGAAAATGCTGAAGGGCCCCACGCAGGACTCGTTGAGTGTGGGGGGCTGGTCTTCGGTGCAGATGGTGCTTGGGGGTGGGGCTTCTCAATCCCCGCTGCACAACTTCGAGGGTACCTCAGAAGCTGCGCTTTAAGTTACTAGCCACTTTTTCCAGGTAGCCGGTCCCACGTCGCTCGTCGCCTCCACGGATCTCAGCTCTGCTGCAGATGTGGATGAGGGTCGGAGAAGTCTGAGAGTCAAGGCTCTGGTCGGGCTCTGTAGTCGGTTCCTCGTAGAACGTTCACAAAGCAAAGGGGTAGTCTCTTGATGGTGCCTGTTTGCACAGGGTAGCCACTCCTTGGCCACAAGGGAGATTCTTCAGTCTTCTTCTTTCGTCGAATGTCGAAGGTCCAGAGTTTCTGTTCAAGATTGCAGGTTCAGGATAATCTAGAGTCTTGAGGCCCAACTCCCACTCTTATACTAATCTGGGGGGCTGGGATACCTGCTAGGTCACGCCTTATGGGTGGGACCTGGGAGGGGGTGGTTACCAGTTTCGCGCCAGAGCTGGGGCTGGAGTGCCCCAGCGCCGGTTTGAACTGGACTATGCAAGGAACACCTTGTGTGCCCCAGGCATGTCTCATTCCTTTCAGCCCACCCTGCCCCAATACACTAAAGGCTGTCTGGGGAGGTGCTAGCACCTCCCCAAGCAGGAAACCTATTGTCCAGGCCTCCCTGGCTGGGATCACTCCCAGCAGCAGGAGGTCAGACTTGTGTCTGTGGCAGCAGCATCCATTTTGTGATGCTGAGGCTTTGGTTAGAGTTAAACAGCAAAGTAGGATTTTAACATGTCTCTCCCTCTAGAAGGGAGGAATAATATCCTCATCACCAGAAATGGTATGGGGGTATTATTCCAAAGTGTTAGACACCTTACACGACATGTTTTGATAAAGCCAAACCATAGTTACCATAACCGTTTAAGATTATAAGGCACTTTAAGAGTATATGGTAGGCTATATCATAGAACAGCTATAAGGACATGGTTCCGAAAGCTGCAGACAGGCTCAGCTCATGCTAGAGCACCATCTCACATGTTACCAAGCACTCTGCCTCCAGGATTGTTAAGGCCTGCCATAGGAGTGACTGATAGGTACACATGTGTCTATATATAAGGGTAGATATAGGCATACTATATCTAAGCAAGGGGTGATTACACGACCTTGCCCCAGCTGAGTGATCAGCCAGTTGTGTCTGATTGGAAGGCCAGACCAGGGGTGGCATAATACATGCTGCAGCCCCTGGGAGGCCTAGGGTACACCTATGCCCTGGGTACCTAGGGTACACTGTACAGGGTCCAATAAGGTGATCCTTACCAATTGGGAATGTACCTAGGGTACATGGAGTCCATTTTAAAGAGAGAGCAGGCAGCCTGAGACCCTGAATGGCAGGATCTCAGGCCAACTAAGTCGAAAAACCAGCTAGACACTAGGCAAAAAGTTGGGGGTAACCATAGTCAGATATCCACCTTCCTACAAATGTCCTCTATTTTATGTTGTTAAAATGCAGTGTAAAATATAGGTCTGACTTTATGGTTACCCCTAGGGTTCTGACTTCTCTTGATATTGCTGGAGGGGCCTCATGTTTCTTAGGCCATATAGGGGTAGGCTGGTATTTTTGTCATTATAGGCTCTGTCTTTGCAGTATTTAGCTTTATATGGCTATTCATTATCCATGTGTTTATGTCCCAAAGGCAGTCATCAAGTTTCCAATTGTAGAGGTCTTCCAGACCATCTAATTTTAAAAACAATTTGGGTGTCATCTTTATAGTTGTAACAGGTGAGGTTGAATGATTTAATCTGGTTTGATAAGGACGGTAGGTAGATGTTGAATAGCAGAGGGGACGCCACAGTGTGGTACGCGAGGAGCTGATTTGAAAGGTGGTACTAACACTAGTTCACAGTCGCAGCTGAGAGGACAAGAATTAAATGGGCATTAGCTGAACTCCCTTCCTATCTTTCACATGTGGTATGTCAAACAAGAATTTACTTTGTGAAGAGATTGCACAACTATACAGGACATGTTTTTCTTAAGCCAGCAACTTTCATGACATTACCTATTCCTCATACGTAAGTGGTTATCACTACCTAAACCTACAACCCATTCAAAAGCAGTGCCCAATTAGGAAATCTCCAGATTCCAATAAGGCATAGTGTTTTGATTGCCCTGTTGTGCCGGGGCATAGTTATCACAGGTCAGTACGACTTACGTTTGGTGGTCTGTTGGTAAATATGGCCTGGTGAGATAATGAATCCGCTCTACAGAGCGTTATTTTGTTTGTGGGAGCCAGATAGCTTGTTAGGCCAATGTGCCTGCTGCGGAGGGCTGCAAGTACCCCAACCAGCAGTACTGTGAATCTGAAATGACCCAGTATAGCCTGCTGTGTCACAAAAAGCTGCTATAACAGACTGTCTTTCGAAAATAGTTTAATATTATTCAGATGACCCTGCCATGGTCAACACACTGAGGATTCATCTCCGTGACCCAAATATGATGGAAACCAGAACCAGGGCATCTGAGGCTGAAAGCATTTGTATTATAATTCACCTCTCTAGACATCTTAATAAACCATTGACTAACATTTTCTGATTCTTGTATATTGTAATTTAAAGGCTGTGTTCTATGAATCTGCTTTTTGAAATGTATTGACTCCTTTGAAATTCTGCTTCATCTTTTTAAAGTTTATGGTCATAGAAAATAGATTGTGGTTATGAGGTCCTGTGCAATTTATGTACTAAGTGCATAATATTTGGTGAACATTTGGGGTAGCGTTTTTATTGGGAGAAGTGTGGAAATGCTAGGTGGTAGGAATTGTATAGATCCTCACAGATTCCACTATTTTCATTCACAGAAATATGAGGAAAATCAGTGATTTAGCCAAGGTTTGGTGCCTGCAGGGCATTCTGGGAAAGAAAAGACACTGAATCCATGCAAGCTCTTTAGCAACAGGGAAGGCTGCCAGGCCGGATAAGCTCCCACTTGAATTTTATAAAACCTTTTTAGCTGAGATACAATCAGATATGCTTACAGTGTTTCAAGAAGCACACGAAGGGGACGCCAGGCATCGTGGGATATAGCTAGTATTATTATTTATTTTTTAAGGATAAATCCTCTAGGCTACCAGGGTCATATAGACCCATTTCACTTTTAAACTGTGATGGAAAAATATATGCAAAAATCCTGGCCACACGACTCTCTGTAATAATAGCCTCCTCGGATTCATCCCAGGAAGAGGCATGGTCAACCACATTAGTAGAGTAGTTACCATCCTGGACTCTGCTTTTGTGCAAAAAGCCCCATGCGGAGTAATACTACTCGATGCAGAGTTGGCGTTTGACCGTGTCTCTTGGGAGTTTCTGTGGGCTACTATGCAGTGGCAAGGTTTTAGGCCTGGCTTTATTCTAGCAGTCAGAATGATATATAGATCTCCTGTGGCGCGAATATGTTTGCTGGGGCTTGAATCTGATCTTGTGCCAAAATCAAGGGGTACCCGACAAGGCTGCCCGTGCTCTCCTTTACTCTTTGCCATCTATATCAATCCATTTTTGAATTTACTTAAGAATAGTTTAAATACGTAGCTGGCAAGGCTAGGGCAGGAACAGGCTGTCATATTAGCATATGCCGATGACATTGCCATAGTCTCGCCGGATCCAGCTAAGGTCTTGGCAGAGTTTGAGCAATTAACATCCCTATTCAGGAAAAGCTCAGGATACAAGCTAAACATAGCTAGGACACAAGTAGTCTGTACAGATCAAGCATTCTTCGGTGATTCTCTAGTCACGGAAGAGGCAACATATTTAGGGGTACGTATCAATGCATGCTTGGACAAAATTATTTTGTCTAACTGGGATCCAATGGTGTATAAAATCAAAAGGGATCTAGACAGAATGGAAGGCTTACATTTGTGAATGGCGGGAAGATTTAACATCTTAAAGATGAGTATTTTACCAAAAGTCTTGTATTATTTTTTATCAGTCCCCCTGGGTTACAGGTAAGCAACTCCAGAAACTTCAATCAATATGCAGAAGTTTCTTATGGGCTCAAGGCAAACCCCGTCGTGCAATGAACTATATGACCCTACCACGATCTCGAGGGGGCTGGGCCGTGCCTAATTTTCTGTTTTATTATTTGACCTGCTTTCTGCAACATATGGGCATTTTGTTGGATGGGGAAGGAGAGGTTAAGGTAGAGGAGTCCCCGCCTATTTTTCAAATGCTGTTAGGCTCTAAAGCAGAGAGGAGTTTTGTTCAAAATATTGAGCCCAGCTATTATTTAAAAAAAATGTTTTAAAGTGGTTCAAGCTGCTTATAAGGCATGGCTCCAGGTACGGAGGCCCCTACAGATTGGTAGGCTCAATTTTTATACGCCCACCTCTTCTTCAGCACTCCCTCTCTCTATTTTTTCTGATACTACGATGACCAGATGGGACGGAAGGGTGTCCTGACCCTGGGAGGTTTAGTGGATAATAGCGGTGTTCGGGCCTACTCATCGCTGGTGTCTGAATATGAGCTCCCTAAGACTGACTTTTTTGAATATCTCCAGGTCAGGGATTATTTGCTTAAAAAGTCGGATGTAGCATGTTTGGCCCAAAAGAGTAATCTATTAGAGATAGTTAGGAGGCGTGGAAGGATTGGGGTTTTATATCACAGCCTTATCGAAACACAAAGTGATGACCTGGAGGTGCAGAATTTCAAATGGAATATTAGGTTATCCCAGGGAGGGAATATTCTACAAGATTCCATTGCACTGGTTGACAAGCTTTTTACTTTGTCTAGCCTTAAAGCAAAACAATATAAAACAATGTTTAACTTATATTAAACTCCTGCCAAAATTGCACGATGGGGCGGGGCAAATGAGGGCAAATGTACACGCTGTGGGTTGGATCAGGCTGATAGTCTGCATATGTTCTGCGCATGTCCAGGGCTGAGACAGTTGATAAATAGGATGGAGGCTTTCTTGAGGTCACAGGGGTACAGATTGTAATTACTCCTATGGTCATGTTGTTGGGAGTTCTGGAGGATTGAATGGCAACTCAGGAGATGTTTGCAGTTAGGTATTTAGGGGCATATTTACAAGCCCCTTGCGCCACTTTCCCCATGTTAAAAGTGACGCAAAAGTGGCGCAAGGGGCTTGTAAATCTGCCCCTTAATATTTATCGAGGTGGCCATGGCTAGATTGTATATAGCATCACTTTGGCGGCAAAAAGAACCCCCAACCTTCGAAATGTGGAGAGGAAGGCGATTTGCTATTTGTAATCTGGAACATAGTTTATATGCCCTTAAAGGGCAACAGAAACAGATCTGGAGGGCTCTTGTGGATTACTTAGCGTCAACGACGGTCTGCAACATGTTTTTTTCCTATCTCTTTGCTACCGTCGTACTTTCTTCTTTATGTTTTTGGCATATAAGAAGCAATTTATATGTAATTTATATGTAATCATGGTATGTAAAGACATGATGATGTAATTGCTTACTACAGCAGTATAGACATACAGAAGCATTATATGATTGTATTTTCTTTTTGTTGTTTCTTTTTTTTCTTGTTTTCTGTTTTCTTTTCTTCCTTCTCTCCTTTTAGTTGGGACTTAAGGCTGACCAAACATTATGGTTGTTTTATTTTGTCTCTTTGTTCTCGTCTCTGTTATTGTAATTGTATATGATTGGCTATTGGCTTAAGAAAAAGAAAAAAAGAAAAATACATAAAAAAAGAATCCATGCAAGCTACACCACCCCAGAATACCCCAGATACCCTGTTTTCAGAATTATCTGTGCCTGGCAGTTTTCCCTGGGTGCCAACCAAGCCCTGGCCTCATACTACAGCTACCCACATCGCCAGAAATGGTCAATTCGCAAGGCAAAATCTTGGTCTTTCCTTGTGCATTAGGGGTCTTAAGGACCCTTTCCTTTCAAGAGTGACAGCTCAGTCACACTAGTGGGCTACTATTGTTATCAGGAGAAGTGTCAAAACGCTGTGTGGTAGGAAATGTGTTGCTCCCCGCAGATTCAATTAGCGTGTTCTGCTTTCACTTTTGTTTTGCTCCGTAATGTCAGTTCTCACAGCATGCTGTGAAATTCAGCAAAACAAAAAAGCAAACTTGGGACTCATGGGAAAGTATTTTCCTGGCATGCCAACTTTGATTTTGGAAAAGAAAATGTTTCTGGTTTTTTTTGCCAGAAACATTTTCTTTTCCAGTACTGCGGATGACTCAGTGAAGTGCACCATTGCTGAAGTAGTGTGGTGAATGTCAATGGATTGCCATCTGCCCTAAAGCTGTTGAAACCCACCAAATCCGTGTAGCCTGATGTGTTGTCTATCAGGAATTGACAACAAGCCTCTGCGATATGATGGCCACATTGCACTAACTTCTTTGATCCATGATCTTAGGGGAATGCTTCAGTTCCAGAAGGCCCCCGGGAGGGTAGGTTTCTGGGAATGGGGAATAGTGAAAAGCACAGTCATCAAACAATATGACAGGTCCTGGAAACAACCTTTACATCGCGGTCATTAGACCGCGATGCCTTTACAACGCGGCCGTTACAACGACCACGTTGTTACAACATGATGCCATTAATACGCAAGTCATTACATCGACTTGCAGTAGATGGCGCTCTAACATAAGGAATAGTATAATTTACTATTCCAACACCTTCCCTACTATTGCATAGGCTGTAGTTGGAATAGTAAATTATACATTCCTAATTTTACTGCGCCATCTACTGGAAGTCGATGTAATGACTTGCGTAGTAATGGCATCGCGTTGTAACAACGTGGTCGTTGTAACGACCGCGTTGTTACCTACCGCGTATTAAAAGCACACGTTGTAACGTGCTATATGCGACAGGTCCTGCTAATGGCCGTGCACCACCAAATGAAAGTTCAGTTGCCATACATGGTCTACGGAGAAGACGGCTAGAGGGAGAATGAAAAAATATTGAGAATTACAAAGAAGACAGAAAAGAAGATAGAGAGAAGAGGTTCTAGAAAAGGAGAGATGAATGAGAGAAAGAAAGACATATGAGCCAAGTGTGCATTTGCTGGTGTAGTAGCTGGAAAGTACAACTTACTTGCTAGAAGTCAACGTTCTATTAAGGTGATGATTTGCCTTTCTAATGGACGTTTAAATATGTCAGCCTCTTAACTGTTTCATGATATGAAGTTTGACTTTTATCTGCACCTGTAGAAATGCCGAACAATCCCTCTGCACGTGAATATTTTCCATTTCTAGTACACACTGCAGGCTTCTATGCTTTCTACATTTACTACTCAGAAAAGTGCATGCTCGTCCAATCAATGTTATCCACACTGTGGGTGCTACCTTGAGGATTCTATGCAAGGAATCTACTGCATGTGAAAGATAGGAGAATGTCCATAATTCTGCAAGTGGACATCTATGTAGCATCATAATGGGAGGTACCATTCAAGCAGCATCCAACAGAGATGATGTGATAGGGCGGGATCCTAGAAGCAAACTGTGAAACCACCACTCAGAGCATTAGCGGCAGTGCTGCTGCCTGTCCATCTGCGGCTCCTCTAACTGGAGATGGAACAAGTGTCCTTAGCCTGGCAACAGTCTTGATTGAAACGCTCCAAGCTCTCTGTAAGATTATTTTAAATTAGTGGGGAGTTAAAATAAAATTTGGTTACGAAGAAGTCTGGACTTAGAAAACTCCACACTTTATGAAGCGGCTGAAGGTTCCTTTCCTTACGTGAGGTAAAGTTTACGATAGGACAGCCTCCAGCAAGAAAAATGTTGCATTTGGAAGCTGGATTTCCACCACCTGAGGTGGGGGAGGGTGGTCCCTGAGTTTTTTTTTATGTTTTAGAAAATAACTTGATCAGCTTTGCATTGCACAACAGTTTAGAAAATACAGAAAGTTCAGAGTCAGCCTACTTTACGCCCTTCTACTTTAAATCTAATTTTATTGATATGATTTAAAGTTGAGTTGTGGAAAGTTGATTGAGGGTGCTTTAATATGTACCTTAAAAAAAATCCACATATTCCTTCACATGGAATCAAATGGTGTGTACCTGAAAATCGAAACCAGACTACCGATGGCACAGAATATTAAATACAAAATATAGAACCACTGTCAAGTACCACGCATCAGAGGTTAGACTAACGCTTTTTAGTGCTGGTGTGCGCATCAACGCACTAAAATGCATTAGTCACGCACATTAGAGCGCCTGGTATCAACATGTGCACTGAGGAGCTTCCTTCATTAAAGCAGGCAGCGCACTTCAGGTTTCCCTATACTGCTGGTTATCAGCCTCTCTGGACCATGTGGATCCGACGTTGCAGTGCATCAGTAAAAGTCATATTAAATAAGGTGGCCTCTTGTCTGGTATGCGTCCTGACATCTAATGTTTAGCCCATGCAGTCTGTGTTTATTGCATACTCCGCTTGAGTGGCGCACCCAGAGAAGGTGACGACGAGCAACCCTGTGCTTTGGGGTCTTTTTGGCCTGCAGGTGGTCATGCTCACGAGCCGGGCAGCGGGTGCAAAATGTTTTGCCAATATTAAAACTATACATCTGAACACCGTCCATCCTACGCCAAGAGAAGGCCTCCATTAGTATGCATCCTTGCATCCTGGTGTTCCCACAAGTGTGGTCCCAAATTGAAGCCTCTTGCAGCTGATCCCCATCATGGCCACAAATCGAAGACTCTTGCAGCTGATCCCCAGCATGGCCCCAAATCGAAGATTCTTGCAGCTGATCCCCAGCATGGCCCCAAATCGAAGATTCTTGCAGCTGACCCCCAGCATGGCCCCAAATCGAAGATTCTTGCAGCTGATCACCATCATGGCCTCAAACCGAAGATTTTTGCAGCTGATCCCCAGCATGGCCCCAAATCAAAGACTCTTGCAGCTGATCCCCAGCATGGCCCCAAATCAAAGACTCTTGCAGCTGATCCCCAGCATGGCCCCAAATCGAAGACTCTTGCAGCTGATCCCTAGCATGGCCCCAGATCGAAGATTCTTGCATATGATCCACATCATGGCCCCAAATCGAAGACTCTTGCAGCTGATCCCCATCATGGCCCCAAATCGAAGACTCTTGCAGCTGATCCCCAGAATGGCCCAAAATCGAAGACTCTTGCAGCTGATCCCCAGCATGGCCCCAAATCGAAGACTCTCTGCAGCTGATCCCCAGCATGGCCCAAAATCGAAGACTCTTGCAGCTGATCCCCAGCATGGCCCAAAATCAAAGACTCTTGCAGCTGATCCCCAGCATGGCCTCAAATCGAATATTCTTGCAGCTGATCCCCATCAGGGCCTCAAATCGAAGACTCTTGCAGCTGATCCCCATCATGGCCCCAAATCGAAGATTCTTGCAGCTGATCCCCATCATGGCCCCAAATCGAAGACTCTTGCAGCTGATCCCCAGCATGGTCCAAAATCGAAGACTTTTTCAGCTGATCCCCAGCATGGCCTCAAATCAAATACTTTTGCAGCTGATCCCCATCAGGGCCTCAAATTAAAGACTCTTGCAGCTGATCCCTAGCATGGCCCAAAATCGAAGTCTCTTGCAGCTGATCCTTAGCATGGCCACAAATCGAAGATTCTTGCAACTGATCCCTGGCATGGACACAAATCGAAGATTCTTGCAACTGATCCCTAGCATGGCCACAAATCGAAGACTCTTGCAGCTGATCCCCAGCATGGCCCAAAATCGAAGACTCTTGCAGCTGATCTCTAGCATGGCCTCAAATCAAAGATTCTTGCATCTGATCCCCATCAGGGCCTCAAATTAAAGACTTGCAGCTGATCCCCAGCATGGCCCAAAATCGAAGACTCTTGCAGCTGAACCCCATAATGGCCTCAAATCGAAGACTATTGCAGCTGATCCCCATCATGGCCCCAAATCGAAGACTCTTGCAGCTGATCCCCATCATGGCCTCAAATCGAAAATTCTTTCAGCTGATCCCCATCAGGGCCTCAAATTAAAGACTCTTGCAGCTGATCCCAGCATGGCCCAAAATCGAAGACTCTTGCAGCTGATCCCCAGCATGGTCTCAAATCGAAGACTCTTGCAGCTGATCCCCAGCATGGCCCAAAATCGAAGACTCTTGCAGCTGATCCCCAGCACTGCCCCAAATCGAAGACTCTTGCAGCTGATCCCCAGCACGGCCCAAAATCGAAGACTCTTGCAGCTGATCCCTAGCATGGCCCAAAATCAAAGACTCTTGCAGCTGATCCCCATCATGGCCCCAAATCGAAGACTCTTGCAGCTGATCCCCAGCATGGCCCCAAATCGAAGGCTCTTGCAGCTGATCCCCAGCATGGCCCCAAATCGAAGATTCTTGCAACTGACCCCTAGCATGGCTCCAAATCGAAGACTCTTGCAGCTGATCCCCAGAATGGCCCAAAATCGAAGACTCTTGCAGCTGATCCCCATCAGGGCCTCAAATCAAAGATTCTTGAGCTGATTCCCATCAGGGCCTCAAATTAAAGACTCTTGCAGCTGATCCCCAGAATGGCCCAAAATCGAAGACTCTTGCAGCTGATCCCTAGCATGGCCACAAATCGAAGACTCTTGCAGCAGATCCCCATCATGGCCTCAAATCGAAGACTCTTGCAGCAGATACCCATCATGGCCTCAAATCGAAGACTCTTGCAGCTGATCCCTAGCATGGCCACAAATCGAAGACTATTGCAGCTGATCCCCAGCATGGCCACAAATCGAAGACTCTTGCAGCTGATCCCCATCATGGCCACAAATCGAATATTCTTGCAGCTGATCCCCAGCATGGCCCCAAATCGAAGACTCTTGCAGCTGATCCCCAGCATGGCCCCAAATCGAAGACTCTTGCAGCTGATCCCCAACATGGCCCAAAATCGAAGACTCTTGCAGCTGATCCCCATCATGGCCCGAAATCGAATACTCTTGCAGCTGATCCCCAGCATGGCCCAAAATCGAAGACTCTTGCAACTGAGCCCCATCATGGCCCCAAATCGAAGACTCTTGCAGCTGATTCCCATCATGGCCTCAAATCGAATATTCTTACAGCTGATCCCCATCAGGGCCTCAAATTAAAGACTCTTGCAGCTGAGCCCCAGCATGGCCCAAAATCGAAGACTCTTGCAGCTAATCCCTAGCATGGCCACAAATCGAAGATTCTTGCAACTGATCCCTAGCATGGCCACAAATCGAAGACTCTTGAAGCTGATCCCCAGGAATGCCCAAAATCGAAGACTCTTGCAGCTGATCCCCTGCATGGCCCCAAATCGAAGACTCTTGCAGCTGATTCCCAGCATGGCCCCAAATCGAAGACTCTTGCAGCTGATCCCTAGCATGGCCTCAAATCGAAGATTCTTGCATCTGATCCCCATCAGGGCCTCAAATTAAAGACTCTTGCAGCTGATCCCCAGCATGGCCCAAAATCGAAGACTCTTGCAGCTGAACTCCATCATGGCCTCAAATCGAGGACTGTTGCAGCTGATCCCCATCATGGCCCCAAATCGAAGACTCTTGCAGCTGATTCCCATCATGGCCTCAAATCGAATATTCTTACAGCTGATCCCCAGCATGGCCCAAAATCAAAGACTCTTGCAGCTGATCCCCAGCATGGCCTCAAATCAAATATTTTTGCAGCTGATCCCCATCAGGGCCTCAAATCAAAGATTCTTGCAGCTGATTCCCATCAGGGCCTCAAATTAAAGACTCTTGCAGCTGGTCCCTAGCATGGCCACAAATCGAAGACTCTTGCAGCAGATCCCCATCATGGCCTCAAATCGAAGACTCTTGCAGCTGATCCCCATCATGGCCCCAAATCGAAGACTCTTGCAGCTGATCCCTAGCATGGCCCCAAATCGAAGACTCTTGCAGCTGATCCCTAGCATGGCCACAAATCGAAGACTCTTGCAGCAGATCCCCATCATGGCCTCAAATCGAAGACTCTTGCAGCTGATCCCCAGCATGGCCACAAATCGAAGACTCTTGCAGCTGATCCCTAGCATGGCCTCAAATCGAAGACTCTTGCAGCTGATCCCTAGCATGGCCACAAATTGAATATTCTTGCAGCTGATCCCCAGCATGGCCCAAAATCGAAGACTCTTGCAGCTGATCCCCAGCATGGCCCAAACTCGAAAACTCTTGCAGCTGATCCCTAGCATTGCCTCAAATCGAAGATTCTTGCATCTGATCCCCAGCATGGCCACAAATCGAAGATTCTTGCAGCTGATCCCCAGCATGGCCCAAAATCAAAAACTCTTGCAGCTGATCCCCAGCATGGCCACAAATCGAAGATTCTTGCAACTGATCCCTAGCATGGCCACAAATCGAAGATTCTTGCAACTGATCCCTAGCATGGCCACAAATCGAAGACTCTTGCAGCTGATCCCCAGCATGGCCCCAAATCGAAGACTCTTGCAGCTGATCCCTAGCATGGCCTCAAATCGAAGATTCTTGCATCTGATCCCCAGCAGGGCCTCAAATCGAAGACTCTTGCAGCTGATTCCCATCATGGCCTCAAATCGAATATTCCTACAGCTGATCCCCATCAGGGCCTCAAATTAAAGACTCTTGCAGCTGAGCCCCAGCATGGCCCAAAATCGAAGACTCTTGCAGCTAATCCCCAGCATGGCCCAAAACCGAAGACTCTTGCAGCTGATCCCCATCATGGCCTCAAAACGAAGATTCTTGCAGCTGATCCCCATGATGGCCCCAAATTGAAGATTCTTGCAGCTGATCCCCAGCATGGCCCCAAATCGAAGACTCTTGCAGCTGATCCCCAGCATGGCCCCAAATCGAAGAATCTTGCAGCTGATCCCTAGCATGGCCCCAAATCGAAGACTCTTGCAGCTGATCCCCAGCATGGCCCCAGATCGAAGACTCTTGCAGCTGATCCCCAGCATGGCCATAAATTGAAGATTCTTGCAACTGATCCCTAGCATGGCCACAAATCGAATATTCTTGCAGCTGATCCCCAGCATGGCCCAAAATCGAAGACTCTTGCAGCTGATCCCCAGCATGGCCCAAAATCGAAGAGTCTTGCAACTGATCCCCAGCATGGCCACAAATCGAAGATTCTTGCAGCTGATCCCCCGCATGGCCCCAAATCGAAGATTCTTGCAGCTGATCTCCATCATGGCCTTAAATCGAAGATTCTTGCAGCTGATCTCCATCATGGCCTTAAATCGAAGATTCTTGCAGCTATTTCCCCGGCATGGCCCCAGATCGAAGACTCTTGCAGCTGATCCGCATCATGGCCCCAAATCAAAGACTCTTGCAACTGAGCCCCATCATGGCCCCAAATCGAAGACTCTTGCAGCTGATCCCCATCATGGCCCCAAATCGAAGACTCTTGCAGCTGATCCCTAGCATGGCCCCAAATCGAAGACTCTTGCAGCTGATCCCTAGCATGGCCACAAATCGAAGACTCTTGCAGCAGATCCCCATCATGGCCTCAAATCGAAGACTCTTGCAGCTGATCCCCAGCATGGCCACAAATCGAAGACTCTTGCAGCTGATCCCTAGCATGGCCTCAAATCGAAGACTCTTGCAGCTGATCCCTAGCATGGCCACAAATTGAATATTCTTGCAGCTGATCCCCAGCATGGCCCAAAATCGAAGACTCTTGCAGCTGATCCCCAGCATGGCCCAAACTCGAAAACTCTTGCAGCTGATCCCTAGCATTGCCTCAAATCGAAGATTCTTGCATCTGATCCCCAGCATGGCCACAAATCGAAGATTCTTGCAGCTGATCCCCAGCATGGCTCAAAATCAAAAACTCTTGCAGCTGATCCCCAGCATGGCCACAAATCGAAGATTCTTGCAACTGATCCCTAGCATGGCCACAAATCGAAGATTCTTGCAACTGATCCCTAGCATGGCCACAAATCGAAGACTCTTGCAGCTGATCCCCAGCATGGCCCCAAATCGAAGACTCTTGCAGCTGATCCCTAGCATGGCCTCAAATCGAAGATTCTTGCATCTGATCCCCAGCAGGGCCTCAAATCGAAGACTCTTGCAGCTGATTCCCATCATGGCCTCAAATCGAATATTCTTACAGCTGATCCCCATCAGGGCCTCAAATTAAAGACTCTTGCAGCTGAGCCCCAGCATGGCCCAAAATCGAAGACTCTTGCAGCTAATCCCCAGCATGGCCCAAAACCGAAGACTCTTGCTGCTGATCCCCATCATGGCCTCAAAACGAAGATTCTTGCAGCTGATCCCCATGATGGCCCCAAATTGAAGATTCTTGCAGCTGATCCCCAGCATGGCCCCAAATCGAAGACTCTTGCAGCTGATCCCCAGCATGGCCCCAAATCGAAGAATCTTGCAGCTGATCCCTAGCATGGCCCCAAATCGAAGACTCTTGCAGCTGATCCCCAGCATGGCCCCAGATCGAAGACTCTTGCAGCTGATCCCCAGCATGGCCATAAATTGAAGATTCTTGCAACTGATCCCTAGCATGGCCACAAATCGAATATTCTTGCAGCTGATCCCCAGCATGGCCCAAAATCGAAGACTCTTGCAGCTGATCCCCAGCATGGCCCAAAATCGAAGAGTCTTGCAACTGATCCCCAGCATGGCCACAAATCGAAGATTCTTGCAGCTGATCCCCCGCATGGCCCCAAATCGAAGATTCTTGCAGCTGATCTCCATCATGGCCTTAAATCGAAGATTCTTGCAGCTGATCTCCATCATGGCCTTAAATCGAAGATTCTTGCAGCTATTTCCCCGGCATGACCCCAGATCGAAGACTCTTGCAGCTGATCCGCATCATGGCCCCAAATCAAAGACTCTTGCAACTGAGCCCTATCATGGCCCCAAATCGAAGACTCTTGCAGCTGATCCCCATCATGGCCCCAAATCAAAGGCTCTTGCACCTGAGCCCCTTCATGGCGCCAAATCGAAGACTCTTGCAGCTGAAACCTAGCACGGCCACAAATTGAAGATTCTTGCAGCTATTTCCCTGGCATGGCCCCTAATCGAAGATTGTTGCAGTTGCCTGCTTGCTCAGCACATCCTGGCAGCTGTGTCTGGTTGACATATGTGAGTCTAACTGCAGTGTGGACATTGTCAGATTGTGAGGTGCAGGCAGAGTCCTCTTAATCTGCATATAAAATAATGGTGCACACACACTTTAAAATGTAAGACAAATGTACGTTTAATCAGTGGCGGCTGCTACCGAACCCGGGGGATGAAATAAATATATATAGCACTTACTTCCATCCTCTTCACTTCTCCAGTCAGCAAGGAAACTCAGAGTCATACTCTCCCCTATCCAATCATGACGCTGCTGTCACCAGCTTGACAGCTGAGTTGTGATTTGTCTGAGCAGCCTGGTTCGCCGCTCAAACAGGGAGTGGGAGCCTGTGCATGTTCTCCTCCCAGCCTTGCAATACAGCCGGGTGGAGAACATGCTAAGTGTGCATGACGGTTTGGCCAGGCCAAATCATCATGTGCACTTAGAAAGTGGCCACCACTCCTCCCGCCTGCTCTGGACAGCCAAGCCCTGCTCCACCCCGCCCGCACCTATAACGGAAACCAACTGAGCCAGTCCAGGAAAATAAAATGATTATAACATTTGGTTGTTATCATTTTATTTTTCCTTTTTGAACTGCTCAGATAGCAGTCGGGCAATGCTCCTCCGCCCTAGCGGAAGATCCGCCGCTGCTTTAAATATTCAGTCGGAAATGAAAAAATTACATTATTGAAGCCTTTATCTTTTCATTTATGAACTGTCTTCATCACATCCACCATAGTACATAGAAGAATTAGAAGAAAATGAATGTTATCGTCTGTTCTCTATTTTGTTTTCCCTCTGGAATGTTATGTGTGGAAGGTTGTGCAGTGTTACAGGATCTACAGTCAAGTGCTGGCTGACTGCTATCAATTACCCTTTTAATAATATAACACGAGATAGGTCAGGGCACTCAAGGCCTGCACCAGTAAGTCTTAGGTTTTAAGAATTTGGGCAGAGAGGGTAGTGCAATGAGCTGAGAACTTGACCTTCCTAGTTCCCACTAATTTGGATGACCAAAAACACAAGATACATAGTAGCTCAGCACCTACCTAAAAGTCAAAATATAGCTATGGCTATGAACAGTGTATTGTGTTTTTATGAAAAAAATCTGAAGAAGAAGTATTGCATAAAGGAATAAAAAAGGAAAATAATTTTTTGCAAGAAGTCTGAACACTCGATTAATTCATTTGGGAGATCATTTCATGTTTGATTACTATTCCAGATGTTGCACTGTATTATTTTCATTGTTATATTTTGACTTTTAGGTAGGTGCTGAGCTACTGTGTGTCTAACGTTTTTAATAACACTAATGTGCACTCTGGTATTGTTGTGAGCGTGGAAGATGGGACTTACTACTAGTACCAAGTGGCCTGGGCGGGGGCAGGCTCAAGGTGCACGCCACTAACCCCTCTGTGAGTGTTAACATTTATTTCACTCTGCTCCATTATGTTAGAAACCTGGACAGATGTGGTCGCAGTGACAGAACTATCTCATTTTCAAACAAGACGCTTCGCAATGTATCAGCTCACCTTGATTGTCATTAGCAATGCGCCTTAACCAGGTCATGTCCTTGGTGCTGTTGAGTTAATTTCATATGAAAAACCACTGCCCTATTGGCTCAGAGGGAGCGGAAGGACACGTGCCTGGTTTTCTCTCGGTCCAGTGGTTGATAGAATCGCTGCCGAGGTGTGTGTGTAATCCGAGAGAAACAGAATGTAATCCTGGTTGGCACGGTGGTGAATAGTGGCGTGTATTTATAGTGCTGCAAGGTCTAAGCCTGCCGTTGAAAGCACTGTACGCAAGTCATTATTTCAAAACTGTAATGCAGACAGTATAATATCTGCAAAGAGATTTAGGGTCTCGTTTATGAGGAATTGGCGTATGGCAGATCCACAATTCTTATTGCTGCACTGCCCTGCGCCAATGTGAAAGGGCAAGAATGCGCTGTATTAATGAAATACTGTGCATTCCTGTCCTTTACGCCTGCTCTGGCACACAATGTGCTGACTGGCGCCAATGTAGGCACCTCCGTTGAAGGCAGGATTGTTTTTGTGCAAGAAGGGGCACCTTCCTGCACATAAACAATCCAGAGGTTTTGTTTTCCTCTTTCTATGTGTGCTGCACAATGCAGCACACACGCAAGAACAAAAAACGTGGAGAAATACAAATATTTCTACTTATTATGCCTGCTCTGGGGAGGTGTAATGGTTTGGTGCTGCCCCAGGTTTACATGATTGAGTAAATCTGGGAAACGCCAAAATCATGGGTGTTACGTGGGAAAACCCTCCGCAACAATCATGGAATGCCTCCTTGATGCAGAGTAAGGCAAGGCAGCGACTTGCGCTGCTATGCCTTACTCAATATCTATGAGGCCATGAAAAGCCAGGCAGGGTGGCTTTGCGTCACCTCATAGGTATGGTTGAGAAGCTTGCGCTGCCGGAGCATCAACAAAAGTGTCCCGCTGACGGCGCAAGCCTCTCATAAATAAGCCCCATCCATAGTGTTTCAAATAATACTTTCCAGATATACATCAAGTGCAAAGATAATTGCATATAATTCATGGAGCCTCAATTATTTAATACAACCACTTCTGGGGAGTGTATATTTGAATGTGTTTGTGTTTAATCAGAGAGAAGCAGAATTGAATCCTGGTTGGTGCAGTGTGGTGTGCGGCTTGTGTATTTATAGTGCTACGAGGTCCCAGCCTGGAACACAAATCATTTTGAATATGCAATCCACTATAGACAGGGCTTGCAGGAAGTCCTTAATCTTCCAAATTCGGGGAGTATTGCCTGGTTCAAGTTTGTAAGGAGTAGTTTGGTGGGTTTAGGTCTTGACACTCTCTGGAATGACCCCCTGGATGCTTGCACTAGGCTTCCAAAAAAGTTCTTAACTAAATTGTATTATAACTCCAAAGTTCCCACACTACACTCTTCCACAACCTTAGGGACTCTAACGGAGCAATTTCTCTGTATCAAAAATGCCTACAGTTTTGAAATAACCCTGGACAATATCTACCCTGTATTAATCAGGAAGCTCTATCTTCAATGGAGGCACGGGTCTTTGCCAACCCGTGCACTTACTAGTCACTGGTCCGAGTCTGCACCCAGCACTTGCCCGGCATGCGGAGTAAGTGACGAAACCGACCTGCACATCATATTTTTTTTGCCCGGGCTATAGTGAGGCGCGCAGAAAATGGATCATTCCCATTTGCAGGAATCTGGGTTTCATTAGGTGTCATGAAGCCTTCAGAATTCTCAAGACTGAAATGGCTACTCATATTGTGTTTGCTGTGGCCAAATTTCTGGGGGCTTTCTGGCACTCGAGAAAACGGTATCTGAAAATGCTTACCTGAATTAATTTGCACCATGGTAAAAATTGTGCACGACTGATGTAACTCGTGGATATATAGATGTCTTGTTATTCTCTCTTTTAATGTTTAATCACTTTTAATCACTTTTTATATGTATGTTTTTAAATGTCTTTTAAATTACTATTTTATGTACCTTTTATGGAGATTTTCTCCGAAATAAAGTTCTTTTGACTTGACTTGAATATGCAAGTCATTTTTTTTAAATAGGGGCAGTAAGTTAGTGACCTTCCATTTCAGGGATGTCCCAGCAGTTTCAAGATAATTTTAGAGCTACTCATTTATCTCTCTCTGTGCTTGGTTTTACTCGCAAGAAAGTGTCACACATTTGGTGTTTGAATGTCACTCATAAGTGTAATGAAACCATCGAAATGTCACACATAAGTAATTTATAACTTGCAGCTATGATATCGACAGGTAAGTAAGCATTGATTTTCTATACCTTACTCCTCATATATTTACCTAAGATATACAAATATATATATATATATATATATATATATATATATCCCTTCAGCCTTACTCGGTTCTCTTTCGTTTGGCTGTATGGCGCTCTCTTAGGTGCGGGACCTCCACGGTAGGACCACAACCATTATAAATTCCTCACAGTCCTTTGATCCCAAAAGACAAACAGGCCGCTCTCTTGCAGTTTCCTTACTTTAAAACAGGGAACAGGTGATTAATAATCGCCTGTTCCCTGTTATAAAGTAATGGATTTAAGAATAAATTAACTGTACTGAAAGGAAACTGCAAGAGTGCGACCTGTTTGTCTTTTGGGATCAAAGGACTGTGAGGAATATATATATATGTGTGTGTATATATATATAATCTTTTTTTTTCTGGGTTTGTAGATGTGGTGTTACGAATGGTAGATCTATATTTCCCTATATACCGTTGCCTTTCAATATTCTGACCTCAATATTCTTGTACCACAATATTCTGCGGGTCGTTATTTGGTAGTACAACCAGTATTTGGGAAAGAATGCATCTATAGCCCTGCCAAGTACCACGCATCAGGCGTTAGACTAACGCATTTCAGTGTGGTGACCCGCATCACTGCACTGAAAAGGAAAGTCGTGCATAACAGGCATGGCGTGGTAGCGCTGTTATTCAATTCACAAGGCTGGCAAACTTTAGCTGATGGAGTGGCATCGTGCCGTGGCATGCACGCTGCTCCCGGCAGGCTTATAGGGGCTGGCTGAACTGCTAGCTACATTGTAACAAAATTAGCCTGGAGTCCCGACACTGCACCGCAGCCGCTTTATTCACTGATGTCAGGAGCGGCAGTGCCGTGCCGAATGGCTACTAGCATGACGTCAGCCATGTTACATGTCACTGCACAGAGTTGTGACATAGAGACTTTAATAGGTGGAGGTCTTGCTGCGTCACGCGGTGGCGCGAGCAGTTGGTTGTAATTCATGATACGATTGATGAAGTTGTGAGAGGCTGGCTGCGACAATAGCGGTGTGCTCGCATTGCCGGGTGGTAAACAAACTTTTAAAATCAGTGTTGAGTCCCGTGACTGGTCGGACCCAGACCTGGCGCCGCGGCCAGGGTGACTGACACTGGAATCTGGGGCTCACGGTTTGATCCCCGGCACAGGCGCAGGTCAGCACCATGTGACTCTGGGCAATAGCTTGCTTAATCTTCCCTACGGCCCCCAGTGCCGGGATGCCTTCGGGTAGCTGTTTGCGCTTTACAAATACAAATACTGGATTTACTCAACCCTGAGGACCACAGCGGCGGCGGCTGTCGAGCCCAGAACACCACTGTGCAGCAGCTGCTGCTGAAAGTGCCTCAAGAAGAAGACTGCGAAGGCGTCCATGAGTCAGCTGTGTTGACTCATGGACGCCCATGGCATAGGCAGCTCATCTCTGCCCCTGGATGTGGGGCTGGGCAGGTAGCGGCGCGCCGACTGGGGCGGATCATTTTAGGGTAAACCAATGAGGGCTGGAGGTACTGGGGGTGGGGGGCACCAGTGTTGTGAAGTGCTTAGAAGCACATTCACACCTAAGTGCCCTTCCATTTCTGGTGCTTTGCATACGTTTTACGATCTTAGAGTTTCTCGTTGCTCAAATGGGTGTACATTTGAGATATTAATGTTTTCTTGGTCTTCATTGCTTGCTTTTGATTGCGTGAAAGTGTCACTCAGTCGTTAAAATGTCACTCATAATTGCACTGAAATATGAAAATGTCGCACATAGCAATTTAAAACCTTGGCAGCTATGCATCTATAGCGCACAGCTTTAATGTTTGGTCCTGCCCTTCTAAAAATATACTTCTGGCTACCGCGCCTCTCCAGTGCATAGACATCCAAATCGGCGAACATGTTCTTGGCTACGAAATGCGATGCCGCCATCTAGTGGTCTTTAAACACAGTGCACGTGATGTAAACATTAAGGACGCAAGAAAGAATCTAGAGTGGATGTTTTGGATTCATCGTCTGTAATCCGCCGGTTGGTAAATAGGACGTCTGACGTCTGAGACCTCCAGAGAGACCGCGTGCATTTCGGTACCGCATAATAATGTCAAGTGCACGTCGGCAGCGTTCGAGCAAAGTCGGAAGGATTGTGTTGTAATAAATCCGCCAAGTTATCAAGCCACCACATCCTGTTGCTCTCTGTGCTCGTTGTAGGCGTGTATAGCTGACAGCAGGAGCCCAGTGCACTGCCATGGCCTGCCAGGAGGAGTGAACCCACTTGTGGCATCGATGCCAGGGGGCTGAGCAGTTCCTGAGTCACACACAGTGCTGTTACTATTGTTACTAAAATATCTCGGTGGGTTCATGCACTCGCTTCAGAGAATTTGTCTGCAGTCTACAGGGCAGTGTTTCAGTTCCAGCATGAATGACTCATTTTATTATCAAGTTTGTTAAAATGTGCACCACTGAGTAATGCAATAACATCTGTCAGCGCTCTGAGACCTCGATAATTTAACAGCATATAAAAGAAGACTTCATATTAATGTTTACTGGTGTGCTGTTCTATTCATTCTCTCCATTCATATCTGTTGCTTAGTTTGGTGATAAAGCTTCATACCAGTGTGCGACAACAGCGCCTCCTTATGGAACAGAATAGAAGTAGTAGTTGAACCAAAGACGCATGTGCAGCTTCAGTTACACTTTGGCAATCGTCACTTATTTGCCCTTAATTAGATTCTTTTCACCAACCAAAACAGGCTAAAACTCAGGCACTTGGAGATTTTAAACATAACTGTGTCTCTTCAGCACACTACCTTTTGGCAGCTCGTTTGGTCCACACAGGTGGGCAGTGTGGTGATGTGGGCCCCGGGGCCCACATGCTGCTAATGATGACACATTGTAGTTGGGTACTGGAACTGGTCCAGGTCATGTGCGCCCGGCCCCTTTTATTAACAGGGTCACCTGACCGGTGACACCTGTGATGGGTGGGTGTAAAGTGTGGCGGCAGCATAAGGCTGAAAACTAGAACGTGTCCAGCAGGACACTACATCCCTCCCAAATTTTAATGGAAAAGAAACAAACAAAAGTCCAAGCTATAGAAAAAAAAACAATACACAGCACCAATGAGTCTCTCCAGGCCATCTGCCGGGAGGTGCTGGAGTCTATTTACACAGTTCAAATAGCGGTGCATCTGGAGCAGTGGTGGAGTCCACTTTGTAGATCCTCTTGAAGGCGCTCAGGTTCTGGTGGACGACAAACCATCAAATACTGAGGATGACCTTGGTGGGTGAGGGCCTTCCTTTTTGGCGATGATGCTCCCCAGTTTCCGCTCGCAGAGCAGCTTCAGACTGGCCTCTTCCGCCTGGACTCCCCTCTCACAGGAGTCTCCTGGAGGCCTTCCTGCCGGGCTTCCATTGGACCATTTGGACTGTGCGTGCCTCTTGTGTGCCGTACGAAAGCGTCGCTGAGGATCTGCCAACAGGACCACAGCCAAGTGGCTCACGCAGTCGCAAAAAGTGGTGTCTCAGAGTCTGTGTGCTCTCGCTGTCAGGGCTCAGGTTCACATTCCTTCATCAGGTGGTCTTGAGGTGGCCAGTCTCTGTCTGCGACCTCCATGCTTCCCAGTGCCTGTCTTGGAGCTGCTGCCGACGCATGTCTCCGGTTTGGATTCCCCTCTCACAGTAACTCCGTTGGGCGTTGCTCCTGAATTGCCACCTGACCGCGTGGGCTGTGAGGGCCTTTGATAGGCCACGCTAAGGGGTCACTGCAGAACTCTCAACAGGGCCACGACCAAGCCTTGTGTAACCCCAAGGGTTGATAGTCCAATTGTTGGGTATGCTCTTCTTCGGCAGGCTTCAGGTTTACGGGGGCACACAGAAGGTTCCTGGGTGGCAAGCCTCCCACGGCACCAGGAGTGTCTCGTTGGCTTCCGGATGTCTTGAGTGTTTGGATCCACTGGTGCGATGCTCCTTTGATGTTCTTGGTGATGATGCACCTGGATGATGAATACAATGATATTTGTTTTGGTTGGGCAACAGGTGGCTATCTCTTGCTTTCGGTGACCCCGCAGAGTGAGGAGGACTGGAGGGATTTCGTGGGCACTAACGGTTCTCTTCTGGCAGGTGCGCTTGCTAGATGTGGTTCTATCGACGGTCGCACTGTGAAGCATGGGGCCTGGACGCAAATCGCGCTGTCTAGCGTCTTACGGTTGGTCCTTCCGTGAAGCTGTCTCCAGTGACATCTCTGGACCCCGGTGGCTGGCTTGTGCTGATGAACACCTTCTCCAGTGCTGGCATGAGTTCTTTGTCCTGTCGCTCTTCTCCTTCTTCCGAACAGGTTCGTTACTCGGATGTGGCGTCCTGCCACATGTCTCATGTTCGTGCCACATGGACATCTCGCTGGGCGTGTCCGGTTCTTGGGGCAATCTTTACTTTGCTGCTGACCTGTTATGGTCTGTTCTGTTGGTAGGACGTGCTTCTTCTCCTTGAGGACCTCTTGCAAGCCCCTTCCCCTCCTCAGGGGTTTCCGCAATGCTCCTCTGCTCTTCACTCTAGGGCGTCATGCTTGCGCCTTGAGACTGCACCGTCGTGATGCTTGTTCCTGCCTCCGTTGAGTTGTGCTTGGCGAGGTTAGTCACTTCGAGTCATGTGCTCCTTGCTTGCAGTGCAAATGTGGCGTCCGGCCACGTGTCGCCTGTCGTCAGAGCACACGTTGCGGTAGCAGCTTGTCATGTGGAGTGTGCGACTCTTCTCTTGCCTATGTGTGGCCACTGGCGACTCCGTCTGAGGCAGTGTGAAGGACGACACTCTGCTATCTTTAGCTCAGTGTGGGGCGTCGCTGTAGCATTGGAGATGTGGAGGCTGACCTTGGTGCCTTCAGCGCTGGTTCCTCTTTGTGGAGAAGTCTCTCTCTCCCAGACACCTGCCCTTGATGTCAGGTCGATGGGTGCGGCCTTCTGTGTACCTCTGGCTTTGTGGCCAATATACTCCTTTACATTCTTTTTGAACCTTAGGAACTATTCAAGCTAGCAAGTTATGCCTCATGTAAATGCAGGGAGGGATGGTTCTTCACCCCCAGGAACCAAAGCACCCATTTGGCATATGGATAGTCTCACATGGTTATGTCAAGCAAAACCATGGTTTTAATATGGTGCAAAGGTGTCAACATTCACCTAACATCTGAAACAGAATTTCTTTAGTAATTGTTTTAACATAAGTTTAAAGAGAGAAATTATGTCATCTGTAGATTGAAAGAACAGGAGCCTCATATGTACAACACAGTCTCATCAGGGTGGCTTTGACATCCACGATGAACCTTCCTTCATTTTTCTCATAAATTATGACCAGAACATCATCTGAGATGGGGGCACAGCCTGGTACCTCCATTGGAGTCGTACAATGGAATTGCCTCACCAAGGCATAAATCGACAGCTGCTGAAGAGACGACACACAGATTGCCTGTTTGAAGCACACGGCTCTCCATTATAACACCCCTGTTTACCTGGCAAAAAACCTTGAACTTTCTGGTCTAAATCGGCCCCTAAAAAGCTCTAACAGTCTCTTGCTAAAACCTCACAAATTCAAAAAGAACCTACAACCACTCCTCCGGTCATGCCCCGAGAATATGTAACGCTCTTCCACCCGAAATCAGATCTAACCCTTCGACCTCCTCATTCAAGAAACACGTCAAGGCGTTACTCCTGAATAACCAGTTGCAACAATTGACCTGAAGGCACAATAACTTTCATTTCTTGGTGACAACATGGGTTTCTTATTCAATGTTGCAATTTTTGTTTCTTTACATGTTCCACATGTTTGGTTTGCTCTTTTTCAACCTGTGCTTGTTTACTTACTTTATTTTTTCTTATGTACGCTTTTACCTGCCAATCTTAATCCGCTTCTTTGTACAGTGCTCTGATACTCTTACGGGCCATGTTCACGCTATATAAAACTTTTCAAGTAAATCAATAAATAAGAGACACATCATTAATGAAGAAAGTGAGGCGCTGGTTGGACATATGAAAACACCCACAGAAGTAGCATTGAATAAAACTGGAATTTCAGAATTCCTTTCATAATGATCACTGGTATATGCGAGTTATAAGATTTCACAAGTAATATTTAATATCTCCAATAAGAATGATTTTTGGGACCACAAAGTATTATTTGTCCTCCAAAATTGGAAAGTGCCTTGTGAGAGCGATCAGTGTTAAGCAGTGAGCCGTGGTATGCAGTGAGCATCCATAGGCAGTGAGCACTGGAAGAAATTAGACAGTTGTGATGGGTGTGCAGTGCTAAAGAATAAACCATTATAGAGGGTGAGCAATGGCAAATGCAGAGCAGTGGCAGACAGTGAGCCATGGTAGACGGCGAGCCATGATAGGTAGTAAGCAGTGGGAGATGGTGAGAAATGGGAGATGGTGAGAAATGGGAGATGGTGAGAAATAGGAGATGGTGAGAAATGGGAGATGATGAGGAATGATAGACGGTAAGCAGTGATAGACGCTGGGCAATGATAGCTGGTACGGAGTGGTACACGGTGAAGAATGATAATAAGCAGTGGTAGATGGTGAGCAGTGGTAGCTGGCGAGCAATTGTAGATGGTAAGCAGTGGTACACGGTGAGTAATGGTAGATAGCGAGCAATGGTAGATGGCAAGCATTGGTAGACGGTTAGCAATGCTAGATGGTAAACAGTGGTAGATGGTGAGCATTGATAGATTATAAGCAGTGTTTGGTGGTGACTAGTGATAGATGGCGAGTAAAAATAGACGGTAAGCAGTGGTAGACAGTGAGAAATGGTAGATTGTAAGTAATGGTAGACAGTTAAGAATGCTAGATAGTAAGCAGCGGTAGATGGTGAGAACAGGGAGATGGTGAGAAATGGAAGATGGTGAGAAATGGAAGATGGTGAGAAATGGTAGATGGTGAGAAATGATGGATGGTGAAGAAGGATAGCTGGTAAGCAGTGGCAGACGGTGACACCTGATAGATAGTAAGCAGTGGTAAACAGTATGCAATGATAGACGGTGAAGAATGACAGTAAGCAGTGGTAGATGGTGAGCAATGGGAGATGGTTAGAAATGGTAGATGGTGAGGAATGATAGACTGTGAAGAATGATAGATCGTAAGCAGTGGTAGATGGTTAAGAATGACGGTAAGCAGTGGTAGACGGTGAGCAATGGTAGCCGACAATGCACAGTGGTACATATTTATGGTAGAGCACGAGTTGAGATGCATGGTCAGCATGGTGCACATTGAGCCGTGGTACTCAGCGAAGGTAGAGGATCAGCAGTGGTGCACAGTGGTGTTGGCGATAAGTTGTGCAATAGGAGTAGTGGTGTACAGTGAATAGTAACACATGGTGAGCAGTAGTTAAGAGCCAAGCTGAGCAGAAGTGGTGATGCACAGTGAGAAGCGGTTAGGACATCTTGTGGACAGGGAAGTGCTCCTCTCACTCCCAACTAGACTAACCGTGCCGCTATTTGTGTCTTTCAGGTGAGAGAAGAGTGCCGCCTGCTGAATGCCCCTCCGGTGCCTCCACGAGGGGGTCGACCGCTTACTCCTGCCAGCCCTCCGGTGCCACCTCGCTTTCCTAAGGTTCAGCTCTCAGCAGCACACTCTCCCAGCCCCAGCCTCTCCTACTACTCCTCCGGGCTCCAAGAAGTGTGAGTTGCTGTCCCCGTGTGCTGGGAGCCATTGTCCCTCTCTGTCCTCTAAGTACAGAATTGCTGTCCCACTTGTTCCCTCTATGTACGGTCACTGTCCCTATAAGTGTACTGAGCCACTATTTCTAAGTGTATGGAGTTGCTGCCCCTCTGCGTATTGAGGGCCTCATTTATGAAAAGTGTTGCATTGATGCGGGAAACCAGCGATGCAACACTCTTCAGTGTGTCATCCTTGTGGTACCATGGATGCGCCGTATTTACTGTACGGCGCTCCATGTCACAAGGACTTACAGATAAGTCAGTGTTCTTGACGTATCTGTAGGCACAAAATTGGCGCATTGCTGGAGTGTGCCTGAAAACAGACGCAACTCCAGCAATGTGTCTTTCACATGGGGCAAGTATTTGACATAGTGACGCCCTAGAAGTAGCACTGTGAAAGCTCATAGATTTTACTGTGTCACTTCTGTGTGGCTTTCCTGCGTTGAAACACCCACCCTACATACATTATACCTGACACAGGTATAATGTAGTGCAGGGGTTTACAAAGTGACACTTGTGCCTAGATGCGTAACTTTGTAAATATGGCGCAGTGTGATGCATTTTTTATGCCACTGCAGCACCACAAAAAGTGACACAATGGTGGCGTAAGGGCCTCATAAATAAGGCCCAAGTCATTTTCCCTCCGAGTGTTGTGAGTCACTGTTTCTCTGAGTGTATAGAGTCACACAAACCTCTGTGTACCGAGTTACTGTCCTGTGTACTGAGACACTGTCCTATGAGTATAAATGTACTTTCCCTCTGAGTGTACTGAGCCACAGTCTCTTTGTGTACTGAGTCAGTGTCCATCTGAGTGTTTTAAGTTACTGTCCTTCTTGTTCTCTCTGTACTGAGTGTCCGTCTGTGTACTGAATCACTGTGCCTTTGCATGTTGTTAGTCACTGTCTCTATGCATACTGAGTCACTCTCCCTCTGTGTTGGGAATCACTGTCCCTCTGTGTACTGAGACATTGTACCTCTGAGTTTACTGAGTCACAGTCTCTGTGTACTTAGTCAGTGTCCATCTGCAAACGACCATGTGGTGCGAGAGCACCCGTCCTGCGGCCTGGTGAGGGTCCGGGTGCCCGTGACGGGGTCCATCGGGCCAAGGGAGGCTCCCCAGACCTGGCTGGGATCAGAAGCAGGGACCGGGCCAGGTGGGTGTGTGGCTGGCTAAGTCTTTTCCTTGCGTAAGTAGGAGTTTGGATCTTTTTCTCTCTGTGTATGTGTACTGAGTCACTTATTCTATGTGTACTGAGTCACCGTCCCTCTGTAATGAGTCACTGTCCCTCTAAGTGTTGTGAGTCACTGTCTCTCTGTGTACTCAGTCATTGTTTCTAAAGTGTACTGAGTCATTGTCCTTCACAATGTTGTGAGTTACAGCTGGAAAAAAACATGCACTCTCATGGAGCGTTTCACCCCCCCAAAAAAAGTAGTGCTTAAAAAGCAAGCAGTGGAAGCATAGAAGCCAGTCAATCAAAAGTGACAGTAAAGAGACAAATGTTTCAAGATTGACTAGCTAAGACATGAATAAGGAGCAGGCAAATGAGAGTGACAGGAAAGCCAACCAGTGGTACGAAATGGGCAGGCTCTAAGCCCCTGTAAATTCTTGGTAAGCCCACAATATGTTTTGCAATAGACAGCACGTGTGCTCTCTAGTAGGTGGGACCTAATGACTGTGCAGCGTAATGCACATGTACTAGCCATACAAACAGCAGAGCAGTCAATTTACACTCATTATGAGTGTGCCACCCTCGATGAGTTCATATTCACCCTCACTAGAGTAGCGTGCCACTCGCCCGCCGTAAAGTACTTCAACGCTTCATCATGAATAGTAAGCACTGTATCAAGGCAATTACAATAAAATAGTCTTAATTATCTTCCGAGCCAAACTGCATCACACGCCTAGAAGGAGTTTATGACATTGGCTTTAAAGTGGGCAACATGCTGGGGGCTCCCTGGAAGGGAAGGGGCACAATGCACCTACCCACTCCTTGAAATGACCTACCTCGCACCCAAGAAGTGTGTTAGTGGGCTGTGCAGGGGATGGATTCTCTCATTCCTGCACTTGGGTGTAGTCTTGTAGCAGCCATGGTCACCATCCGATTTGACCATGATTGGAGGTCCCACCAGCTTCAGCTTGCAACAGTGAGAGTGTGTGGCGTGAAGTTAGGGTGACTAGGTAGAGAGAGGAGGCGAGTCTTGTGAATGCCCTCTGTCATTAGCACTCTGGCGACGAAGAAGTGAAGGAGAGGTGTCTGCGGTGCTGATCTGAGAGCAACAGTTCAGAATTGTTTGGATACTTTATTGTATTATATTGTAGCACGCGTATAGTGCTTCGTAACTGTGACCAGGTGATGTGCTATGTATGCACTGAGCTCCTGGGCACTCTTTTTTGGAGTGCGGGGTTCAGAAGGGCGTTGGCCTCTATAAGAGGTCTTGGATGAGGTGCATGAGGTCTGGATACGTGCTCTAAACATGGTCCAGATAGCTCACTGCGCTTAAGCATGAGGGGTTGAGGAATAGCGTGAGAATAGTTGCATTCAAGTATGTGAACGCCTTTCCATTTTAGGGGTATTTACAAAATATTTATGAACCATTAAAAACCCATGTCATGCAATGCTTTATATTAGTTGAAGATAAAGCAGTGAATGAACTTAAAAAATTCACTTTTGTGTTCTATGACAGCACATCATTTATCAAGATTCATAACTGGTGTTCACCTTAGAAACTTTAAGATGTCTTTCCCCTATAATATTATGTACCTAATGACAATTGTAAAAATAATTTTTTCTTTCATGAGCTCATCAGCCTGCAGTGTGCTACGCCTGATGACGCGACCATATAAAACATCTTCATTGGCTACCAGTCATATAGAGATGTATATGTAAAGTTCTCTCCTTCACTCACAAAGAGTTCACAAAATGGCTCCTATGTCCTTGGTAGACTTGATTCTTCTTCACGATACCCAATTACTTCTTTATTCTGCTTTGAAAATGTCGATCCATGTTTGACCGGCTGTCTCCCACATTTAGCGGTCAGGGGTTCTCTGTTTAGCGTGTCATGCTTTGGCACAATGTTGTTTAGCACCAGAGGGAAATCAATAAATAGCTCGCCTTACGTCAGAAACAAATTACTTGACTAACTGATTAAGCTTAAAACTGATCCTGTCCGCCATCTTTGGTCTACTCAACATTTTGCCAGTATTTGAGGCTCTGTGTGATAGGTGTTTACAAACATTAAAAATAAGTACATGGGGCTTGGCCAGCCATCATGGTCATGCGGACATCACTCTGATCGGCTCAGCTCAGATCCCTGTGAATTTAGTCTACACGGCACGCGGAATGCCACGAAAACCCCTTGTGATGCTAGAGTGGGGCACGCCGTGACAAGAGGACACCAAAAAGACTGCCAATTAGCTGTAGGAGCTCTTTTACGGGTCCGATACGAGCTAGCCTGAGGCACGGCGAAAGACTCAAAATGGCAGCGGGCCCCCCAAGCATTGATGGACTCGGTGGAACCACCTCCACTGTACCACAGATGCGGTTGAACTCACGAGATACACCCAGCATGCAGGACAGACCTCCGGGGGGGAAATAACGTATGCTGAGGCGGAGAGGAGGCTAGATTCCAGCCGTGCCGAGATGGGCAAAGACCCTCTCGCTCCACATGGTCGTGACCGAGGAAGGCCCAACGAACAGCCCAACACCCAGGTGGGAGCGCGCCACTAAAGCAGCGGAGAGTGAGGAGCTCCCGGGAAATACCCCTCACCTACAACCTGGGCCCCAGCAGGGAAACAAAGGCACTAGAGGGATACCTCATGAGGTATACCGAAGATGCCTCACTTTAAAATGGCACCCAACAGGCCCAAAATTCCTCGTGAGACCCCAACTTGTGGCTGATTCTTTAGAGGGAAAGGACTTGCCCGAGAGTCGTGGGCCCTGCGAAAGGGAATGTGACTGCCTGCTTGCAAAGAGCAAACACTCGGATAGCTGGGGATCTCTGAAATGTACTTACCTAAGCCAAAGCAAGTAGCTGTATGAGGCCACATCGAGACAGAGGCCCGAGCTGCAGGAGAGTAGCCCACCCTGCCCCAGATTACCCTGACTTAGACAAACGCACAAACTGTTTAGGGGCAGCACTGCGATGACCGAGGCTGTGTCCATATGCCACTGAAAAAGACTCAAACTATCAGAGTCTCCCGCTATGTTTCTCCAACTGAGACCACGGTGGATAAAGAAGGGGAAGCTCACGTGGCAGGCGGGATGGCGCTCACCCGGGAGGATCTGCTGGTGACTTTGAGGGAGTTCAAGAGGGAACTCAGAGAAGATATCAAGGCCGACATCGGCACCTCATTCGATGCATTCAGGGCAGAGATGGGAACGAAACTAGTGGTGCTTCAGCTAGACGTAGACTCAGTTGGTACCCATACCTTGGACTTAGAGGCGAAATGGCCAGGAGCTCGAAGGTCAAATGAAGCCCCTAGGAGAAGGCACCGCCAATCTAAATGCCCAATTGAACGCCACCCTGCTAAAATGCGAAGATTTAGAAAACCTCTCCTGCAGAGACAATATAAGAGTGAGGGGTCTGGAAGAAGGAAGCGAAGGAACAGACCTGGAAACGTTCATGGTGGGTCTCTTCTCCAGTGTTCTGGGAGACGAATGTTCAGAGGCGCAACTGGAACGAGTGGACACGGTGGGCCCACAGCTGCAAGAAGAAAATAGACACCCAACATTCTGGCCAAATTCAGCTCTTTTTAAACTGAGGCACTGGTCCTATGGAAAGCCAGGAGCAGCGATACGGTCACCTTTCAGGGCGCAAAGTGCTCACTCTTTCAAGATGTGGCCTAAGCCACACTGGCAAGCAGGCAACAGTTCTGGACGATTACAGTGGCACTAAGAGATCACCAGATTAAATACTGAAGGACTAATCTTTTGGAATAGCCTTCCCATTCGGCAACAAACAACATCACTTCACAGAGGTGGAGGGAGCGGCGGCCCTGATCGGCCTCAAAAAACGCCACCACAGCAGGCAGCAACCTCAGGGAGAGAACACATGGAGCAGGCGACGGAGCAGCGCTTACCGGGCCCCTGTCAAACGCCCAAGAGGGGTGGCAAGACGACGAAGCATTGACAGGTGTTGGACCCCCAACCCACGACCCAGTGCAGTGATGATCGCCTCCCTCTAACCTGTTGTTCAAGCAAAGACACCACCCTGAGAGAGAGGCGACATAGTGAAAGAGTCTCCCTGTTCCTGAGATGCTAGGGTATAAGACAAAAAAGAGGGGAGCATCTCTATTTCATCAGACTAGGATACGATTTCGTTTTTTCTCTTTGTCCTCGGCTCAACGCATGAACTGTTCTAGAAAACTAGTGTCCAAATATACATGCAAACGGGGCTTTAGGAGCGGAAATGGACTCTCCCCTGGAGTCACCAAGAGTGAAGCTTTTCTATTGCTTTGGGGACTGCTCAGTTAAAAGTTATTGTTTATGTTCTGTTTTATTCTTTTCACCTTGGTACCTAGAATGTGGCATATTTGACTGGAATCCTGGGGGGGGGGGGGATGGAGGATGTGTGGATTGGGGATCGGAGAACCTGTGCTTGCATTATCAAAGGTGCTACACATCACCATTTAAATGGCAGTTAATTGTATGTCATGGAATGTAACGAGTCTCAATTTCCCTAACAAGAGGCAACGTTTGTGGAAATTCCTGGGGGACCATCATATCCTTATTGTAGTATTACAAGAAACCCATCTAAAGAAAGGGGAAGACATCCGCCTGAAACACAAAACCTACCCACTAATTTTCCACTCTTCGACCAATACTAAACAGAACGGCATTGCCTTCTTTTTTCACTCCTCGATTCACTTTCAGCCCCACGACACCAAAACTTACAAGGCGGGGAGGTTCCTTATGGTCAGAGGGATATTGATGGAATGACCATGCACCATAGCCACGGTCTATGCTCCCAATACCGGTCAGTCGGAATTTCTCCTCACATTTTTATCTATTCTGGAGGGTTTTGCCAAGGGGGACATAATCTTACTGGGAGATTTTAATCTCATCTGGGACCCTACAGTAGACACTACCCACCCACATCGGTCAGCGGGGGGAGTCTTTAGTAAGTCTCTTGAATCCTCTTTACAACGCATGGGACTGATAGATACATGGAGGCCCTCAATCCCTCAACGCGAGATTTCTCCTTTTTCTATAACTTCCACAGATCTTACTCTAGGATTGACCATATCTTCGCCAGTAAAGCACTCCAGCAGTCGATCTCGAGTGCTCACCTGCACCCGATAGATCTCTCGGATCACGCCCAATTTGAAATCCTGATCAACTGGCCGGCTCCACTCTCTAAACTTGCTAGGTGGTATTTTGCCAATATTCTTATCAGGGATATGCTTCTCCGTGGTGACCTCATGAAGTCGATTAAAGACTGCTTTGCTACCAATGACTCCACAGACACCTCTCACTTGGATAATCGGGATGCCATTAGGCAGGCATAAGGTGAAAATGCATTCCGCTAGCTACCACTTTGAAAAAGCAACTGACAGAGGAACGTCTCTCACTAGAGGGGGAGCTGCGAGATGCGGAAAGCGCGTACAAGGACACCCCTTCCATACAAACATAATGGAAAGTAACTGCACTAAAAGGGAAACTCCAGGGAATATATACCAATATGGCAGAAAAAAACATTCTATGCCTCCAGTTCTGGGGATACGATGGGAACGATAAAATAGGCCCTCTGCTAGCATGACAGCTTAGAGCGAAACAAGAAAAAGAATATGTTAAACAAATAGTCGATGACAAGGGCACCAAACACCTTAGCGAGGGAGGGAAAGCGAGGGCCTTCCTTGAGTTTTACCACTCACTCTTTGCAGCAGATCCACTCATAGAACAGGACCAAGCTAATTTCCTGGACTCACTAGAGCCCCCACAGTTCTCCCCTGCCAATAATGATGACCTCAGCAGACATATTTCAAGAGAAGAGGTCCAGAAGGCAATAGACGGCCTCAAACTCCTCAAAGCCTCAGGGCCTGACGGGCTGAATGCCCAATTCTACCGAACATTCTCAGCCAAGTTAACTCCCCACCTGACAGACCTCTTTAACAAAATAGCAATTACCCAACAAGTGTCTCCATTCACTGGGGAAATGTTAATCACTGTAATCCCCAAGAGAGGGAATGATCCCCAATTAAGCGCCTCATACAGACTTATGGCACCACTGAATCTGTACGCCAAACTATACTCCAAGATATTGCCCAGCAGACTAGAAGATATTTTACCTACACTAATTCACCCCGATCAATCGGGTTTTATCAAGGGACGCCAGACCCATGATAACTTACGCAGGATAATGCACCTAATTGATAAAGCTCAGAAGAAACATATCCCAGCGGCCCTCTTATCATTGGATGCAGAGAAGGCATTCGACCGGGTCGATTGACCTTTCTCAATGTGCACCCTACGTCATTTTGGGTTTGGTGAGGCCTTCCTGGGAATGGTGAAAGCTAACTACCGCTCCCCTAGATCCGGAGTTCTAGTAAATGGAGATGCTTCAGACTTTTTCAATCTATCACAAGGCAGGGCTGTCCCGTATCTCCCATGCAATTCGCCCTGTGTACCGAACCACTCGCAGCACGGATAAGATCTAATCCAAAGATCAGCGGCATCAGATTCGGTCCAGATAGACACAAAATTTCTCTCTTCATGGATGATGTATTGCTACATATCACTGACCCTAGTGCTTCCCTGCCGTCTATACAGGCCAAACGTAACTATTTTGAATGAGTAGCGCGGTTTAAAGTTAATCTTTCCAAACCCTTCTTACTTAACCTGACAATGCCCCAAGAAATGATGACAGCGATCGAGGAAACTTCGCCGTTCCAATGTGCACACAAAGAAACTACCTACCTGGGCATTAAAATTACCCCCAACCTACCATACCTATAAGGCTTATTTCCCCCCCTCGCTGCGACAGCTCAAAACCGATTTAAAAAAATGGAGCTCTGCATTTATAACATGGATAGACCAAATTAACGCAATAAAGATGAATGTCCTCCCCCACCTTCTCTATCAAGGCCTCCCGATCATGGTGGACAATGATGTATTCGTAGAGCTGAAAAGGATGACCACAAAATGTATTTGGCAGGGGCAAAGAGCTCGCTTATCCCAGCGATTTTTAACAAGGCCACGCCTGGAGGGAGGTCTGTCACTCCCTGATTTCCTCCTGTATTATAGAGCCGCACAACTTCGGGTCTTGGCCGAGTGGTCCCTTAAAGCCTCAGATAGACATTGTCTCCATGTGGATAGGCAGGTAGCAGGAAGAACTATCTTGGACCTACCTTGGAAACCGAAACAAGACAGACCAAACAATGTCTATCTGAGCACCCCCACAGCCACCACCCTAAAAGTGTGTGGTAGCGTAACCAAGGCATTGCCCCTAATGACCTTTCCATCCCCCTCACCCCATTTATTTTAACCCTGCCTTCCCTTCAGCTCTACTGGAAGGTCCCTTTGATAAGTGGAGGGAGGGTGGATGACTCGTGTTATCTGATCTCTTCAAGCTAGGAGAACTACGCTCTTTCGCAGATTGGGCTGCTCTTTTAAAGCTGCCGCCCACAGAAGAAGGGCTCTATTTCTAGTTAAAAAACGGGGTGCAAGAACCCCAGGAGCGGCTGGCCACGACCAGGGATTTGCTCCCAATAGAGAGGTTTGTCCAAACCAGCACCCCGACTAAGGGCTGCAAATCCTTCCTGTACTCACTCCTTCTAATGGTGGGTTATCATCAAGCTCCATGCCACAGAGGGTTCTGGGGTGCCATGCTACACCCCCCCATAACAGAGAAACAGTGGAGCTCCCTATACAAAGACATTGCAAAAGAGAGAAGCCCATCACAAAATCATGTATGAATGGTATCTACACCCCCAGAAACGACATACTATTTTCACAAACACTTCCGACAGATGCTGGCGGGACTGTGGGCTTTTGGGAGATTTCCGTCATATTTGGTGGGACTGCCCTTCCATTCAACCCTTCTTTCCCAAATCAAACAGATTCTGAGGTAACCAATCCCTTCTTCCTTAGAACACACTCTTTTGGGAGGGGGGGGGGGGGGTGTGATCCCAGTCTGAAGCACCAAACACAGGGGAACCGCTCTATTATGTGGCTATGTCTGGGGGTGGCCAAAATGGCAATAGCAGCAGCCTGGAAGAAACCAGAGGCCCCCTCTCTTACCCAATGGCATGCCTGTTTATGGCAAGCCCTAGCCCTTGAACGCATGACAGATATTATTGAAGATTCCCGCAGGAGCTCTGATTACATTTGGAGTCCCTTGGTGGGTTACCTGTTGAAAGGTTAACCTCTATTTGCCTGTGGGCATAGGTTGCGGGCCCTCTACCTTTTTCAGATATAACAGATTTGGCCCCAGTCTTGAATTCCCGGGAAGTCGAAGCATCTAGGCATTCTACTGATTCTTCTGAGGGTGACCCAAGTCTCCCCGCGAGCTTGGAGCGGTGGACCCCTTGGGTCCTCCGGGCTCCGGATAACGCCCGCCCTACAGTCCCCTCAGCCACGTTAGGGTCATTTACAGGGGGCACCACGGAAATGTTTAGTTGTACTATGTTGCGTTTAATTTGTTACCTCCAGATGGTGGAGCGCAGAGGCAACATGAGACATGTAACCTATGAATGTAAGGTGCTGTAATGATGGAACATCTGCGCCTAGGTAAGGCGAATAGTCATGCTGAGAACTTGTGGAAAAGCTGTGTATTGTCTTTCGACAACTAATGATCATGGCATGCGAACTAAGCTTGGCCGAGCCACAAATGTTGTGTATCTTTGTAAAAACCAATAAAAAGATTTTGACAAAAAATAAGTACATAAATAAATATGTTTATTTGTTAACTTTTACTTTTATATTTCCTTTTATTTCAGCTCTGGAAACCGAAGCGGAAGCTGCTCCCCCTCACCAGACTCTTACTCCTTGTACTGCTACCCATGCACCTGGGGAGACTGCAAGGCTGGGGACTCCTCCAACCGCCAGCTTCCTAGCAACAAGCCTTCTACAGTGCAGCCCACCCAGACGTCCTGGTCTGATCCCTGGCCCTATGCAGACACAGGCCCAAGTGTGGCCAGCGGACGCTCTACGCCATTGTTGAGTGGGGACACCCCTATCAAGACCTACTACAGCTGCCCGCGGTTGAAGCCACCACACCCACAGAAACGCTTTGCGCCTTTTGGAGCATTGAACCCTTTTGCCAACCCTGCCTACTCCACCAGTCCTACCTCCTCAACAGAATGGCTGGAATCCTTGGAGCGCCAGAAGACCCCTTCTACCGCCTCAGAGAGCTTCGACCCCTTCGATGGGGGTAATAGTCAAAGCACATCCCCCGACTCTGTGTCCATAAACTCAGAGCTACGCTATAACCAGGACATGCGCAGTTGCATACCGGATGCTGTGTTCAAGGTGGGCGGCAAGGGGACGTGTCCTCCCCCGCCCCCGAGGCCTCCCAAAGGCTACGACTCAGAAAACATTGTGATTAGAAGCACTGCTCCAATATCTCCAACAATTGTGAGGGGGGCTGAGGGTGGAATTACTAGAGTTTACCTCACCCAGGGAGTCATAGAGGTACCACCAATGCCTTCGAGGAGTAACCTGGACACGCCCTCACGCACTCCTGGCATATCCAGACTGAACGGAGATGGGTCGGTCTGGCACCCGCCATCGGATCTGTCCACCCTGTCTGTGGAAGAAGTGTCCAGATGCCTGCGTTTCATTGGCCTCTCGGAGGACGTGGTGTCTTTCTTCGTTAGGGAGCGCATCGATGGCAGTATTTTTGTACAGCTCACAGAGGAGATCCTGTCAGAGGACTTCAAACTCACCAAGCTGCAGGTGAAGAAGATCATGCAGTTCATCAAGGGCTGGCGGCCCAAGATCTGACTGGTTTCAAGAAGGTGACACGCAGTACTTTTGCTCTTCGAGTGATGCCCATGTGGCCTGCCACGGCCAACCGTCGCAGAGCCATGGACCATGTTAGCCAGTGAAGGAAAACATGCAGACGTCAGGGGCTAAAGTGATGGTGCTGAAAGGGAGGTCCCGATAGGATAGCCCATTTCTAAGCTCAAGTAGCTATTTTCTTATGGTAGTCCTCCTCACCTGGTCCACCCAGCAGCCTGAAGATGATGCATGCACACAGCATCACTAACAGATGGAGGGGTATTTTTAACATGGTAGGGCAAACGCATCAAGATAGGATACGTCTGAAGTTCTCGATTTTAACACCTAGGAGGCCTCTTTCACTGTGTTCCTCAGTTCTGGGTACTGGGCTTGCCACACACCGCAGCGAGCACTTTGCCAGATTGCTTTAAAAAGCTGTATTTCATCAGATGCATCTCTGTGTCCAAACAGCCCCCACTTCCTCCTGCCATAAATGCGCCATCTCACTGTTGATGATGCCATGCCTTACAAGATCCATTCCTATAGTGTGATGTTTGTGGCATGCACCCACAACAAACTGAACGGTGTCTTGATGTGGTCTCAAACCCAGTGTGGGGTATGTAGGACCTCCAGAGAGGCAGAAAGGTATCCTTGAAGAAGAGGAGGGTTGTGAAGAAGTAAGCAGCTCAGTGTTTGGTCCCCAGGACGTGCGAAAGATGAGGAGGAGACGGTTGATTGAGCGAAGGTGTCCATTAGAAGTGGTGAGATGGGCTTCCCCAGTCAAACATTTACAAGTCAGTCTCAAAATCTGGTCCTTTTAGAGCTACTGTGAGTGGGCAGTTTCAGAGGTCCATGTGGAGGGCATGTACGTAGCACCGCCTAGAGTCCGCGATCACGCTCGTCTCCGCAGGAATCAAACCAACACTAAGGGCCTCATTTATGAGGTATTCCCTTAGGGCAGTGCCGCAGGTCTTCCTGTTGTGCTGTCCTAGGGCAAAAGAAAAGGGCAGGAATGCACCATATCTATCAGTTACGGCACATTTCTGTCCTTTTCCCCTGTGCCGGCACACAATGAGCTGCCGTGTGCCAACGCAGGCCCTTTTGCACCATGGTGCAAGGGTGCCTGCATTGGGGGGAAATTATTTTTGCGCAGGAAGGGAAACCATCCTGCACAAAAACAATCATGAGGCTTTTCCCTCTTTCTATGCGTGCTGCAGCATACGGCACACATAGAAAAAGGAAAAACGAGGAGAAATAAAGATATTTCTCCTTTTTGTGCCTCCCATACGTCTCCCCTGGGGAGGCATACGTTTCTGCACTGCCTCACAGTTACGATTTCTCGTAAATCCGTGGCAGTGTCAAAAAGCCATGTATGTTGCTGGGAACGCCCCCAGCAACGCCCATTGCATGCACCTTTAATGCAGAAAATGGCGTTATAGGGAACAATCTTTACGAAGCAGCATTAAGCCAAACAAGTGGCTTAGTGCTGCCTCGTAAATATGAAGCAGGCTCCTGCACCACGGAACGTCACAAAAAGTGGCGTACCTGCGGCACAAGGGTGAGGCCCTAGATGTGAAAGAGACTGTGATTCTAAACCTGTGATGGTGGTGCAGATACTTGGTTGGAAAAGCCTTTTAATTTGCCATCTTCTAAATCTAAGCATTGCTTCCCACAGGCCACGATATTGAGCATAAATGTGAGCTTAGGAAGGGATGAAACCTTCTTTCTAAAGGTCGCAGCTTGGAGGAGATCTGAGCATCTCAGAACATCTCTGTTTTTTGCACAACATTTTTTAACTCTTTTTCCCACCCAAGCATTCAAAAAGAAGTTCACATATTGAAGCAAAGAGTTTTCCTTCAAAGTGTAGGAGGCCCCATTAGAAAGGGGCAGAAGACACACCGTGGAGAGGTGAGCAAAGATGCACTTCACAAAGTTGTTGCAAATGTTTGTGAATGTGAAAGATGTAGGCAGTGTGGGGCCATCCACGCCCACAGGTCTGTTCTACCAAATATGTAAATTGTTCACTAATGAGTCACAATGATCTCCATCACGGTCAACTTCCCGGTGTCTCCAGGGTGTCTTCAGTCCTTCCTGACCTTTACCCATCAGCACCTGGCACTTCACCTTTCCACTTTACAGGCCTGAGCCAATAGAACCCACAAGCCCATGCTGCCTGAAAGTGACCCTCATGAGAAGGGGCTGATGGCCAGCCATGGATCTGAGCTGCAGTAGATGCAGAGGACACACAATGATGGAGTTCTCATGAGAGGATACTGGAAGAACCCTGGGCTGGACTAAAGTGCCTTCAAGAATCAGTCAGGAGAAAAGACTGGTAGGTAGATTCTTATTTGTGATCACTTGGTAGGTCTGTAGGAATTAATCAACAATGAGCTGGCCCGCCACTGGCATAGCATGCAAGTCTTGGCATACGAGAGCTCTTGTGCAATGGTGACACACGAGAGCTCTTGTGCAATGGTGACATACGAGAGCTCTTGTGCAGTCGTGACAAATTTAATTAATTAGGTTTTTTGTAAAGTGCGACTACTCACCCGTTAGGTCCTCAAGGCGCTAGGGAGGGGGGGGGATCTGCGGTTCAGTCAAAGAGCGACAAGAGCTCTTGTGCAATGGTGATCACCTTAGACTCGGGAAAAACACGCTTTATCCAATTGCTGGGCTATATGGAATGGAATGCCTTTCACTGTGGTGGTGCAAGGATCAGTAAGTGTCACCCTCTGCCTAAAAATCAACTTTGCCTTTGTACTCCCAGTGCCTAATGACACATATACACACGTGGTCTCTCTGTCGGTGTAACTTCACACTGATCACCTTGAGGGATACACCTTTCTCACTTTATCGTGTGGTTGGAGTAGTAACGTGATCTGCCTCAAATGAAGCACAAAGGGCATGAGACGTCCCTGGCAGCAAACTCTCTGGCAGCTTTTACTAGGGAGACCGCGACCGCAGTCGGGTCATGGATATCATATTGTAAATATAATGATGCTCCACGGCAGGGGCGGAACACAGGCTCTTACAAGCCTCTGCCTCACTGGGGGCCCCAGCCCTCCATGGACCCATTCCACCCAAGGCCAGTGAATATTTGTGAGATATGGGAGACTCGGGCCCCCGCTTCGCATTCTGCAGGTGGGCCTCCTCATTTTATGTTACACCTCTGCAGTGTTGACTTAAGAATTTTTGGGGGGCCTGGGCACAACATATTTTGAGGGCCCCTACTGGGAACAACTTTGAATTTTATTACTTATTGTCTGCTAATTCAAGCCAACATCATGCCAAACAGACTTGCAGAAATGGGGTCACTCAAAAACAGTTCAAATATGCCTGGCCTGTATCAGGATGAACATGCCTCCTATTCCTATTGCCAATAAGTTAAAACCAACCAAAAGTATTTATAAAAACAAAAAGGATCAAACCAATAGAAAGAAATCTTCCTTGCCCATGACTCCTAAAATCCTTAAATATTGATGAGCAAACAGAGACAGAGTTAGGAGAAAGGTTTACATGCAGACATAGACAGAGGTGGGACTTTCCCCAGGGCCCCTTTGACAATGGGGGGCTAGGGCAATTGCCCATGCTTAAAAACGTCTCTGCAAAGCTGTCCTTGGGCCACAGTGTACCCCAGAGCATCTTTGTCTGGATTTCATCAAAGCCTCACTTGTCATTTTTGTCCATCACCCATTTCAGATGCTATAGTAGTCACAGACGGCCATGTTAGCCTTAAACACAAACTCAAACGAGGGATATATATATATCGATTCATGAGAGCGAAGACACTTTGGGCCCGATTCACAGAACTAACTTAAGACAAAATCCTAAACTTACTACCATTTTGGTATTCACAGAAGGCACTTACTCATTTTGGTATTCACAGAAGGCACTTACTCATTGATGAGTAAGTGCCTTCTGTGAATACCAAAATGAGTAAGTGCCTTCTGTGAATACCAAAATGGTAGTAAGTTTAGGATTTTGTCTTAAGTTAGTTCTGTGAATCGGGCCCTTTATACGCTTGTTACCCATGGCTAACCTGCAGGTGCAAATCCTGAGTTCAGAAACCCTTAGAAAGTTCTATTGTCATTGCTGTGTTGCCTTCAATTTTCTTCTGTCAGATCATCAAGGTGAGACCAGGGCAGTCAGAGTCACAGCACAGGTCGTAAAAGTACTGGGGTGCAAAGGTTTTAAAGTCGCTATGAGGTTTCCTATTGGTTACAATGCTTCCTAGGGAAGGCAGTGGTTTTTCTGGAAGGCTTGACATCAGCGAGTAGAGTGCAGAAGGTTTATACTCGAGAAGGCTAAAAACCAGGAGGCAGGACATAGTTAGGGGTGCTGCTGGCTAACCCAACCACAGCAAACACAACAAGATGATGGACGGAGTGATGAAACTTTTCAAACACTCACCCCCGTCAAGAGAACTGTTTAATCCAACCACAGCAGTATCCTACGGCTCTTCCCCCGCACACACCCCTTGACGTTGAATGAGGTAAGAATATGGCCATATTGTGCTATAAGTAAGACCTGTGACAAAACTTTTGTTCCATGTGCCAAAATGCAGCATAGTATAGTGTGCACAAGAAGAAAAGTCTTCTAGGTAAAGAGTTTAGAAAAAAGTTTAGTTAAAAGAGTAAAGTTAAGAAGGGTAAGGAACGACGTTTGTGGGAAGAAGAAGGGTCTAGGACGAAGGTGGCACACAGAGGCAGTGATGTGTGTGGGTACTTCTTCCCAGACAGAGCTCACTTTAAGCAGGGGCGCAGCTTAGTCAGTTAGATTCGGAGGGTGTGGAACATAGGTTTCCCAACCATCAAGGCCATTAAAATGACAAAAAATTGATGGAAATAGTATTATATTTAAAAGGCTTCTCTGCACCACATAAGAGCCATCCAGCCATATGTTTACTTTTGGTCTGTTTTGTGTGAGAGGGAAGACGAGGGGGGGGGGGGTTATACAAACTCTTCAAAGTTTCATGGAGACATGTGTCCGTGCTATGAGGGCTGCTAATCCAAATGGAAATCCGACCACACACTGCTAGCCTGACTGGAGGCCCCTGGAACCAACTACACACACCAGAATCCATTTATAGGAGGGTTTCACACCCAAAGAGACCCCCCCCCCCCCCCGGAGCTACACCCCTGACTTTAAGGTGGGCACTTGCACGGGATGCGGAATGGAGAGGCGATTGGCTCAAATTTGCCCCAGTGCTGTCTTCAGGCCCCCACATTCGCATCCCTGCAGGGGTCTGCGGCACGCGTCCTGCTGGTGCCGTGGCCCCTTGCTTGTGGCTAGCTCCAATATCTTGACCATTTACACTGCTGAGGTAAGATCTTACTGCACACAGACTTGTCCTTGTAGCAAGATAAATGATTCACTCAGCTAGTGAGGAGTGAGTTTTCAAGTAACAGTCAATAGAAATGTTATAGATGAGTCCTTCCCCCACTTTTTCAACATGCTAGAGACTGTATTTACACAACCAGAACTGTTACTACCACTGTCCTGAATAGGTCTGTCTCGAACTTTTTTGCTGCACAAAATTGTGTGTGAATCTGTTGCACAGCATCATCGAACACTTGTTAATACCCCCTTCCCTCAGGTCCCCCGGACGCCATTTTGTAGCAGCAGTCCCTCGTCACTGTCTAACCTGTCAATAGCTCTTTCTTCATCAGTGGCACAGAAAAACCTTCTGATGAATTTATTTATTTATTTATTTATTTATTTTTAATATTTGTAAAGCGCTGCATTTACCCGTAGGCGTCTTGGCGCTAAAAACCAATAATGACAAGGAAGTGCGCGGGGGTACAACCAGTTAAGTGAACAGATGTGAGGGAAAAAAAAAGAAAAGAGGTTACTGAACGAACAACCAGGTTTTCAAGAGTTTACGGAATTGAAGCAGTGTAACACTTTGTCTGATGTTAAGGGGTAAGGTGTTCCAGAGTCTGGGGGCCGCCACCAAAAAGCGTCGGTCACCCCAGCTAACTGTTTTGGTGCGGGGGACGACCAGTTGACTGAGAGTAGCTGATCTTAAAACTCTTGTGGGTTTATAAGATTGTAGTTGGTCTCTTAAAAAATGAGGTCCTTGATTATTAATGGTTTTGAATACAATGCAAAGTGATTTGAAATAAATTCGTTTTTGTACAGTGAGCCAATGAAGATCTTTTATATCTTTGGAAATGGGTTCAAACTTTGTTTTACCGGTAAGAAGACGAGCTGCCGCATTTTGAATAGTTTGGAGTTTTGCAATTACTCTGGATTGAGCATTGAGAAATAGCCCATTGCAATAGTCCAAAGATGAAAGGACCAGGGCAGAAACCAGTGTCTTGATGGCGGAGTCAGGGAGAAAAGGTCGTATTTTCCTGATCATTTTTAACTTCATGTGTGCTGTAGAAACTGTTTTGTTAGCGTGGTTCATGAAGTTTAGTCCATCATCAAAGATGACACCAAGGTTCCTAACCTTCGAAGTGGGCATCGGAGGAGTACCGAAGGTCTCTGGCCACCAAGAGGTGGACCAGGCTGGAAGGAGTGGACCAAAGATGAGTACCTCGGTTTTTTCCGAGTTTAGCTTTAGGCAGTTTGTAGCCATCCAGTCTCCTATATCTAGGAGCCCTTTCTTAAATTTTTCAGCTACTTGCTCTCCGTCGCCTTTAACCGCCAACACTAGTTGGGTGTCGTCGGCGTAAGAGGTTAGGCTCATCCCATGTGCTTTGATGGTCTTAGCAAGGTCCGACACATAGATGTTAAACAGAGTCGGACTCAGGGATGAGCCTTGAGGAACTCCGCAAGGAGAAGAGAGTTGAGCTGATTGAAAGGGTCCCAGAGTGACAGCCTGCGTTCTTTTGGCTAAGAAGGACTCTATCAGGTTTTTGGCAGTGTGGCAGATGCCAAGTCCTTGGACACGGTCGACCAAGATGTTGTGGTCGACCGTGTCAAAAGCCGCTGATAAATCTAGCAGGACCAGTATGGCAGTGCCACCCTGGTCCCTAATGACCCTGATATCGTCAGTGGCTTTGATCAGGGCTGTCTCTGTCCCGTGATGTTTTCTAAACCCAAACTGCGTGTTGTCGAGAAGCTGATGTTTTTCAATAAACTCGGAGATCTGGGTATTCATGATTTTTTCAATCATCTTTGCCATGAAGGGTAGACTGGCAATTGGTCGATAATTTTTTAACTCACTTTTGTCCAGAGAGGGTTTTTTTAGCAGAGGTTTTAGTAAAGTGTTTTTGAGAGGGGCCGGATAATTGCCCGACAGCAATATTAAATTGCAAACCTGAGTGAGTGCCGGTAGAATGGCGTCAATTACTGGTCTGAGTACAGATAAAGGGCAGGGGTCCAGAGGTGAACCTGATTTAATGGTAAATAAAGTATTTTTTATTTGGTCCAAGGTGACTGGTTGGAAACAAGGGAACGTGTTAACCAGGGGGGAAGTGGTAGGTGGGATAGAACCCGGAAGTGATTTGGAAGAGAACGCCTGGTAGATATCATCTACTTTGGTGTAGAAAAAAGAGGCAAGAGAGTCACACAAGGATTGTGACGGGGGGGGTGTAAGGTCTGGGGTATTGCCTAATAATACTTTGGTGATTGAGAATAGTTGTTTGCTGGAGTTCTTAACTTTCTCAATTTGCTCACTATAGTATTCTTTTTTCGCTTCCGCTATCATGATTTTATATAGTGCTAAGGATTTCTTATAGGCAAATTTACTACTGGTATCATATTCTTTTCTCCAAGTTCTTTCCTTACTACGATTTATCTGTTTTTGTGCCCTTAGTTTATCATTGTACCAAGGTGCGGTGGGTTTAGCTCTGTTACTAGAGTGTACTTTAGAAGGGGCTGACTGGTGTGTTGCCTTGCCCATCCAGTCATATAATTGCTGGAGTGCTAAGTTAGGGTCTGAAGCAAACACTGGATATGTTTGTTCTAGTATGTGTTTCAAATCTTCATGATTTATATTTTTCCAGTCTTTAAAAGATTGTTTCGGTATAGGTTGGGAATTTTTCTTACAGTGATTTTCAGTGGCTATGTTTGCAAAAACCGCAAAATGGTCGGTCCAAGGCAGTGGCAAGATATTGGTAATTTGCAGTCCTTCTAGGTTAGAAAAGATGGGGTCTAAAATATGGCCTGCTTGGTGGGTTGAAGATGTAACAAGTTGTTTTAGCCCTAGAGTGCCTAGGTCAGAGATGAGGGCGGCAGAGTCGGTAAGGTGACCTAGATCTAAAAGAAAGTTCAGGTCACCTAGCACCGTAAAGCTGCTTTCTGTGGCTACAGATTCCATCATGGTGTTTATATTGGACAGGAAGGTCGTCTTTGAACCTGGTGGACGATATATTAATATCCCCTTGAAATTAAACAAGGGGGAAATGTTAATAGCAAATTGCATGGCCTCACAGGAGGTGGATGGAATAGAAGTTGTTCTAACAGGATATAAATCTCTGGCAATAATGGCCAGCCCCCCCCCTCTTTGTGTGGGCCTGTCCTGACAGTAGGCTTTGAAACCCTCTGGAACGGCGATGACCAAGTCTGGCTGTGAAGAGTCATCCGTCCATGTTTCTGTGATGAACAATATGTCGAGTTTGAAATCGGTTATCAAATCATATATTTCCTGCCTGTGCTTGCCAAGTGAGCGAGCATTTATAAGGGCTATGGAGGTGAGAGCACCTACATCATGTTTGGTTGCCGAGTCATTAGTTTGAGGAAGTATTATTGGGAAGGTATCACAACAGTGAGGGCAGATGATGGCAGTATCCTTGTGGATCTCTGAGGGATTGATCTTTAAACATTTGATCATATTGGGTGGTCGAAGCGCGTATAGGTTATGTCTGGTATATATTTTAAGAACTCCTGGAACCATTTGGGCAGGAGTTGTGGCCCTGGGCCCGGTCCCGGCGCGGACGGGCGCAGACGGGCTTGCCTCTGGCGCGCCTCCGGCGCGCCGCCGGCGCGCCCGCTGCGCCCGCCCGCTGCGCGGACGGGAAGTGCCTGTACTTTTATACATTGAGGGGGCGGGAAGGGGGGGAGCGTTGGATAGACTGGAGCGCAGCCCTTCCCTCCTCAAGATGGCGGGTGAGGTATGAGAAGTCACGTGACCGTGACCGAGAGGGCCGCGCTGTTGGAAATGAAGGCTGCAGTCGCGCTATGCAGCGCGCTATGTATTCACGAAGGTGAGGTAAGCGCCAAGATTTTAGCCACCCAAGATGTATTTAGAAATACATCGAACTAATTATTGCCCTCAGCCCGGACAATGACAGCAAGTATAAGTGCAATTTAAAGATTTAAAAACGATCAAGGATAGTCAGAGAATCCCCCGGCTTCCGCCTCAGGGGAGAGCAATTTTAAAAGAATGGTTTTGCCGGTGGTAAGGTGAACGCCCCTTAAGTAGTCTAAGAGGGCGGGAGCGCTGGATAGACTGGAGCGCAGCCCTTCCCTCCTCAAGATGGCGGGTGAGGTATGAGAAGTCACGTGACCGTGACCGAGAGGGCCGCGCTGTTGGAAATGAAGGCTGCAGTCGCGCTATGCAGCGCGCTATGTATTCACGAAGGTGAGGTAAGCGCCAAGATTTTAGCCACCCAAGATGTATTTAGAAATACATCGAACTAATTATTGCCCTCAGCCCGGACAATGACAGCAAGTATAAGTGCAATTTAAAGATTTAAAAACGATCAAGGATAGTCAGAGAATCCCCCGGCTTCCGCCTCAGGGGAGAGCAATTTTAAAAGAATGGTTTTGCCGGTGGTAAGGTGAACGCCCCTTAAGTAGTCTAAGAGGGCGGGAGCGCTGGATAGACTGGAGCGCAGCCCTTCCCTCCTCAAGATGGCGGGTGAGGTATGAGAAGTCACGTGACCGTGACCGAGAGGGCCGCGCTGTTGGAAATGAAGGCTGCAGTCGCGCTATGCAGCGCGCTATGTATTCACGAAGGTGAGGTAAGCGCCAAGATTTTAGCCACCCAAGATGTATTTAGAAATACATCGAACTAATTATTGCCCTCAGCCCGGACAATGACAGCAAGTATAAGTGCAATTTAAAGATTTAAAAACGATCAAGGATAGTCAGAGAATCCCCCGGCTTCCGCCTCAGGGGAGAGCAATTTTAAAAGAATGGTTTTGCCGGTGGTAAGGTGAACGCCCCTTAAGTAGTCTAAGAGGGCGGGAGCGCTGGATAGACTGGAGCGCAGCCCTTCCCTCCTCAAGATGGCGGGTGAGGTATGAGAAGTCACGTGACCGTGACCGAGAGGGCCGCGCTGTTGGAAATGAAGGCTGCAGTCGCGCTATGCAGCGCGCTATGTATTCACGAAGGTGAGGTAAGCGCCAAGATTTTAGCCACCCAAGATGTATTTAGAAATACATCGAACTAATTATTGCCCTCAGCCCGGACAATGACAGCAAGTATAAGTGCAATTTAAAGATTTAAAAACGATCAAGGATAGTCAGAGAATCCCCCGGCTTCCGCCTCAGGGGAGAGCAATTTTAAAAGAATGGTTTTGCCGGTGGTAAGGTGAACGCCCCTTAAGTAGTCTAAGAGGGCGGGAGCGCTGGATAGACTGGAGCGCAGCCCTTCCCTCCTCAAGATGGCGGGTGAGGTATGAGAAGTCACGTGACCGTGACCGAGAGGGCCGCGCTGTTGGAAATGAAGGCTGCAGTCGCGCTATGCAGCGCGCTATGTATTCACGAAGGTGAGGTAAGCGCCAAGATTTTAGCCACCCAAGATGTATTTAGAAATACATCGAACTAATTATTGCCCTCAGCCCGGACAATGACAGCAAGTATAAGTGCAATTTAAAGATTTAAAAACGATCAAGGATAGTCAGAGAATCCCCCGGCTTCCGCCTCAGGGGAGAGCAATTTTAAAAGCAATCCCTCGTCACTGTCTAACCTGTCAATAGCTCTTTCTTCATCAGTGGCACAGAAAAACCTTCTGATGAATGGCACAACTTTTTGTCTGAACTTGTGTACATATTGAACACAGCATTGCCTTTTGTACAGCGTCTTGACAAACTCACTGTAAAAACGAAAGCACACCCTGTAATTTGAACTAAAATTACACTTTACTAATCGCCGCTCTCCACAGCTGTATAGTCTGATATTTGTCAAAGCTGGCACTAAATTATACTGTTTAATTGTACCATTCCGCTTAACTGCCTTCGAACCCTTCCCAGGGGTGACTGGATGTATTTATTTCCCGGCGGCGTTCTCCTGAAGTTTACGGTAATGTCGGCACGAACTGGTCTTCACACTGGGCGCAGAGTCGTACCCCTGAATTTGTGGGGGCGGCCTGCTTGTACTTCTTTATTATTGTTTTCCACGTTCGACATTGCTGAATCCTGATGGGATAATGAAATAAAAGAGATTAAAATGATGAAGCAGGAAACTTAATTCGTGGGCTTTGTGTTTTGTACGCATGTGCGTGGGAGCGTGTGGGTGTGCTTAGAATGTTGAGCCGCAGAATGGAAAGGGGGGGCTTTTGGCCCCCCCCGCCTGCATGGCTGTGCGGCGACCTCCCCCCGGACTACTCGGTGGTGGGGCGCGTCACTAGGGGGCGCGCCCTACCGCCGATTGGCTGCCTGGATGACCCGGATGTCGTTAATCGACATCCGGGTCGGAAGGGAGAGGGGCGGGCCACTGGGGGGGGATAAAGCGGTGGGGAGCGCCCAGGTGACCCCCTTGTTCCCTGGACGCTCCCCCACATTTAGGTTTAAACTTTGTCAGGAAACTCAAAATCTTAAAAATAAATAATCTTGATGTTCTGGTCCCAACCGCCCGGAAAACCCTCATCTGCACCCCCCCACCCTCCACTTGGTTTACATGACACACGCACCACAGGCCTCTCTGCCACCAGCAAGATTTGTACTCTAGTTTTCCTTTTAGGTCTGGTCAACCCTCGTGCATTGTTGGTCTACCCAAATATGTGTTTTTAAAAATGTGGGGGCATATTAACAAGGGCTTTATCTCCGCTTTTTTGGCTTTAAAAGCCAAAGAAGCGGAGACAATAATATCGCCCTATCAACAACAGGGTGCTAACATGCAAAATCGCATGTTAGCACCCTTTTACTCTACGCTTCCCTTTGCATCTCTAGTGAGATGCAAAGTGGGCGTTCCAGAGCAAAATAATAGGAGAAATGTCGCTAAGCGACATTTCTCCTATTATCAAGCTTCACGCTAACCCTGTTAGAGACAAAAAAAAGCAGCGCTAACCACGGTTAACGCTGCTTTTTTACGTCTGCTAATTTTCAGACTTAGCCATGTAATCCAATGGGAGGTGGATTACATGGCTAAATCCACCATGGGCTATCAACAAGGATATCCCTATCCTTGTAGATTTATCGCTGCATTACCAGCGATAACCTCCCAAAATGCCGCTATCGCTGGATTTTTTATCACCTAGGCGGTTAGCGTTGTTAATAACGCGATAACCAGGCGATATTATCCAGCGATAGCGGGCGTTAAAAAAATTAACGCTAAGCGCCCTTAGCGGTAATTTTCCCTGTTCCTTGTTAATATGCCCCAAAATAACCAATTTGAAGCAAGAATGGCCATTTCCCTCACTAGTGATACGTTTGCTCCCCACTGGAGATTTGTTGTGATTGGCTGATCTCTGGGGTCAAGGTTGAGTCTTATGGGATATTTTCTGTGATGAAAGGAAGCTCTGTCTAGCAAAGATCCTTGTGATAATGAGTGAGGAAGGGAAGATAACCTGTTCTACCAAAAACTAGTGACAGGCTCTGCATTTAGGGCACTGCATCACGCATTGTTAACCTCGACCGAAGGCAGAGGCTGCAACACCCGGATGATTTTTACCAGTGGGGTCAAGTAAACTGGCATACCCGGTGCTTTAAATGGGCCGGTACTGTCCGGTACTGAGTACAAGCACTTTTCTATTTTGAGAGGGAGAGTACCTGCACTTCTCAAGAGAGACGTAATACTTTTAATTGGAGAGTACCGGCACTTCTCAGAAACAAGCAGGTACTCTGATACAGAGTAGGGTACCTGCACTTCTATTTTTTCTTTTCAAGCAGTGGGCATACCTAAGAAAAGGAACAAACCATAATCCAGTGGAGAAGAAATTGACAGTCACCGGAGGAAACCCCGTTATCAGAGGACAAGAATGGAAGACTCTTTCTTTAGCTCGAGTATCGAAAAAACTGGCTTGACTTGCAGCATCTTTCTTAGAGCACAGGATCTCTGATACCTTAAGCTGACCAGACCTTTTTAGGTCAGCCAGAAGACACTCACTAGCCATAAAGCCACAAATGACATGAGATGATTTCTTAGTGTCTGTTATTTCTGCGTTTCTAAATCATGAGCCCAAATTCCATGATGCTTTGCAGCTAGATGTGCAACTATAAATCCCCAAACATAAATAGATAAAGGTAAACCCTCTCACAATACATCTGTTTTGACTTCACTCCAACCTGCCTGTGACAACGCGAGGAAACAATCTCAAATTGAAGGACAAGCAAATATATAAACTAACAAAGGAATATCACCTGCCAGATAAAATAAACTTTTTTTGCGTACAGGTTTTGGTCTCAAGTTCCCCTCTTGATGGACTGCAAATGGTAGACCAGTCACTGCGGTAAACCCAGAAGCTAGTGCAAGACAGCGTTCCCAAGCAATATGTCTGATGAGTTTTAATAATCCACTGACGGAAGTCAGAACTAGAGAAAAGAAGATAGGGGCATATCTACAAGTCGGCGATTAAAAATTATCGCCGCTTTTGCGGCCGTTTTCGGCCGAAAAGCGAAGATAATTTTATCGCTATATCAGCAAGTTCACGCTATCGCGTGAAACCTTGCCTTAGCGCCTGAATTCCGAACGCCCATCTTTGCATCTCTAATGAGATGCAAAGTGGGCGTTCCTCCCCAGGATAACGGGGGAAATGTCGCTAAGCGACATTTCTCCTAATAACAAGCCTCACGCAAAGCATCATAGAAACAAGAAAAGTAGCACTAACCTCTGTTATCGCTACTTTCCTTACGCCTGCTTTGAAACTGACTTAGCCATGATATCCTATGGAAGGTGGATATCCTGCCCAAGTATGTGAGGCCTTATCAGCAAGCTATCGCCAAACTTCGTGGGATTATCGCTGGTTTTCCAGCGATAATCTCACGGTAGGCAGTTAGCGCTAGGATTTTTATCGCTTTTGAGATAAGCGTTTCTAATAGCACGCTATCTCAGCGATAAAAATCCACGCTAGTCGGCGATAATTATCCTAGCGCTAAGTGCGCTTAGCGATAATTATCGCCGGTTGTTGCTGATATGCCCGTAGTGATTGAGGCCAAGTAGAGAAGACCCAAATGGGGCGAACTGGAGAATAGGGCGACAGAGTTTGGAAGAAGAAAAGGCGGCTCTAAACCAGAGAGGAAAGGACACTAGAAATGAGTGACTGAGATAATGGAGAAATGCACTCAGGACATCCAATCACAGCGCAGACGTTGGCCATACTAATTATAAGGGGATTGATACGAGACTTGGAGAGAAATATAAGAAAGGATAGATGAACACACAGCAGCCGGAAACTACTACCAGAGAGGAGAGGCTGTGAGACAAAGTAGAGAGCGAAAGAAGCACTGACAAAATGGGAGGCTGGTTTACTGAAGAGAGCTAAGGTAAAGATTTGCAGTGCTAAGGAAACATCAGTGATAAGAAACATCAGACATAGAGAAGAAAACATTGGAAAGACAAGAGAAACTAAACTTCTACACTCTTCACAGCAAAAATGCCATCCTTAGTCCAAATGTATTTGATAAACGTTTCCCTCTTGGGCATCGCACCTATTTTAGCTCCTTGTACCAAGTCACAGAGCTTCACCATTCACAAAACACCACTGGCTTCCAACATATTATATAATAATATATTATGTGAAGAAGCTGGATTTTTGCAGGTTTGCCTCCACCTTTTGCCATCATTTGGACTACTAGGTACCCATGCCATTGCTCTGAAATGCTCTAAGCCCTGCTATCAGGACTCTGTGCATGTGCTCTGACTTTTAAAAAGGTACATGTTTAATTGGCTCACCCCAATTGGCATAACTTGACTTACTTGTAAGTCCTTAGTATATGGTACTAGGGATACCTATGCCAGTAATGTAAAGTGTCTCTCATGGGCTGACGCACTAGTTGTGCATTGCAAGCCATAACAATAGCCAAGCCTTCTTTTTTAATGCTTGTAAGTCACCCCTAAATCATGCCTACTGATCCCTAAAGGCAGGGTGCATTATATTAAAAGGTTAGACCTGTGGTTTCATGTTTTTATGGTTCTAACGGTAGAAACCACCACTGTATCCCTTGCATCAGGACCACCCCATTGAAGTCAATGGCAAGTTGCCAGCAAAGCTGGAACGGGACTGGAGACTGCTTCTTCTTGGCGGTAACTGTTCTTTGGGAATTTGTTATTCCATCTGACCAGCTCCTTGCTGAAGTTGGTCACCCAAAGTAAGTGGAAGTGACTGCATTCAAATTCGACAAAAGTTTTCTCAAAAAGTTTCCAAGTATCAAATTCATTGAATTTGTCAATGCTTGTTCACGGTTAAGTGAAAAGTCGTGATTTACTAGTTCATGTAATTGTATCTCCGGAACACTCCAATGGACCTATTTTGTTTTGGTGTTTATAAATGCATTAAAATATAGCCTATTTTTTATAAATTGGTGTCAGAGTGCTTGAGAGTTGTGTTTTTCTTCTCCAATTGTTTTGAAATTGTTTAAATGCTTGACACTTTTTCCTTTGTTAAAGCCTGTCTGTTCGAAGCCACAGCTACGCAGGGTTGAGCTAAGGTTTGACAAATGATCCTGACTGGACCCCAGGGGTTGTGAGTTTATTACACCATGAGGTCACTCAAATAAACTATATAATAACTTTAATTTCCTCACAATATATATATATATATATATATATATATATATATATATATATATATATATATATATATATATATATATATATATATATATATTTCACACAGTGGCATTCGCCACTATATAGTTATAGTTAGGTCAGAGTTTCCATACAAAAAGCATTTTGTTTTGCTAATAATTTTGGTGCCGTTTAACGAATTAGCATGAAACGAACCAAAAACAAGTTTATCCACCTCGGCTCCTTCACAGAAAGTTTTGTGCTGATCCTTCGAGCCGGGGCAAAGAAAAATGTGGAGGATCTCAAAAGTGTGATTTCCGATGTTAATTCTTATTGGAAACTTTGCTGTTTGACACAGAAAAAAATGCCAAGAAATGAACTGAACTACACCAAATTTTTCAAAATGGTATAACCTTATTCAGCAAGTGTGTTGTTAGGGATTTGGTGTAAATCCTTTCTGCCAGTTTCGAGAAATTAGCATTAAAAGTAGGGTTTGTATTGGGCATGAAGGGGGGAAACAGTTGGGTATATCTGGAGCCTGATTGACGGGCCACATGAACAATACATTAAGGCAGCTAATACAGGACTCATGGAAACGGTCCCTGTATCCTGTATCCCTTCAGGTAATAAAACAATAAATATGAGGGCTGGTTTGATTGAAATGGAAAGGAGAAACTACCTTTGGAAGGAACTTAGGGTTGGTTCTCAGAACTACCCTGTCCTTGTGTACCCATATAAAGGGCGCTTGTATGGGGAGGGCTTGTAGCTCACAAATTCGCCCGAGGGAGGTAATGGTGACTAGGAAGACAACTTTCTATGAAAGGAATTGAAGAGGTCATGAGTGCAAAGGTTCAAATGATGAACCCATGAGTCTGGTAAGGACTATATTTAGTCACCGAATTGGGGTGGGAGGGCAGCTTGGGTTATTACCCTTTTAAGGCCCTCATAAAAGCTTTAAAACTGGTATTTGTACAGAGATATGCTGCCTCTTTTGCATGTAGGCCGTGACTGCAGTGAGGTGGAAGTACCTGGATGTGTACATTAACTTCACCTTTTGTAGGTGAAGAAGGCAAGTAACTATGTCTTGTACTGTAGGGTTCAAAGGCTCAGATTTATTGGTAATGTGGTAATGTACAAATCATTTCCAATTTGATGCATTGCAAACCCACTCTGTAGGGTGTCTAGTCCCCTTAAGGATGAACATAAATTATTGTGGTACATGCAGGTTCCCAAATTCTAGGACCTCCAATGCCAAATAGCAAGATTTCGGTGTGCTGGGTCCGAGTGCCTGATCTGTCGTCGTTGCTGCGTGAGCAGGTCTGGTCTGAAGGGAAGTCTCTTGTGGAGGATGATGGAGAGCCAGGGCTGTCGGGACCAAGTTGTAGCAAGTGGAATGATAGTGAGGGACGTCTGTCTGAGTTTCCTGATGACAAATGAAAGCTGTGGGAGAGGTGGAAAAATGCAGGAAAATATCTCTGATCAGTTGATCTATAGTGCATTCCCTATGGACTGTGGGTATGGGTATCTGGTGTAAAAGCGAGGCATTTTGTGTTTTTGACTGTTACTAATGGAACTATTTGCAGAGTGCTCTACCGTTGGAAGTATGTGTGGAGAACTTGTGGGTGGAGTTCCCACTCGCGGGCTTGTTGATGTGTCCTTTTCAGTTGGTCTGTGTAGTTGTTGCCTATTCATGGAAGGTGTTCTGCCATGAGGTGAACCATGTGGCAAACTGTCAAGTGCCAGATGTTCTGTGCTAAGTGGGAGAGCTGCTGTGAATGTGTACCTCCCTGTTTCTGAGTGTAAAACATTGCTGTCATATTGCCTGTTTTGATTAGGACCACTTTGCCCCAGATGACTTGGAGAAAGACTTGAGAGTGAGTTGTATCGCAGAAGCTCTAAGACATTGATGTGTTGACCCCAATAATGGGAGGGCGCCTGCCTGTGTATGGTATGGTGATCTGAGTGAGTTCCTCATCCCAAGAGAGAGGAGTTATGGTACTTGTCATATGTGGGACAGTGACTGCAACAGGCCAGCTTTACACCACGTTGGTGGGTGTCCACCTTTGGAGCGAGTGGTGCACTTTGGCATGAACCAATACTAGTTTTTTTCCATTGACAATGAGCTTCTGACCATTGGACTATCAGACACTCTTGCAAGGGCCTCATGTGCAATCTGGTGTATGGGACTATTGGAATGCAGGATTCCATATTGCCTCAGACCCGCATGAATGGGCCTCATGTGCAATCTGGTATATGGGACTATTGGAATGCAGGATTCCATATTGCCTCAGACCCGCATGAATGTACAATCAGGAATTAGACAACTTGGTTGCAAAAGTGGCAGTAGTTGCTGTAAGTTTTCTACCCTCTGTTGGTGGGGGTTCACCTTAGTGGTAAGGGTGTTGAGTATGGCCACTCAGAAAGGCTGTAGTAGGGATGGTAGAAGATGGGATTTTGTGATGTTTATATTGAATCCCAGCGATTGAAGGAGATAGATTGTTGTCTGCGTGGTGACGCCAAAAGGCAGTACTTTGAAATCATAATGATAGCCACTTGCCAAGAAATGCAGGTACTTTTGCTGTGCTAGGTGGATGGGAATAAGGAAATAGGCGACTGAGATTGAGCGCCGTTGTGAAGTCTCCCTGCTGCAGAAGGGGGCAATTCAAGTGGAAGGATCAGCCTGAGATCAAGGATTGGCCTGAGAGATCCATCCTTCTGAGGGACAAGGAAGTACCGTGATTGTACGCCTGTCTATTGGTATAGTGGGTGTACAGGTTCTATCGCCCCGTTTTGTAGGAGTGAACGCACTTCTTTCTGGAGGAGGAAGAGGTGTTCAGTAGTGAGTTTGTAAGTGCAGGGTGGTATGTAGTTCGAGGCAGTAACCTTGCTCCATAATGCCAACCACCTATTTGTCTGGGGTGATTTTTTGCCATTGATGGAGGAAATGCCGTAGTCTCTCCCCGACAGGTAACTTGTTATCAGAGGGGAATTGGGGGCTGCCACTGTATAAGTGGGGTAGACTCTTGCTGGCACCTTCCCTGCAGCTACTCCTATGATTGCCTCTGTATGTCCTTTTATTATACCTTCTGCCGGCTGGGTGCTGGTAAGAGTGTTGCCATATTTTTGACATGATTGGTCTTAGCTACGAGATGTAGGTTTTGACCCGCCCCCTGGACTGGTGCAAGTGAAAGGACCCACTGTAAATGGTGCTTTATAGGGCCCCTATCAAGTTTGCTTTTTCTGTGTCTTTTTTTATTTTCTCCTACATCTCATTAACCTGTGGGCCAGAAAGGTGTTCTCCATCAGGTTGATGAGATGTTGCACCTCAGGTTTTAAACCTGAGATGTGGAGCCAACCATGGCGATGCAAGATAATGCTTGTATTAATGCCCCTAGAGTTTGTTGGCAGTGTCCAACGCAGCAGCAGATATTTGCATTGGAAGTTACCTTGCCTTCTGATAGAATTTCCTTCCCTCTTTTACGGTATTGCTCAGATGTTCGAGGAGACATTCCATTTCCTCCCAGTGTGCCCTATCGTAACATGGTAGGAGGGGTTGCCGAGTTAGCTAGTGAGTACCATCTATTATTACTCTCCTTGTCTGGAGGACCATCATCAGTGGCCTGAGCAGAGGCATGCTTGCAGGTACTGTGGACCTCCAGACAGTCCGGAGGGATCTGTCCCTTGAAGTATATGGGGATCACTGGGGGGTGGTTTGACCTATTTACCACCCGTGGGGTGACCACCCTGGCTCAAACAGTTTTCAGGGGAGGATTGTAACATCCTTTTGAGCATTGGGAGGAATTGCACTGATCTGTGAGACTTTCAGAGAGTTTCAAACAGGACGTTCTCCTCTTTCTGTAGGACATGCATATCCACCATAAGGCAGGTGGCTGCACGCTGCATAACCTCATGGTATGAGGATGAATTCTCTGCAAAAGAGGGTTTCACAGGATAATAATCAAGGCCAGGATCCCCTTGTCGTCTACATTATAATCATCCCATGGATCATCCATTAATCCCCCTACAACTGGTTGGTCGTAAGGGTCAAATGGCCCGAAGGGGGTGTCCTGTGGTGAAGTGGAATAAGGTGACCCTGGTGGGCAGTAGGAGAGGGGCATCGATGTAGGGGTGGATGGTAGGGGGCTGTGGGAGGTAGAGGTGTGGTGTGCATGGCAGAGGGATAGGACTAGTCGCACCGTTCCTGTGTTTTTACTAGAAAGAGCCTTGTTTTGTATAGTACTTGGGCACAATATCTACCTCGAAAGCCAGCTTCCTTTTTTGTGGTATAGGTTCTGGCGATGGAGGACAACATGAATTGTGAGCGGATCAATAAAAAGACGCTGTTGTGGTTCTGCATTTATTCTGACCTCTAGTGTGATGCTGCTATGGAGCCGAATAAGATTTCGATCCAGAGTGAGTCTTCAATGTCGATGGTGTCCTGAGTGCCAACTAGTGTTTGGGAGCTGATGTCTTTGGAGCAGAGGGAGTGATGGCCGAAGCAGGAGGTTCAGAAACCAATGAGGGTCTCTGTGCCGATAGCCCCTGATGCTTTTGGATCTGATGTGGCAGGCAGTAGCCCTTCAGCAGTTTTATCTTTGCCAACAGGCTTGGGGGTTGAAGCCCTACTCCCTTGAGCATTGATCTTTCTCGGCATGGCGACCGGTTTTGTGTCTCAGTTGTTTGGCACTTATGGTTCCCAGAGTTATTTTCATCCAAGGGCTGGGCTTCAAGGCTGGTGTGACGTCCAGGCCATCTTCTGATCTGCTGGTGTGTGGACTAGTGGGTGTTTGTGTGATGTTGATCTTTGAAGGTCCAGTCTCTTCATTTTCGTTGGTGCTGAATACTTCTTCTCCAAAAATGTCCAGGGTCTCCGAAGTTGCCTCTCACTGCATGGTGCATGCCCACCTATGCTTCCTTCGATAGTGATGTGTCTTCTTTTACCTGAATGCTTGACACGCTGGGCAGTTTGTGTCGTCATGGTCAGGCGACAAATACAAATTGCAGACCAAGAGTATGTATTATGGCATCAGAGTAGCATTGGAACGGTGAGTATTCCAATACATTTGCTCATTCTCAGAGGGGGCACCACAGGAAGAAGAGTCTTTGACCCTGATGGTGCTTGACATTGACTGCGAGGCAAGAGTCCGATGGGTATCGCTGGTGGGAAAGTGTATAAACAAGTTATTTGGAAGAAGGTCCAGAAAAGATCCGATGAACGCCTGAAGGCTACACTGAACCCAGGCCCTACTCGATGCACATCCAAACCAAATGGCAGAAAAAAACAATCTAACATGGAGTCAGGTCCTAGGCACAATGTACATTGAGAGGAGGAGTCACACTGCATCTGGAGCAGTGGCGGCTGGTGCTTTTTAAAAGTGGTGAGCAGAAAGGTTTGAGTTGACTATAAAGTGCATGCGACCTTCAATCAAACACTGGGGGTGGTTGAAAAAAAAAGGTAAAAATAAACTTGCAAAACCTAACTCATGCAGAGTGACATCACTCAGCCTGCACTCGCACAGACACATTGCTTCATTCACCTTCAATCACAGGCGCACACTGCGTGCTCATCCTACACTCACATAAGAATCCCGCATGCTTTAATACATTAAAAATCCAGGAAGGGGACTTGGTTGACATAGTAAAATTGTTAGGTGGCCCAGCTCACATCTGGCCAAAAGTTTGAATCCTGTAATTTTGATTTCATCTTTCCGAGGTCGATAACGTGTATTCTGTTAGTTTTAGTAATACACCTGTATGTGAAAATACAAAAGAAAGCATGAGATAACACAAGGATTGTTTAGCGTGACCCCATGAAACCAAGACGTGTTTTCAGGCCAAAAACAACTCAATAAATGGAAGAGGCGAGCCAGACAAGAATGCGGGTTGGTGGCAGTGGCTACTCTCGTCCTGTGCGAGCACAATGCACCTGGCAGCAGTGGGCATGAAAAGGCTCTAAGATATATTCACAAGGAACAGTAACTGTTCTAAATCTACATAACAGACTGGGGTGCGGACATAAGTCAGAGGATGTCAGCAGAGAGGCACCAAGGCACGCTGACTGTATGGCGAGTTGAGGCAGGAGCTCAATGGTGGAGTTGCTGTGATATTTACGGGGCTTTAGGGCGGGGTCCTGTGCTCCGGGCCCAGGGGCATATTAGCAAGGGCTGGCGATAAATATCGCAAAGTGCACTTAGTGCTTGCATATTTATCGCCGGCTATCTCCGGAATTTATCACCCGGTTAGCGCGTTATCAACAACGCGCATCGCTGAGGCGATAAATATTCCAGAGATAGTGTGGATATCGCTGTTTTCCATGGTGGAAAACGACGATATCCTAGATAATAGGGCCTGTGGTCTTAGCCACTGAATCCACCCCCATGTTAAGTATGCCTTAGTCAGGAATTTAACAGACGTTAAATTCCTGCGTTAAGGCATACTTAACGCGATTTAAATAATCACTACCCTTCCTTGTTAATATCACGAAGCTGCCTTCGCGATATTTTCCTTGGTTGGTTTTACAGCCACGCTTACTTTGCATCTCATTAGCGATGCAAAGTTAGGCGTGCTGGAAACGGGCGCTAAGTCAGCAAAACACGCGCGTCTTTGCTGATAAGGCGATAAAATTATCGCCGCTTTTCAGCCGAAAACGGCCGCAAAAGTGGCGATAATTTTATAGCGCCGCCTTAATATACCCCCCAATTTCTTTGGAAAGCTGCACACGAGCTGCATTAATTCAGCTCCTTTCACCACTGAGCTCTCTCCTTAGCGGACAAGGCAAGACGGGAAAGGGAAAGGTGCACTCCACGTGCTCTAGTCCCTCTCCCCTCCTCCCTCATAGCCGGGGCTCTCTCCCTCCATCCATCTCTCCCTTCACCAGCGCTCTCTTCGTGCCTTCTCTACCCCATCCTTCTTCCCTCAGTTCTCCCCCATCGCTTCCAGTCTCCCTCTGCCTGTCTTCCATATCGGGAGCTCTCCCCTCACCTCCCTTGAACCTAAGCCTGTGGGGATTAATTGTGCTGAACCCCCCCACCTCCTTGCCGCAGGGCCTAAAGGCACAACCTACAATGTGTCTGCAGCAGCCCCCTTCACTGATTCTGGCTACTCCACGTAATACCTTGAGCGGCACGGGAGATAGTCTATACATTTTATTTGAATAATTTAATAAATGTCCCACCAGACCCGCCTCATGGCATCAAACATATAAACCGAAACCTTTACAAAGTTGTAGACTAAAACCCTGTGCTTCACGCTTCAAGCAAGCAACCTACTTATGCTGATGATGTGTAAAGAGGTCACGGAGCACAAAGCAGGTGCCCCTTTGTTTAGTACAGCTTTACGAAATTGTACAGGTCAGACACGGGGACAGGCATCTTTGTTTTGAGGAGACATGCTCACGGGAGGGAGAGGGGAGGTGCGGGGGATAGAATAAAAAGAAAGTTACCTACTTTACCGCCGGTATCGCGCAGCTCCCACACCACTCCCGCGTTTTCTGAATCCTGGAGGAAGTTGGAACACAGGAAGCAGCCAGCAGGCAGCCTCCCTCCCCTACCCTAAACCAATCACAACCCTGCAATGGCAGCGTTGTGATTGGTGAGGCTCAGGGGAGAGCGCCCCAGCCGGGCCATTTTCTCCTGCATAGAGAACAAGCATTGGCATAGCCAATAGGTCTCGCCTTTGGGACCTTATAAGTGTTTAGCCATGCAACAGTTGATGTTGTTGCACCACGGATAGTGTGCTGGATAACTTAACACTTATAAGGTCCCAAAGGCAAGACCTATTGGCTATGCCAATGCTTGTTACTTTTCCATTCGGTGTGAGAGGGATTCATGCACTGTAAGAATGTCAGATATATCGGTCTATATAATAATAACATTTATTAGATGGCTCTGCTCATTTTGCTAGAGTGACAAGCCTTGGTTGAGTTTGCTGTTACATTTCTTCAGGTCCACCGAAGAGACTGGCTTTTTGACCACAGCAATTGTAATTACTGATTGGTTGACTAAACTGGGCCAGCAGTCTCACGGGTGGTAGGGTGGGGGGGCCAGACTGGCAACTCATCGATGCAGCAATGTCACAGCCAATCTTTGCCAGTACACTGTCAAAGAATGCTCAGCCACAGTTTACAGAGATGAGGCACAGACCATCCTCTGAGGGGGTGTTGCCTTGTCAGTATCCAGGGCGTTACTAAACTGAGAATAAGCATTCGAAATAAGTCATTTTGTTTTTTGAAATGGGATGTTGCTCTGCAGGGAACTAGCATGAAGGAAATGCTAAAAAAAAAGGTCTGGCAATATTAAAAATGTTTACTATCCAGCTCTTATTTTTAACGGTGCTCAACAAGTCACTGAACTAAACAAGGTATTGTGTGCGCGCGCGCTGAAAGAATAAAAAAGCACGCGAGTGTTGCGCACGCGCACTGGCAAAAGTAAAACAAGAAAAGACAAGCGCCCGCGCCTCGCGCTGCAAGTTAAACAAGCAACAGAACATTGGAGAGGCGGAGTGAGGCGCGCGCGCGCTTGTGCACGTAACAGCAAGCTGGTGGCTGCCTTTGGCAGCACTTAAAAAACCCGCTTACTAAATGTCTCGCCAGACCACCGCATGCGCTGGCTCTAGCGAGACCTAAAAAGGGAGAGTGGGCGGTTGTGCTCGAGGGAAGGGGAGAGTGGCTTACTCAGTGTTGTCGGTACTGACTGTTTGGTCGGCTCCAGGAGCCGACCAAACAGTCAGTATCCACAACAGTGGGTAAGCCACTCCCCCCCTGCTCTCGAGCAGGACCGCCCACCCTCCCGCCCCAACCAGGCACTTCTGCTTTCTCTCTTTGAGAGAAGCAGAAGCATAAAATGGTCATTTTTACCATTTTATGTTTCTGACTTCTCGCACTGCGAGAAAGCAGTGGGGCGACGCCCAAACACCCCTATGGAGGGGTCGCCACTGATCTCGTGACTCCAGAACCTTTTTCGAAGAAAAAGAACTTGCAAACATCCTAGCCCAACACTAGATGGCAAGGGAATGCTAAGCATGTGTATCTACAACCACGCATGCTACAAACAGATAGATAGATAGATAGATAGATAGATAGATAGATAGATAGATAGATAGATAGATAGATAGATAGATAGATAGACTCACTGAAAAAAACAAAGCTTAAAGTGACGTTATAGTTAGGTTAGGTGTTAAGACCTTAACTTATGGTAAAAAAAAAAACAGACCCCAGACCTGCACTAAAAAAACACAACAGTTAAAGAGACATTACAGTGATGGAGTGTCAGTCAATAATACTTTTATTTGATTTCATTATAATCATAAAAGGGTGGGACAAGCCACTGAGGTACATCAAACATCAAACAGTCATTTGATTAAAAACGAAAAATAAAAACACATCAAAATTCATGAGATGGTGGAATGATCTTCTAAATAAAGGAATTTAAAACTCACTTGTTTCTGCAGGATTTGACAAGAAAGATGTAAGAAAGAAGTTTTAAAAGTAAATATGCAAAGCGATTCCATTTTGACAGATTCAGATCATTTCTCTTTTTTGTCTAATTCCTTTGCCGCTCCATTCCAATGTTTTATAGCTCTGCAGGACAATTGAACAGCCGAGCCTCCTAGGCATTTTATGACGGCCGCTCTGCAAGCCCTTATTTGTTCTCTCCTCAGCATTTCCCGAAGGAGGGTTTTCCGTGTGTCTAAAAGTGAAGGACAGATGCATAGTAGATGTAATAGTGACTCATCACCTTGTCCGCAGAGGTGGCATTCCTTTGTCATCCACGTCGGTTTCCATTTTGGGGTGAGATCTTTCATGAGGAATGATACCAGCCTCAATAGCATCCGGTTTAGCTTTTTTTTGGTGTGAAAAAATGTTCGGACAAGTACGGTTGGGGTTGCAGCATTTTGTAAGATTGCATCATGGCCCATGCATGCTGTTTGTGGGCAAAGGTGGCTTTATCCAGTAACCGTGAGATCCGCTTGGTAGTTATTGGATGCCAAGTCTCATCTAGCTGTAGTTTGAAGTCTCTTTGTTTGCTGGCTTGGAGAAGTTTCGCCCAAAATTGTTCTTTGTACACTTGCTTGGCCACCTTGATGTCCTTTTTAAAATCTTTTAGGTCGAGTCTAGAGCAGCGCCATCTGTTTCCAATTATCGCGCCCGCGCTTGTTTACATTTGCCTGTCTCGCGGTCTCGTTAATTGGAAACAGATGGCGGTCGCGTTCACTTTTGCCGCTGCTTGTATCCTGATAACTCTTATACAAATAAACATCTAATACAGCAGTCCACTGATCACATTAACAAGTATTAGGTGATGCTAATAAAGGACATACAGGTAAATTATGTTTTAATAGTGCATCTCACACTCGTGCAATTACAGTGATTGTAGACGATGTGGGGTTTGGCTATTGGCGATGCGGGGTTTGGCTATTGGCTCGCATTGAAATTTAAATCCCATCTTGCATTAAGAACTGCAGCTGCTGTCCTTGCACACAGGAAGTGACATTCTCATAGACGATGTTGTAAACTAGGCATTGATTGTATGAAGAGTGGTATGAAACTAAAGTTAGTACGCTGCTGGACAAGTCAAGAATGCTATAGAAAGAACTAACAAATACGCAGAACCGATGGCGAATGGCAAGTTAGGCATGAGGCTTAGTGCAGGAGTCCTTTGTCTGTTTTTGCTACCACCAGACTGCACATGACAGCTTTGCCTATGTCCTGATTGCGTGATGTCAGCAGCTGACCCGCGCTTCCATTTTTGCCTGGGTCTATTCCATAGGCCGTAGATTGAGGGCAGGTAAATGCGCGGCTGTCGCCTCCAGTCACCTGGAAACAAAGGCAGCTCGCTGTCTGTGCAGTGTCCTTACAAATGACCTAATGAGGCTCTAGGTGGTGTCTCTCAGCACTACAAAGCATACCCCTGCAGGTAGAAACTGCAATTCTTTGGACATTGTACCTTATTTCTACAAAGCGTTTTGAAGACCGCAATCTGCATCCCTAAAATTTTCTTGGCGTTGCTATGCTTAACAAAAAAAGTTATTCCGAAGGTCAAATAGTTTAAATGTTATGGTGCACGCCCCGTGTCCATTTCTTTGCAGTCGGGCGGGGGTAGATTGGAGAGATCCTACGTGCCCCAAATCACATCAGTGTCCACTGCATGACGAGTTTTACCTGCTAAGTATTTTCTTTATATCGCAATACCGACAGCATTGTACTAATGCGACCCGTACCGCCGCCTCAAAGCACCATCATAAAAACATAATGCAAAACAAACCTCTCAAGACAGCGCCTTAGGGTTTACAGTATTGCTTTGTAGGATAACTTTGGACGGCTCGTTTATGCCTCAGTCAGTTAGGGGACAAACTTCTTGGGACAGTAAGAAACAAGCATTGGCATAGCCAATAGGTCTCGCTTTTGGGACCTTATAAGTATTTAGTTATGCAGCACAATATCCTTGGTGCAACAACATTAACTGTTGCATGGTTAAACACTTATAAGGCCCCAAAGGCGAGACCTATTGGCTATGCCAATGTGTTAATCAGTCAGCATGGCAGCATTACCCCTAACCATGTTTCTTCCAATCTGACTGGTTAACTCAATCACCTTGTAGAAAACTGCTTTTGTAGTTTTTTTCTCTTTAGTCTAATCAAATGACAATGGCTTTTATTTATGTACGCTTTGTATGTATAGTTGGTGCTTGCAGGTTTCTAAACATATAAATAAAAGCCATTGTCATTTACAATGCCAATAGCTCAAACTCTCGCAACTGCGAGACCTATTGCATTGCAAAGGCTTGTTTTAAAAAACTAAGGCATTCCTAAATTTAAATGGTGCACAACACCTTAATTACTTCCTTTAGCATAAGTTAAGCTGTAAATAAATGTGTGCCCCTTTATTTAACACATTTCTCAACGTTAGTGCAGAGTAGAAAATAAGCAGCCCAATGCTGCTGTTTACCAGAGGGCTGCATGTAAAGGTCAGGAGGGACACATGTGGCCCCCGGGTGGTACTTTGAATATCACTGTGGGAATCATAGGCTCTGGCTTTAAGTGGGCCAGGTCCTGCACCTGCAGTTCTAAAAAGCAGGTGCTGAGAGGGGTCTCTATCGGGCTCTTCAGTTTTGCCCGCACCCTCAGGATGAAAAAAAATACATCTTAATTCTTCAGCAGCACCACCCTTCACAGCCTTTGATGTAACTTCAAAGACACTCGCTATAGTACTTTCAGTCTCATCATTTCAGAACGGAGGCATTTTCAATACTATGTTGTCTATTTATCTTATGCAACTAACAACCATTGACAAGCCTATAGTCCTGGCTTGTTGTAGGTGTAACGTTACTTGTTGTATATGTCTGGATGCAATGACAGGAGCAGCAAAATACCAGTGGGGCAGCACCCTATGGTAAGCACAGATTTTTAACTTAGTTGTTTTTAAGCCACGCCTTTTATATCGACCACGCCCCTTTGAAAGACCCCCCCCAGTTTTTTCATCCCACTTAAAGCCATGCATAGGCGGATCTCTGCCCGATAATCTACAAAAAATGTGCAAATGTGCATCAAATGTGTAGTCCATATCAACAAAACTCCATAGCGATCAATGTCTTCGAACAGATTTTTGGATATGCGAGCAACAAGCTGTGCAAACCCCCGCCCAAGGGCTGCCAGTACAGCTAATCAAAACCACAAGCTTCCCGCCTCAAAGGTGTGTGATTACATGCATGGGGACTCTACAAAGTAAACTGTAAACAAGTCTAATTCGGCGCCGCTGTGCTCTTGAGGGAAAGGAACGCCTCATTTTTCCGATGTCGCACAATGATCCCCCTTCATCTTGTGGAGAACCCCTTCGAGCGGAGGTTTAAGTTTGGCGGCAAAGTCCCAGGGAACAATGGCTACTGCCGCACACATCAAAGGTGAAGGGTATACGGATCAGAAGGTCGTAACTCTGCCGCCGAAGAGTCAAACGAAGGCGGCAGAGGCACAAAAAAAAGTTAACTGCGGGGCCAAAGTGAAAGTGATTGTGGGGGAACAATGCTACTGCCGGCCACAGCTTGCAGTGCATGTGCTTGAGTGGTGCACGCGCAGCAGTAATCACGCCATATGGCGCCTCTGCTCAAGCGCACGCCCGCGCACATGCACTGCAAGCTGTGGCCGGCGGTAGCATTTTTTGAAGCCCTTACTTAAAGTCTCGCGAGACCAGCGCAAGCGCTGGGTCAGGCGAGACCTAAAAAACACAACGGCCACAATGTTAACATCTGCAAATTCTGTTGCATTGTACCGACCGGGCTTCTTTAAGGGCTGTGATTAATAATAAATCTTCAAAACGAAGGCAAATTTATTTGTTTCCAGGACGTCTGCCAGATAAGTGAAGACAATGTGATGTTCTGCCAGGCATGTAGTCACCTAGTGAGGCAAAGGCGCGTTATATCTCAGATGACGTAGGGGTAAGATGATTTCAAAGCGATTCCTGGTGGAGTTTCAACTGATGTACACATGTGAAAGTTGACTTTTTGGAATAAGCACAGCTGTTCAACCAGAGGCAAAAATAGCTCCCATTCTGATTGGTGCCTCCAATGGTGCCCCTCATCTCTTCCTAGCCCCTCTCTCACATTCATGTATTTTTTAGCACTACTCATAATAGTATTGGGTGTCAGAGCACATTAAATCACACACATTATATAGAGACAATGAATCATACATGTCTAAATCAGTCTATGGGAAATGTTACATAAAACAATTTATAACATTCTACCGGAACAAAAAAACTAGAAGACATCTGTTCTGTTAATTCTATTTTTTAATAGGGTCGTTCAGTTCTACATAATATCTTCTTGGTTTTATGTAAAATAAAAAAAAATACAACACTTTTTTATTATAACTTTACAACATGCTGCACAGCAGCCACACTGCTCTACACCATATCTTAAAAACACTGGCAAAGCCAATAGCTGTGGCTAAACACTTATAAGGTCCCAAAGGCGAGACCTAATGGCCATGCCAATGCTTGTTTTATACTTGCTAGTGACATGAGGATCTCCTGTGAGGGTTCTAGGCCCTGAGTTCACAATAATCTTAGATGTTTGTTCAATTGTTTTTTTTTTTTTTGTCCTTAGGTTGTTAGTGTACCAAGCTGCCCGGTTGGTCTGTGGGCTTTGTGGGCGTTGCCCTGTTTGGAGAATTGTTTGTTTAGGTCACAGATGAATGCCTCCCAGGCCTTTATACGCCTGTGATGGAGTGAGATATGAACTAGGATTAAACAACAAAAAAAACACTAAACTACGCCAGTTATAGTTTAGCAAACTAAATACATCTTGTCCACCATCATGCACTTCTTATGGCTGCATAAATGACATCACTCATGCATCACCAGTTGCAATTATCAACACCCACACAAATGCCATAACTTGCGCCATCCACCGTATGTTATGTGACTGCGCAGTGAGGATTGGCATAGGACCGGGTCCGCCTTTCAGTACATTCCCCGCTGCACACAACAGTTGGCTCATAGGGCTTGGCCTTTATTTTTATTTTTTTAAATGTTTGGATTTGCAGATCCTAGTTCGGCACTGCAAATCCAGGGCGACCTTCATTTTTTTTGCAAATCTGTTTTTATTGCTTTTTTCCAAAAGGTATAATGAATAAAGAATACATGGTGCGGCAGGATACATTACACACAGAAGTATATAAACACATGCGAGTCACTGATCCGTGTCTGGCCGAGCCAGCTAGACAGCCCCACAGTCAAGAAATGTACCAACTGCACCCTGCCCGGGAGTCGGGTGCATGTGCCTCAGCAGTTCCAGTGTCGTCTCTTAAAGAGGGGCAGCAGCCACCACATACCAACCCCTAGCCATACATGCCAGTGTAAGACACCCAAGAAACTTAGACATTGAGAACAAATTAATCACAAACAGGTCAAAAAGAGAAACTCAGAACAGTGGCAGCTTGAATAGTTGTACACAGAGTGTTCCCCCCCCTTGTCTCACCCACGACCCCCCCCCCCCCAGTCATCCCCGGGACCACCGCCCCCCCCAACCCCAAGAATGCCGTCGTCTCCCTGTGGCCGCAGGCGCCCCTATCTACGGGTCAGAAGCATCAGGGGCTATGCTATCTCATCTACGGGGCAGCGGACCGCACGCCGTCACCTGCGCAGGCAGTTCCAGCTATCCCCTCGTGGTCTGTGTGTCCCTCCCCGTCTAAACGCCGGAGCTCAGCAAGTAGTTGTTCCCAGCGGTCCGCCATAGGTTCCCTCCGCAGCCCCAGGGTCTCCTCCCTGCGGATGGCCGTCCCCTCCGCCCTAGCCCACGCCTGGAATGAGGAGCTCCATGCCCATGTGTGTGGTGAGTCGTGTGCCTTCCATCTCCTGGTAATGAGGCGCTTCGCAACTACGAGCCCCAGGTCCATGAATCGGGACGTCACCTTGTCTTTGGGCGGTCTCTTGAAGTGGTGTAAAATGTGCTCGGGCCAGTCAAATGGGATGGTGCGGCCCACACTCCCCTGCAGCAGCCCATGGACCCCTCTCCAGTAGGCGCTCAACCCAGGGCAGCTCCACAGCATGTGCAAGAACCCCGCCCCCAGCTCTCCGCACCTCGGGCAGAGTGCGTCATTGCGGCGAAAGTACCTGTTAATCAATTCAGGTGTGAGGTAGGCCCTGTGTACTATGAACAGCTGGATTTGGCGGAACCGCATATTTCTGGGGACACGCACCGGGCCTTTAAGGACCCTTTCCCACTCCTTATCTGCGAATGGCCGCCCCAGGTCCCGCTCCCACTTGACGCGGAGTGGGCCCAGATCAACCGCCGTGTGCTCCCGCAACGAAGCCGCGAACCAGCGGACCAGGTGCCTGCCCCTCCCCATGACGTGCAGGTATTGCACGGTCAGATGCTGGCGGGGCTCCGTAGTCATGTTTCCCCATTTAGCGGTCAACGTCGCCAGGAGCGAGCGGTGTGTAAGAAACCCCAAGGTCTCATACGGTATGAGCTCTCCGTCCCTGTATAGATCTCCCAGCGTGTGCACGTCAGCCTCCCACCAGCCCGCCAGCGCAGGGGCCGCAAGTACCCCACCACCTCCGGGGGAGCCCTCCAGGGGTATTGCCAGCGCGTATGGAACAACCGCGCGAGTGAGGTAGAGAGCCCTCCTAAAGCACCTATGTGCCACACCTAAGAGGAGCGTCAGCGGCCCCGGGACCGCAGCGAGGGGGTGAAAGAGTCCGGTCACACGTTCCAGCGAGTAGGGCGCCTCCGTCGTGGCTGTGTCGTCCCTGCCTCCATCAGCCAACCATTGTGCTACCCATTGCAGCTGGGCGGCCAGGTAGTAGTGCTCAAAACAGGGAGCCGCCAGCCCACCCCTGTCCGTTGGCAGATACAGTTTTGCGAGCGCAAGCCTGTGCCTCGCGATTCCCCAAACAAAATCTCGCAACATCCGAGTGAGTGTACCGAAAAAGGCGGGGGGGACATACGTCGGTAGGTTAACGAAGAAGTACAGGAGGCGGGGGAGTATGACCATTTTGGTGAGTGCCACCCTGCCCGTGGTCGTCAGAGGGAGCGTGCTCCAAATGCGCACCTGCGACCTGAGCGCCATGACCGCCCTTCCCAGGTTGCCATCAAATAAGTCAGTCGGGCAGCGGTATATTTGCAGCCCCAGGTACCGAAAGGTGCCCTCCCGCCATTGAACCGGCGTGCCGTTCAGGTGGTAGCCCGGGTCCTCCGTCCCTGCGCTAAAAGCATAGAGGCAAGATTTGCCTGCATTTACACGGAGCCCCGAGATGGTGGCAAAGGTCTGCAACAACTGGGCCAATTGTTCCGGAATGCGCCCCACATCCCTGACGTATACCAGCAGGTCATCGGCATAGAGCGACACCTGATGAACAGCATCTCCCAGCGGTACACCATCTCCCAGGGTCATCCGCATGGCCACCGCCAGGGGCTCCATCGCCAGGGCGAACAGCAACGGGGAGAGAGGGCATCCCTGTCGGGTGCCCCGGCCCACCGGCACCGCCTCCGAGACATAGGGGCCCAGCCTGACACGGACCGTGGGGTTCCTGTAGAGCAGGTCAACCATTCTGAGGAATTCCCCGTCCAATCCGTACTGCAACAATACCGTGGACAAGTAGCCCCATTCCAGGCAATCAAACGCCTTCTCCAAATCAAGGAGAAGGCACCCCGCTTTGGGCCACCCGCGCACGGCCTCGCCGGCCACCCGGAAGTATCTCCGAAGGTTCAATGACGTGGACCTCGCAGGGACAAACCCGTTTTGGTCCGGATGTACCAGATGAGGGACCACTGGCGCCAGCCGGTCCGCCAGTGCCTTCGCTAGGATTTTGTAATCCACGTTGAGCATTGCCAGGGGTCGGTAGGAGCTCAGGGATGTGCGGTCACGATCCGGCTTAGGCAGGGAAACCAGGAACGCCTCTCGCATGGAGGGGGGAAGCGACCCGTCCTCTAGCGCCTTGTTGTAGAGCGCTCGCAGCAGCGGCACCAGAGACCCACGGTTTGCCTTGTAGTACTCCGCGGGTAGTCCGTCCGGCCCCGGCGTTTTTCCCGACGCCATGGACTGTATCGCCTCCCCGATTTCCTCCAGGTAGAGGGGCCCACTGAGCGCTGCGTTATGGTCCCTGGAGGCCTCAGGTAAGTGGACGGAAGCCATAAACTCCCCGAGGAGGTGCCGGGGACCCGCCCCCCTGGCCGTGTACAGTCGCCTGTAGTGATCCGTGAAGGCCCGGTGTATTTCGCCCTGCGTGTACACCACCACCCCGTCTTCCGTGCGGATCGCCCCGACCGGGTCCCGACGATCCTCCTGGCGGATTAACCAGGCCAGCAGTCGGCCCGCCCTGTCCGCCCTAGCATGTGTTCTGGCTGTATGCGCCGCATAGTTATGGCAACGGAGCCACTCCAAGAGCGCCGCGTGTTTCCCACGGAGATCTTCCAGGCTACGGGAATGCCTACCCCCTCCTTCACCCTCCCTCTCATACTACAAGAGCTCGTCCTCAAGACGCGCCAGAGAGTCGGAAAGGGTCTTACGTATGTTCCACTGGGCCCCCAGGCAGTGCCCTGGAACGGTCACCTTATGGGCGTCCCATTCCACCAAGGCGCTACCTGCCGTCCCCTCATTGGCATCAAAGTATTCCAGCACAGCCGTGCCAAGAGAGGAGCGGAACTCCGGGTCCTCCAACGCGCTCGGCTGAAGGCGCCAGGTAGGCACCGGCGGGCGATCCGCCACCCAGCCAATCCTAAACCACAAAGGGTTATGGTCGGAGTGCGTCCGCCCCAAGTACTCCGACTGCTCGATAAGCGGGAGCAGGGACTGGGAGCCCACAATCCTATCTAACCGGACGTGCAGGTCATGAACTGCTGAATAGTTAGAGTATACCCTGTCCTGCGGGTGCAGTATGCGCTAGAAGTCCTGCAGTGACCAGTGCGTGAGCCAGTCTCCCAGTGCCCGGGCGCCGGACTCTGCCACCGTGGCGCGGAGGGGAGGAAAGGATCTATCTAACTGGACATCCAACACCATGTTGAAATCTCCTCCTAGCATCCAGGGGAGCCCAGCATAAGTGTGCAGAAGCTGCGTCAAGTGCACTAAAAAGGAGGCCTGATCTATGTTAGGCGCATATAGTGAGCCCAGCAACATCTCCTGCCCATTCAGCTTCCCTTGCACTAGCGTGTATCTGCCTTCCCTATCCACCACCACCTCTTTGCAATCGAAGGGGACGCCTGCCCGCACCCAGATCAGCGTGCCCCGCGCGTGCGCCGAGTAAATGGTGCATAAGTCTGCCCTCTCCAGCGCCTGGAGAGCCTGCCCAGCTCCGTCATATGCGTCTCCTGCAGGAGGGCAATCCCAACGGAATGCCGCTGTAGGTAGGAAAAGATGGAGTACCGCTTGGACGGCGTGTGCATGCCCCGTATGTTCCAGGTCACAATGTTAGTGTGCGCCATTGTGTAGCCAGTCGAGCAAGCTGGGCCGGGGGCAAAGCGTCCGCGCCAGGGGAGGGAGGTGGGCCGCAGTCCGGGGGGAGCATGTTAATGCGCTGCCATACAAACAGTGTAACTACCATGAACAATTTAACAAATGGGGCGTTTTCCCAACGGGGCATCCGTCCAAACTTCTGAGATGCTCAGTAAGATTAGGCTATGGCGGGGTGGTGCCTAATGGGGTTCGTGTGGGTGCAACTACGCGTTGGTACCTGTTCCCTTCCCCTGTCGCCGCTGATAGAGGGAGGGGCAGTGTCATGGCAAGGACCAAACTGCCACGCAGGCCCAGCGCAGGGCGCGACGAGGGGGGGGCCTCCGCAGCCGCGATATCCAGAGGGGCGCGCCGTATGCCACCCGCCCCCACAAGGCCAGCCGCTCCCAGCGCAAGTCCCTTTCCCCCCCCAAACGGGTCCTAGGGTCCCAGGGCCACCCAACGCGGCGCCCCTGCAAGCACGCGGCCCCATCCAACATGCATGGCCCCCATCCGGACCGCACCACTGCAGCAGCTGATCACACCATCAGGTCGGCAGTTTGTGGGGTCACCACAGGCAAAAGCAAGTCTTCCAAGACCACCGTGGACGGGGACGACGCCCCGCTCGTGCCCGGGGCACTGTGTACACCAGTCTCCATCCGCCCACTAGCAGGCGATGCACCAAGCGTCGCCACTGCTTCAAGTGCCTCCTGCCGTTCCATCCGCATTCTTTCCGGACTAGGTGCCACCCATCCTGGATGCACTAGCTGCCGTGCCCCTCTGAGCCCCCGCCGTCTGGATCGCCTCCCAGGGCGGCCTGCGCTGTCCGGATCATCGGGTCTCGCCCCCGTCCACTGCCCCGTCTCCTCCAGCCAGTCCCACACGTCCGCCGGGGAGTCGAAGAAACGGACCCCCTCTTTTGCCACCACTCGGAGGCGGTCCGGGAACAGCAGGGAGTAAGGTAGCGCCAGCTCCTGGAGTTGCCTCTTCACCGCCATGTAGTTGTTTCGTCGCCGCTGCACAGCTGCAGTGTAGTCCGGGAATAACATGACTCGACTACTGCCCACTGTCAGGTCACCAGACTTCCTGATTTCACTCAGGACTGCGTCCCGGTCCAGGTAATTGAGGAGCCTGAAGAGAAACGGCCGGGGCCGGGCCCCCGGCTTGGGCTTCTGCGCTGGCACCCTGTGTGCCCGTTCCACCACGAAGTGCTGGGACAGTACCCCTTGAGGCAGGAGATCACGCAGCCAGGTCTCCACGTATCGCTCCGGGTGCCTACCCTCCACTCCTTCCGGAAGGCCCACTGCGCGGATGTTGTTGCGCCGGGAGCGCCCCTCCGCATCATCCACTCGGTCTTCAAGGGCATGGACCCGGTCCAGTACATCCTGCAATGCTGCACTGTGGCTCTGGACGACAGGTGGGAGCTCTCGGAGCGTTTGGTCATGTGTCGCCACCCTCTCAGCTAGTTTGCGGTGGTCAGCGTGAAGGAGGGTGAAGTCCGACGCGACCTTGTCTATCCTCGTTTCAAGGGACTCCCGTGTTTGGTCCAGGGTGGTGCTGAGTCTCTCCACCGCCGTGAGCATGATGTCCATTTTGGCGGAGAGGGCCGCCGCCTGTGGCTCCGCACCTCCCTCCGCACGCCCCTGCGGGGGGTCCAGACTCCCGGCACGCAGCTGTCTTTGCTGCGATTTGTCTCGAAGTCGGCCCATCACGTACTGCTGGGCAGTCGGCATTCACAATTCGGCTCCAGGCGTCGTGGGCACAGCCAGGCGCGGGCTCTCCAGTCCCGCCGATACATCGTTCGGTGCGACCACCGGAGCCCTCCTCAGTCCCCGAGGGCGCAGTCGCTAGGCCGCAAACAACCGGGAGAGGACAGAGATCACCTCACAGCCCGCTCAGACAACAGGCTCCAAGGGGAAGCGCCCCAGGAAGATTCCCCCGCATGGGTGGGGCACTCAGGACCGATCACCTCGCACCACTGTACTTGTCCCCTGGCATGGCAACTGCCCGTCCTCCAGTCCAGGCCCTCTCCAGCCCTGCCAGGTACACCCGACCGGTGCCCGCTAGCAGATCGCTGCACCCCCCGGCGCAGGGAGTCTTGACTTCATACGCACTGGGGCGTTAGGCAGTCCAGTCGTACCAGCCCCGTCAGCCAGCCTCACACAGGGGGGGGGGGGTCCCACTCCCTCAGTCTCCGCTCTCCACTCCCCGGCTCACCGTCTCGTGAGGGGCCCCCCGGACTGCTCCGTTGCGTGCCCGGTCGGCGACCCCTGCAGTGTCCAGCAGACCAGGCGCCTCCACAGCCGCACCCAAGATGGCGCCTCCCACTGAGCGTCGTCCGCCCTTGCGCAGGCCAGGCCTCAGGTTCAGCAGCGGCCGCCCGCGTCACGGCCTCCGGGTCCTCCGGGCTCTCTGTGCCCCTCACCGCCTTACGTCCCTCAACACGCACCAGCTCCAGGCCACCCCAGTCCAGGCTCCTGCGCCCGCTTCTTGCCGTAAGCGCGACCGCGGATCACCCACTGATACCAGGGCCTTTCGCCCCGCACATCTCTCTCCCAGTCATGACGGGCTCACAGTCATCAGGGGGACCGGCACAGGCCCCCAGCTCCAGCTCACCATACCGTCCAGGTCTCGATGACAGTTCGCGGCCTCAGGCTCCCCCTCACAGTCCGGACCTCCTCAGCCTCGCAGGCCACAGCCCCACGACGCTCCGTTTCCAGGCGCCCCACAGGGTGCAGCAGGCCTCCAGCAGGCAGTCCTGGGGCGCCGCACTCCTCACGTCACCTCTGCTGGGTCCCTCGCAACGCACCAGCACCCGGCAGGGCTCCCGCCAGGTCGCGTCCCCAGGCGCTGTGAATTCGTAGCCCGCAGGCCTCTCCGCTCCAAAGCGCCGTCCCAGGGCCTCCGTCCAGCGCCAGCGCGGGCTCCAGCGGGCAGCCCCTCCTCTCAGGCCGCCGCACACGTCCTCGTCTGCCGAGCCGCGCCGGGTCCCGGCGACGTGAAATCGCCGCCCGCTGGGCTGCACGGGCTCCTCACAGCCCCCTCTCTCTGTACCCGCGTCCTGCCGCCACGTCCTGTCCCCTCACAGGATCATCACCAGGATCATCAGGGGATTACGGTCGGAGCCTCAGCAGCTCGCGTCCGCCATGTTGCCCGGTTGGCCACGCCCCCCTCCAGGGCGACCTTCATGCCCGCGTACCGTGAACCCAGGGCAAGCTTTTTTGACCCATGCCTCCCTTTCAGAAGTTTGTGGTTCTGAATCTGGATCCAAGATACTACTATAAAACTTTTACAAAAATGTATCGATGTGTTTTGATGCAATGGTTTTAAGTAACTCTGAAAAATAAATAAACTTGAAAGTTAAACTTGAATCAAATCCATCATAGGAGATGCATGGTTCGGAGCAGCTTGCCCTCGGCACACAGTACCAGGCTTCAAGCTTGCTATGCGTCCTATTGAGAGATTTTTTGGAACTGCTGACCCCTGACCTTGAAAGTGCTCTTCAGAGTCTGTACAAGTCTGTGCTGACGCAGACACTATTTTAGGTGTCAGCTTTCTCCAGTTCCAGACACGGATGTGCTCAGCCAACAACTCGTTTTATTATTATTATTATTATTTGATTAATTTACTCCCTGGGGCCCTTTGAGGATTGTGCCCCGCATCCTGAAATGGACACTGCAACAGAATGTCTTTCTCTTATAGCAGCCAATCGCATCACTTGGATCAGTGGTGCCAACTTAAGAGCCGTGGATCCAAAAATCCAAAAATGATAATGGAGGAATAGATTCCCCCGTCCAAATGGATTCCTTTTTTTTTTTTTTATTCTGGACTTGCGAAGGATCCATGAATACCAAATAGACAGGCATACGAAAGCGGTAATCCTTTAAAGCCTCTTCAGCATTTTGTTATAGCTTATATCTCAAAAACTACTGAATGGATTTACACTAAAACAACAAAGACAAGTAAAGTTCTACTTTCATACCAAGGGGCATATTATGAAGAAACGGCGTTAAAATTATCGCCGCTTTAGCGGCAGAAAACTGCCACTAAAGCGGCGATAATGGGCTTGATAATATGCCCTTGAGAATTCAAATAGAAGCCCATGTTCTGGTGTCAACATGGGCTTCCATTGGAATTCTCTGCGGCATATTATCAAGCCCAATATCGCCGCTTTAGCGGCCGTTTTCCGCCGCTAAAGCGGTGATAATTTTAACGCCGTGCTTGATAATATGCCCCTAAGTTTGTTACAAATCCGATCAGTGGATTGGGCTGCAGCCCAAAGCAGCATTTTTCTATGGGAGCTAAAAAGGGAAACATCTTTAAAATGGGCATGTTGACTACAGCAAGTGATTTCCAAAGACTGACGTGTATAACTTGCACGGCTGTGATGCTCTGCGTATGGCCTCATACATTACATCACCGATGACAACTGGAATATATGGCGGTGCAAGTTATACTTTTGTCAGATATGTATTACTGGTGAATTTCCCTGTGTTTTAGTTTTTTAAATGGTAATGTTTTTTCAGTGAATTTCTAAAGTATTACTGCCTGCCTCACAATATAACTCCACTTTAATCTTTTGTTTCTTTTAGTATATATATATATATATATATATATATATATATGTGTGTGTGTGTATATATAGTAAGACAATAAAATTCTACCTGCCATCGCTATCAGGGTCAGTTTCCCTCTGTTCGCCGCTGCTGTTGCGCCGCTGTGGAGGTTCGGAGAGTTCTTGGCTGTAATATATATATAGATTTTATATATATATATATTCACTGAAAAAACCATAGGTTTCACACACGTTATAGTTAGGAATTAGCATTTAAAAAACCTTAGAAATTCAGTGAAAAAACCATAGGTTTCACACATGTTATAGTTAGCTGGACATTTTACTCGTAAAAAACCAATGAAATTGCCCCGTTATAGTTAGTTCAGCTAACTATAACTCACGCGCCCGCAATGCACTGCTGATGACGTCACATATTACATCACTCATGACATGGTCAGTGACATCACTCATGACATCACTGATGACATCTCAAATGACATCACTGATGACATCACTGATGACATCATCCAGTGAATGTGTGTTTTTCTGAAAATTAAATTTGTTTTATATATGTATATCTCAAGGTCGATGGAAGAATAAATGGGTATATAAGTGTCTAAATGGATGATTTGTTTTTAAAAAATTGATTGTGTAACTGACTGATTAAGTGTATCTCTCACTTTGTGTATAAGTGGCTGCATGGGTTGGTGAGTAGCTACATGGGTGTCTATATAGGTTAGTAGTTGTTTTTTTGAGTATCAGTCTGAGTGTCTGTATGGTTCGGTGGGGGGTATTACGTAGTGCATAGGTGCATGAATGAGTGACTCACTGTTTGTATGTGTTGAAGACAGCATGTGTGCAGGACTGTATGGGTGGATGAGTGTGTGTATGGGTGTGTTAGTGAGTGAATGACTGTCCCAATAGTGTCTTCAGGAGTAACTACATATGTTTTAAACTAGTATATGTGACTATTGGTGTATATATGTGAGTATATGTGAGAGGGAGAGATTGAAAGAGTTCCTGTATGAATAAGTATGTGTTTCTATAAGTGATTGTTTAAAAGACTAAGTATGTGTAAGTTTCCGTAGAAGTAAGTGTGGTGGTGTGTGTATAACTGTATATGCAGGTAAATGTATGTTTGATTCTTTATTAGCATGAGTGACTATGTGTGTGAGTAACTCTATGGATGAGTGGCATTATGTAACAGGATGTATAGGTGTATGAGTACATATGATGAGTGAGTACATGTATGAGTGACTGTATAGGACTGTTGGTGAATGAGTGGATGTGTATGTGGATCTTAGAATTACTGAAGAGGTTGTTGTAACTGGTATTGGTATGTCCATTGTTTTGAAAATTTTAGTCTCTATTTTTGAATGTGTGTATCAAAGCTTATATTAAGGTGAGAGGAGGTCTGCCACTCTATCACAAGGATGATGTCATCAGTGATGTCATCAGTGATGTCATTTGAGATGTCATCAGTGATGTCATGAGTGATGTCACTGACCATGTCATGAGTGATGTAATATGTGACGTCATCAGCAGTGCATTGCGGGCGCGTGAGTTATAGTTAGCTGAACTAACTATAACGGGGCAATTTCATTGGTTTTTTACGAGTAAAATGTCCAGCTAACTATAACATGTGTGAAACCTATGGTTTTTTCACTGAATTTCTAAGGTTTTTTAAATGCTAATTCCTAACTATAACGTGTGTGAAACCTATGGTTTTTTCAGTGAATTTCTAAGGTTTTTTAAATGCTAATTCCTAACTATAACGTGTGTGAAACCCATGGTTTTTTCAGTGAATTTGCAAGGTTTTTTAAATGCTAATTCCTAACTATAACGTGTGTGTAACCCATGGTTTTTTCAGTGAATTTGCAAGGTTTTTTAAATGCTAATTTTTTTTTTTATTCTTCATTTTTTTCAAACATATTTTTAATTTAATTTTCTTTCATTTTATAAAGACTATGCTTAAATTTTTAAAATCCTTAAATATTTTTTTTAATATATTTTTTAAAATAAACATGTAAAATTTATTACCAGATTTTTTTTTTTTTTTTTTTATAGTACGCGTACCGTAAGCTCACGGTAAGCGTACGGTTTACGCAACGTCCGTAATCTATCTACGCTGCTTGCGTATAGTTACGCACTTCGCGTAGCCGCGCGTACTGCGCGTGGGACGCGTGCGCGCTTACGCCACACGCGCACGTTACGCGGAAGTGCCGGGGAGTGACTGTTATGCGCATGCGCGCAAGCGCGTGTCTTTTTTACGCGCACGCGTACTTTTTGCCGTAAGCGTACCGTAAGCGTACCGTAAGCGTACGGTAGGTCATGTGATCTTGAAACACAACTTTTGATTGGTTGAAACAACTTTCAGTTCTAGAACTCTCCTACACCACACCCATTCCCCTCATTTCTGCTTGTGATCCCTTGGGAGAAGGAGCTGGTTTGTCTTTGGGATACGATGGCAGAACAGCAGAGCTCTTCTGAGAGTGAGGCTAGCACCAGCAGCACTGTCTTGAGGCAGAGATCGAGGAAACAAAAGCCTTCTTATGTTTGGGATTATTTTACTTTTCCAGAAGGCCAGCAAAAGGTGAATGCACCCTTAGTTACTTGCAAGCTGTGTAAGCGTGTACTTTCTAGAGGTAATCCTAACAGGAAGTATTCCTTTGGGAATCACACCATGAAGAGACACCTCCAGGATGTACACAGAAGGACACATGGTCATCTTTTTGGAGGTAACTCTTCAGAAAGACGAGCCAGTACATCCACAGCAGCTCAGCCTGGACCATCATCTGCAGGGCTGACTCCTTCTTCTGCAGGTCAGGTGAGCCCTTCATCTGTGGGGGGAGAATCGCCTTTTGCTGGCCCTCTGGAAATGAACCTTCGATTTCGGAAGGTTGATATTCATTGCACATTTTGTAAAGGTCTAATTTGTCATAGGGAGACCAGTGTTTCCCTAGTGAACAACAAAATAGATCAGCACATTTGTAGCTTTGAATGATTTTCCCATGCTTCCTTTCCTCTGTCCCTGCATGAACACAACGGTTCTTTTAAGAGCCAACCTTATCTTTCATCTTTTTTTTACATATGTTTTTTAAAAACTTTTTTTTTTTTTTTTTACCGTACGCGTACGGTGCGCGTACCTTTTTTTTATTTTTTTTAAAAAACACTAAAAATCAATTATCAAATTACAAGGTCCTTGAGAGACAACAATTATTATTATTGACTTACCATACTCACTCAAAAAAATATTTATTCATTTGTTTTTTTAAAAAATAGTTTTAAAAATGGTTGTAGTTTTCGAAAATTTTCTATATCGATCTGAAAAAAAAGAAAAAAGTATTAATATTTTTTTAACAATTTATAATACAGTATACATATTTACATTTTTTTCAAAAAAATATTTTTGCCTTATTTTTGCTGTTTTCAGAATATATTGCATTTCACTATAAATTGTGAAAGCAATTGCATTCATCATTTTACAGCGGGCAAAAAAAAATAACAATCTCAAAGATTGTATTAAAAAAGCCCAGAATCTCTTCTCACTTAAACTTATCATTACAGAAATGCATATTATTCTAAAAAAATATAATCTAAAAACAATACTTATTTCTTTAAAATACCGTCTGATATGTTTGTTTCAGAAGTATAATCACAATATTATATCTCAAATAACTCCAAAATACATCTGATTTCATTTCCTTTAGGCCAAATAGTATTTTTTTTTTTTTTTTTGGAATAAATTTCCAAGGGAAATCCATTAAAATTCTAAAGTTTAATCTGTCCAGATCTCACCGATTCTCTGTAACATTTTGGTTCACGAAAATTTTTTGAATAATTTATTTAGTCCACAATAGAATTGCTTACTTTTCCACATGGCCAAATAGTAATTTTTTAAATCATTTTTGAAAAAATTTCCAATGGCAGTCCAATAGCATTCCAAAATTTAAAATATGCAGAAGTTACCGATTATCTAAAAATTATTGGTTTTTCTAAATTGCATTAAAAATTTAAAAAGTCCACATTACAATTGGTTATCTTTCCTTTAGGCCAAATGATAATTTTAAAAATATTTTTTCTACAAAATTGCAATGGTAATCCAGTAAAATGGTAAAATTATTTTGTCCAGATCTTGCCAAGTCTCTCTAAAATTTAGGTTTCAGGAAGATTAGATAGGAATTTGCTAAATCAAAAGGCAAACGTTGTTTGAAAATCAATTGGGAATCATTACACAGTGTCCAGCCTTTTTCACATTTTAGATAAACTGTGTAATGTCCAGAAGTAACAGTAGGTCCATCATGGAAAATTATTGCAACAGTTACAAAAGTTTTTCCTGAAATTGATAATTGCTGTCCTGTAAACTTCTTTATTAAAGTATCCAATTTTGAACCATCAGCTCTACATTGTTGCATCATTAAAATTACATACTGTCCGTATTCCCTTAAAATTAATGTTGAAAACATGTCAGAATTACACTCACCACATTTCATGCTATGATTAGCATCTTTAACTAATTTTGCAAAAGTGACTGTTTTACTCTCTGGCAATGTCAAATAAATAAACCTTTCATTATCAACAATAGAGCCACATATATTATAACAATTATCACAACTATGTTCCCATTTATAAGAGAGACCAAAAAAAATGTCAATGGGAACTCCTTCTTCTTCCACTACCTGAAGAAAATACATCAAAAATTCGTGTGCATCTTGCTGTTCATTTTGAGAAAACTGTGTTCGTCCTGAACATACATCTAAAAGTTTTCTAATATCAGTAGCACTTTCTATTTGAGTTTTATCTTTACTCAGCTTTTGAAAAAGGAGACTCAGCTCTGAACAGAATCTTTTTCCCTGATTTACTATTATCTGCTCTTGCAAACTTTCCAGATAAAATGCAACATTCAGCACTACATTAGCGTAGCAGTTGACACCAGAGCTATTTTCAAAATGACATCCTACAACCTGTTCTTCATTGTCCTTTTTCTTTTTGCTTGCAATTACATCACTCCTCTTTTTTTTCCTCTTCTCTATATCTTCATTACAGATATTCTCATTTCTCCTTTTACGAGAAACTACACGTTTCTCCAACACAGGATACTGACCTAAATGAGGAGCATAGCTTCTTCTTAATCTATTATACTCCTTTACACAGTTTGTATCAGCACTAACTTTTGAGTCATCAAAGTCTATCATGAATAAACCTGATAATGTTTTGACTCGTGACAAAGCTACATATGCCATACCTTCTTTGAACACAGTTGAACCAATGTTCACAAATGCACAATCTACAGTCAATCCTTGAGACTTGTGGATAGTTACAGCATATGCTAGAGAAAACGGAAACTGCTTCCTACGTACATATAAGTCTTTCACAAGCATAAAACGAACTGTACAACGACAAATATCTTTAACTTCATCTATCTGATCAAATTTTATCTGTAAACATTCAATTCCTTCTTTTTTCTGATAATTAATAAAACCCACAACTCTTCCCATCGCTCCATTCACTAAGCCTTTCTCAACATCCAAATTTCTCCTTAAAAATACTCTACAGTTCATGCAAACATATAGATTTTTTTCTAATCCTGCTGTTTTGGAGATGTTCTTCTCTAGTGAGTCCAATTTATTTTTCAGTTTGCCTGTTACTGTGACAGTAATTCTTCCATCCTCAATTTTGTCCACTGCTTCCAATTTCCTGATCTCTTCCTTTTCCAATTTCAAAAGCTCCTCATTAAATATTGAGCATTCACGTAGAGTTGGCATTAAGCAGATGACACTTTTGTTTTCTGCAATATTCTTGTATATTTTCTCTGCAACTATTTCTTCCTTTGGAAATAAATTATGTAGCAGCCGACTCTGTAATGCTTTTTTCCCAACTTCTGTGAGTAGTCCAATTCTGATATCTTTCAGAATACTTCCATATTCTTCATCGTTTGCTTGCCTCATATTAGTTGTAAGTTCCTTGTACTCAAAGAAGGACCAAATATTTGTATTTCCAATGCTTCCCAATGACTTCTTCGTGTCTTCATGTGTCACAGTATTAAACACTGGTTGTCCTTTAACTGGAGTAAGTTGCAAAAGATCCCCAAAAACTATGACGTGTTTTCCACCAAATAACACGTCATAGTCTGTCTTCAAAATTTGCTGCATTCTTAAATGCACAAAGGCAAGCATTAAGTTTGATACCATGCTCACCTCATCAATAATGAGAACTTGCATCTTCTTCAATACTCTTGAAACTTCCAAGGATGCTTCTCCAGTTAGCTTGTTGAATTGTATTTTGTTCTCATGCTCCACTGGTAACATTAGCAAACGATGTAAGGTGATTCCTTTTATGTTATATGCTGCTAACCCAGTTGGAGCAGTAACCACACAAGACAAAGTAGAATCCGTTTTTTGCTTTAGGTAGCTTCTGATGACTTTAATTAGGAAACTTTTTCCAGTGCCAGCTTGTCCGCTTACATACATCCTGATTGGATGAAATGATGTGCATGAGCACTCTTTTTTTATATGTAGAAATCCGTGATCAATTTTGTTTTTGATCTCTTCATAAATGTGTTGCTGCTCTTGATTCAGTTGTCTTTCCAAATTTTGTAAGTCTATAAATTCTTCTTGAGCTTGATTCATAGCCGTTTCCACTTCATTCATGGCTATTGATGCTTCATTTTCAACGATTGGTTGTCCTAGGGGATCTTGACTGTATGTTCCTGAACTTTGGCTGTCCTGAGAACTGTCTCTAGCTATTTCTGCTGCAATTGTAGTTTCCTGTTCTATTTCTTCATTTAACATTTGCAGATAAGTTGAGAATGTACTGCATTGTATGCTGTCTTTGCAAGCATTAAAAGAATCTTCATAGCTCTGGAATTCTTCCAGTAGTTCATCCTCTGTACGCCATGGTTTAAACAACTGTAAAAGAGCCAAGTAGTAAAATTCTTTCTTGTCGGTTGTGTCGCAACTCAGCTTCCGGTGATTTATCAAACTTCCTTTGGTTTGCTTCACCAAACATCCTTCTTCACCAACAACTTTATATTTTCCACTGTTGATGTCTTCTGCAGCTTTCCGTGAATAAATGTAGTTCTGCAGCACTTCATAGAGACACATGTTCTCCAGATGATGACTTCTCTTGGGATAATATGTGTCCAACATGTTTGTTTTCAATATATCTGTACTTTCTGGGTCATTCTCGGCCAAATATTCAATTTCTCCAACAGATTTCAGTACCCGATTTCTCATTGCTGCAAGGCCTAAACTTGCCCAAATTATTCTTCTTGACTTCGAGTAGAGACTTGCAGAAGATAACCTATCTGAACATTCGTAGGATCCAATTTCTCGATGCGATAACATCTTCAAACTGAAACTGTACAGCTTCTTACTGACAGTCTTCTCGTGAGAAATCTCTTCCCACATTTCCTTCAATTCTGTTTTTTCTGATTTCGTAATGTAAGACGTTACATATCGTGCAACAGCAATGGAATTGTCAGCTACATACTGTATATCCATGTTAGCGTTCCACATGGATAAAATGACTGGGTTGTAGTCATTTATATTTTTTGATTCTTCTTTTCTTTTAAGGTTGTAGGTATTCTTAGGTGATTTTCTTGTGATAGTATGTCTCACAGCTGACATAAAACTGTTGACTCTTCCATTTGAAAGAACAGGTCTAGGAAATCCAAATCGACATTTAGTGTAGTATTTTTCTTTGCTCTTGTATTTCCGTCGACAGTATTTTCCACACCGATGACTTTGGAAACGTAGAACTTGCTCCTTTAACTTGTTCTCTTCTTTGCTTTTTGGTATACCACATGTTGCATATTCTTCAATGTAAGATAACACTGCTTCATCAGTATCTGTTCCAAACTTTGGGGCATCCTTGATCCACAGCAGCATATGAATATGAGGAGCACCTCTTGCCTGGTACTCTTTTCTCCAAAAGAAATCCACTACTTCTCCAAGGGGTGGATTCTTTTTATTGCAGATGAAGGACATCATAGCCTCAAATCTATGATTGAAATATCTGCAAACATTAACCGGATCCAATGAGCACAGTTCTCCTGCTGTCTTGTATTCGATGTTTTTAATGTTTGAATTGGCCTCTCGTAGAAAATCCAGTAAATCATCCCAAGCGTACTCGGCACAGCTTAGGGTAAGGAACCATGTTGGTGTTCCTAAATTGCGTAACATGCATTTTAGTTCACCATGGCGTCGGTACCAATATTCATTTGTCCCACGCTGACAAGCCATCAGATTGATCAGTTGTGTTTCCAAATGATCATCTCGGTGCTGCACTTTCTCCATAAAATCCTTAGCAGACACATTTTGTAAATGTACTCCACTTTTTAAAATGTGATTTACTGCATAAGACAGTGCAGACAAGTCGCTTTCAAATAAAAGATGGAACAAATAAGGAATACTTTGTCGAAATCTGGGATCTTCAGCATATAGTCTTGTAGTCCGATACTCTGAAGCTGGAATCTGTTCTGGACGTTCATCGTATCGTCCTCCTTTTCCTTTAGGAAACAGCTGGGGAAAACATCGAGCTTCCAAGCTCTCCTCCCATACACTCACGGGATTTCCTTTTGCTTTCTTCATCTGAAAGAGATCAATATTGTCTCCCATAACTTCTTTCGAATGGAGAGGATGTATGCTAAAATGTTCATAAATTTCTTCTTCCTTTGACTTGTCCACTTTTTCAATTTGTCCAGTTGGTGTTTCTGTGTGTTCTTGAAAATCTTCTTCTTCTTCTTCTTCTTCTATATAAATTGATTCATACCATTTGTTATTTTTTTTCAAATACAAATTTGCTCTTTGTACTTTCCGCACATCTACCAGCTCCTGCCAAATCTTCTTATTCTTTGTAGGTACACCATTAACCAGAATAATTAATGGTTCAGTTTCCAAAGTATCCGCATCAATAGTTTCCATATTTTTTTTCAAATCCAAGGGCAAATACACCACTCTACCTTTTAAACCTCTCAGTAAATCTGAAGGAGGTAATTTACCAGTTTTGGGCTCCATACGTACTATGGTCTGGAACGGATGAACACATTGAATGAGTATAGACTCATATGTATTTAATTCAGAAAGTTCAGCAGGAATAGCATCCAATTCTAAATTATTATGTACAGCTCTGGTCGGCATTCTATTTTCCTCTAACTTGTTGTAACAGTATTTACAAATACGCTGATCTTCACCCAATTCAAAACAATTTTCAAGAAATATATATGTGGCAAAATCCATCCACTTATAATTATCTTCATTTTCACTCTTTCTGTAGAGATCAACATTCCTAGTTTGTTTTCTATAATGAGTTCTGCGGCAACAAATACAAGTAACATTTGGTCTTTCATTAGAGACTATTGCAAATTTTGTTATGTGATCATTAAATGTGTTACTTACAGAGGGTTCTACATTCTCTTCCACTTCTGCCTCATTTACTGTGTCCTTCTCTGCACTGTTTTGTTCAGGACCAAAGTAACAAAACTGAATTTCATCAACAACCTTCTCTACATCTGATACCGTTCCTCGGAACAGAGCCCTATTCAATTCATTTAACTTTATTGCTGGACTTTTGGCAAAATACAACCGTCTCACAAACTTTCTCATTTCAGTATGATGAACAGCCAGCATCCTAAAATGATGGAAAACACTATTGCACACTTTTCTAGATAGACAAGCAAGAGAATGACCCTGCAAACCAGTATTCTCTCTCACTCTGCATGGATCCAGACTTTGAAGCACCTTAATCTTTTGTTTTACACTTTTTTTACTATATTCTCTTAGAAACTCTCGAAATCTGTCAATAGATTCCTGACGCACAGTGCAAATACTACTACAATTCCAAGTGTACACTGGGGCTTTAGGACGTCTCCCCATTGCCTCATCTGCCATCACTTGTACCTCATCTCTTGGAACCATTATCTCCTTCTCCATTATGCAACCATTTTTTACTTCGTATGAACGACCTCTGGTGTCAACTGCATGCAGCAAACTATTACTTTGAAAATAGCTCTCTTCATTAAAAAAAGGTTCACTACTTGAACTATGCATCCACTTTCCTAAAAACACTTTACAAAAGTTTGTTCTGTTCACTACTCTTTTGCTTTTGCTTTGTGATTTCAGTACATTAACCATTTTATCTAATGTACGCATCCTATTCAAAATTAATATGAATAGTTTCCTTTTTAATTCTAATGCTTTTGCTGCAATGGCTTCAATTTCTTTTTTTCTCTTGTAATATTTTGCCTTTTGCTTATATTTCTTTACATCCTTTATCAAATTGGACATAACTCTTCTCTGAAACATTTTTCTACGTATCTCTTTAAACGCTGTTTTTCTGTTTATGTTAAACTTTTCAATTGCAGAAGGTATATTTGCATTAACTAAATTCTCAATTTTTTGCTGTTCTCTATGTTTTGTTACATTTTTCCGAGGACAGACATTTTGTACATTTTTCTTTGTTTTGAATATTTTGTTAAGAAATTGTTTTTTCTGCTTACCTGAAGATTTTTTCTTTTTCCCAACATGAGCATCTTCTACTAACTTTGGTCCTCCAGTTGTCTTCAAATATAGTTTTTTTTTTAGCGTTTTTTGAGCTCGAGATTTTGTAGGCATCTTAAATTTTGTTCACTGTTCTTCAGCAATACCTGAAAAAAACTAAAAAAAAAATCCTTTATTGTATTTAAATATATTACTACATTTGTTTTCACAATAGTCATAAAACAAAATTTCTTTGCCAATTTGAATGCACACAAACTGCTCTTTTTTTTGGGCAAGTGAAAATCTCTTTTACAAACTGTCACAGTATGAAACCACTTTTCAGATTTTTTAAAAAGCCCATGTCCACAGTGCTACACTCCAGCAAGGGCAACCAGCCTTAGTGAAGCTCAATGTATTTGCATTACAGACTGAAACCTGAAAACCCCACTCGCTTGTAAATACTTTGCATGACTATACACGGCAAGCACATGGGTGTGTGCTAAGACTCTGCTTCTTCCCCCAAAAATTCGCTCCCCCTTTCCATCTAATGCAACTGTGAAATCACCAGAGCAAGACGCAATAAATCTCTGCCTATAATTCCTCTATGCACACAGAGTCATGTTTTCACATTAGTCCCAAAACGAAATTTCTTTGCCATTTTGAAAGCACACTTACTGCTCTTTTTTTTTCGGGCCGAGTGAAAATCACTTTTACAGACTGACACATTATGAAACCTTTTTTAAAAATTTATTTAATTGCACATGTCCAAGCTGTTTTTTTTTCAGACCACCACCATGTGTATTCTCTGTGTCTGCCTACACTCCAGCAAGGGCAACCAGCCTTAGTGATGCTGAATGTATTTGCATTACAGACTTAAACCTGAAAACCTCACTGGCTTCTAAATACTGTGCATGACTATACATGGCAAGCACATGGGTGTGTGCTAAGCCTCTGCTTCTTCCCCAAAAAATTCGCTCCCCCTTTCCATCTAATGCAACTGTGAAATCACCAGAGCAAGACGCAATAAATCTCTGCCTATAATTCCTCTATGCACACAGAGTCATGTTTTCACATTAGTCCCAAAACGAAATTTCTTTGCCATTTTGAAAGCACACTTACTGCTCTTTTTTTTTCGGGCCGAGTGAAAATCACTTTTACAGACTGACACATTATGAAACCTTTTTTAAAAATGTATTTAATTGCACATGTCCTAGCTGTTTTTTTTTCAGACCACCACCATGTGTATTCTCTGTGTCTGCCTACACTCCAGCAAGGGCAACCAGCCTTAGTGATGCTGAATGTATTTGCATTACAGACTTAAACCTGAAAACCTCACTGGCTTCTAAATACTGTGCATGACTATACATGGCAAGCACATGGGTGTGTGCTAAGCCTCTGCTTCTTCCCCAAAAAATTCGCTCCCCCTTTCCATCTAATGCAACTGTGAAATCACCAGAGCAAGACGCAATAAATCTCTGCCTATAATTCCTCTATGCACACAGAGTCATGTTTTCACATTAGTCCTAAAACGAAATTTCTTTGCCAATTTGAAAGCACACTTACTGCTCTTTTTTTTTTCGGGCCAAGTGAAAATCTCTTTTTACAATTTGAAATCACTTTTACAGACTGACACATTATGAAACCACTTTTTTTTCTTTTATTTAAATGCACATGTCCAAGCTGTTTTTTCAGACCACCACCATGTGCATTCTCTGTGACTGCCTACACTCCACCAAGGGCAACCAGCCTTAGTGATGCTGAATGTATTTGCATTACAGACTTAAACCTGAAAACCCCACTGGCTTCTAAATACTGTGCATGACTATACATGGCAAGCACATGGGTGTGTGCTAAGCCTCTGCTTCTTCCCCCAAAAATTCGCTCCCCCTTTCCATCTAATGCAACTGTGAAATCACCAGAGCAAGACGCAATAAATCTCTGCCTATAATTCCTCTATGCACACAGAGTCATGTTTTCACATTAGTCCTAAAACGAAATTTCTTTGCCAATTTGAAAGCACACTTACTGCTCTTTTTTTTTAGGGCCAAGTGAAAATCTCTTTTTACAATTTGAAATCACTTTTACAGACTGACACATTATGAAACCACTATTTTTGATTTATTTAATTGCACGTGTACAAACTGTTTTTTTTTCAGACCACCACCATGTGTATTCTCTGTGTCTGCCTACACTCCAGCAAGGGCAACCAGCCTTAGTGATGCTGAATGTATTTGCATTACAGACTTAAACCTGAAAACCCCACTGGCTTCTAAATACTGTGCATGACTATACATGGCAAGCACATGGGTGTGTGCTAAGCCTCTGCTTCTTCCCCAAACAATTCGCTCCCCCTTTCCATCTAATGCAACTGTGAAATCACCAGAGCAAGACGCAATAAATCTCTGCCTATAATTCCTCTATGCACACAGAGTCATGTTTTCACATTAGTCCCAAAACGAAATTTCTTTGCCATTTTGAAAGCACACTTACTGCTCTTTTTTTTTCGGGCCGAGTGAAAATCACTTTTACAGACTGACACATTATGAAACCTTTTTTAAAAATTTATTTAATTGCACATGTCCAAGCTGTTTTTTTTTCAGACCACCACCATGTGTATTCTCTGTGTCTGCCTACACTCCAGCAAGGGCAACCAGCCTTAGTGATGCTGAATGTATTTGCATTACAGACTTAAACCTGAAAACCCCACTGGCTTCTAAATACTGTGCATGACTATACACGGCAAGCACATGGGTGTGTGCTAAGCCTCTGCTTCTTCCCCCAAAAATTCACTCCCCCTTTCCATCTAATGCAACTGTGAGATCACCAGAGCAAGACGCAATAAATCTCTGCCTATAATTCCTCTATGCACACAGAGTCATGTTTTCACATTAGTCCTAAAACGAAATTTCTTTGCCAATTTGAAAGCACACTTACTGCTCTTTTTTTTCGGGCCGAGTGAAAATCACTTTTACAGACTGACACATTATGAAACCTTTTTTAAAAATTTATTTAATTGCACGTGTCCAAGCTGTTTTTTTTTCAGACCAACACCATGTGTATTCTCTGTGACTGCCTACACTCCACCAAGGGCAACCAGCCTTAGTGATGCTGAATGTATTTGCATTACAGACTTAAACCTGAAAACCCCACTGGCTTCTAAATACTGTGCATGACTATACATGGCAAGCACATGGGTGTGTGCTAAGCCTCTGCTTCTTCCCCAAAAAATTCGCTCCCCCTTTCCATCTAATGCAACTGTGAAATCACCAGAGCAAGACGCAATAAATCTCTGCCTATAATTCCTCTATGCACACAGAGTCATGTTTTCACATTAGTCCTAAAACGAAATTTCTTTGCCAATTTGAAAGCACACTTACTGCTCTTTTTTTTTAGGGCCAAGTGAAAATCTCTTTTTACAATTTGAAATCACTTTTACAGACTGACACATTATGAAACCACTATTTTTGATTTATTTAATTGCACGTGTCCAAGCTGTTTTTTTTTCAGACCAACACCATGTGCATTCTCTGTGTCTGCCTACACTCCAGCAAGGGCAACCAGCCTTAGTGATGCTGAATGTATTTGCATTACAGACTTAAACCTGAAAACCCCAGTGGCTTCTAAATACTGTGCATGACTATACATGGCAAGCACATGGGTGTGTGCTAAGCCTCTGCTTCTTCCCCAAAAAAATCGCTCCCCCTTTCCATCTAATGCAACTGTGAAATCACCAGAGCAAGACGCAATAAATCTCTGCCTATAATTCTTCTATGCACACAGAGTCATGTTTTCACATTAGTCCCAAAACGAAATTTCTTTGCCAATTTGAAAGCACACTTACTGCTCTTTTTTTTTCGGGCCGAGTGAAAATCACTTTTACAGACTGACACATTATGAAACCACCATGTGTAACTACAACAAAAACAATTCCCATTTCTATTATTCATTTCTTAAGTTACCACATACATCACCTCTCAAACTGTAAACTCACCTTTAAAATTAGTTAGTTGTGAAAGAAATGTGACACTCAAACAGCAGATTATCAGAGCCAGGATCTCTGTTGTGTTCACCTCTCTCCTCTCAGCAGAACCAGATAATGGCAAACTTTCCCTCTATTTTTCCACACATATACATGTAAGTTTCAAATCTCAGTGCTTCCCCCTTTTTTTCAAATGTAATCACACATTTCTATTGGTTGAAAACCAACCCTTTTCCAAAAGTACCCTGCCCCCAACTTGACTTCTGCCTAGTACCCTTCCCCCAACTTGACTTCTGCCTGCTACCATAGCAACAGCTCATGGAACACTGCTGTGTGCAGTTAGGTCAGAAGTTCGACACACAATGTTTCAATTCCACAGAGCAAGAGTGCTTGACTTTTCAAACCTTACAGCAAATCCATAGTACTGTTCTTTGGTTACACATTTTTTTGTACCAATACAAAACATGCTTCTATTAATTTTCACATACAGCCTAGTTTTTATTCTAGAATGGTATGAAACAGCCAATCAGTTCTTTTTGTTTTAAAAAAATATGTATGCCTCCATTTCCAAACTGTCTTTCTTTTCATATTGCCATTCTACTGAAAGACACCTCCTGAGTGCATCCAGTTCTCCTTTGAAGATGTTCACAGTGTGGATTGTAGGGCACAGCTATGTCTTCTGGAGTGAAAAGTTTGCAGAGAAAACAGATATGGTGAGAGACCTTGCTTTGCCAAATGTAGACATTAAATGGATTGGTCAGAGAGGGTTAAAGTGGCACCAATTGATGCCATTGGTGAAATCCTTCATTCAAATCCAACACCCTGACCTCATAATAGTGCACTGTGGTGGCAATGACCTAGGCACTTTGACTGGGGTGGGTCTGGAAATGCTTATGAAGGACACCTTTGCACAACTGTTTACACTTTTCCCTAAAACTGCCTTTGTGTTTTCCAACATATGCCAAAGGCAAAAATGGAACTGGTCCAATCATTTCTGTCCACAGATTGACAAAGCAAGAAAGCACGTCAACAAATCTGTTTCTGCTTTCCTCCGTGACTATGGTATGGGTGCCATTTACCACAACAACTTGCGTTATGACATGCAAGACATTTATAGAGGAGATGGTGTGCACTTCAATGATGAAGGGAACAGAGTCTTCCTCTTGAACCTTAGACTCTGCATCGGTACTTACTTGTAGGTACCACTAAAAAAATGACTTCATAAACACAACAGCTCTTTTTAGAGCTCCCTAATTTCTAAACTCTTAAATCTGCTTTTCATTTATCTATTTTTTTTTTTTTTACCGTACGCTTACCGTAAGCTTACCGTACGCGTACCCCGTGATTTTTTTTTAAATCAATAAATGTTTTTTTTGTACTTTTCTGTCCTTCTTTGACCCCCTTACAAATGTTAGGGGGTCTGTAACTCTCCTCATTGCCCCCTTTCCTTGTTTTCACTCTTTTTTTTCAGAGTGAAATACACAAAATGGCGGCCGCCGCTTCCTGGTTTCGACCGATTCGAATGTTTACTAAGATCTAACAGCCAATCAGAATCGCGCTCGCGCACGCCGCCGTACGCTTACCGTAAGCGTACGGTAAGCGTACCGTAAGCGGGCTCAGATATATATATCGATTTAAAGGCTATTTTCTCAGAATCTACTGAACAGATTTACACCAAACCTACAAAAGGCACTTCCTTGACCTAGGGACTACCTCTCTGCCAAATTTTGAGTAATTCTGTTCAGCCGTTCGGGCTGTAGCTCGTTCTAAAGGTCCTATGGAAAAATGCATGGGAAAAACGCGTTTTGGGACCCCCCTTTTATCTCAGCCCCCGCTTGACGGATCCCCCCGAGACTTTCAGGGTAGGAGCGGAGCGTAGCGCCCCACCTATTTTGAGAAATTCGCGAGGATTCGTCGACCGGCGCCAAAGTTATTCAAAATAGAATGTTGAGGTTTTCCTATGGAAACGTGGTCCTAACTATAACTACCTACTGGCGACCGCCAGTAGGTAATATATATATATATATATATATATATATATATATATATATACCCCATTAAAGCAGCTTCGTCCCTTAGTAAAGAACAAAGACTGCACTCCAGACAGCTGTGTTACTGTACTCTCTTTATTACCAAAGGATAATTAATGCGCTATGGTTGCTTCGTGCAACCCTGTGCACGCAAACACGCCATCTTGAATATGCTGGTATTTATATACTCTGACATCACCAATGCAATAACAAACAATGTCAAAGGACTAAGTTCTACAGGGTCAACATGGTCGCCATCTTGTAACAATGCAATTCATTCTAATCAGATAGAGCAAATAATACCATAAAAAAAACAATGCAAATGTGAGTCGAGTTATTCGGAAGAAGGCGCAGAAAAGATCAGATGAACACTTGAAGGCTGCACTGATCCCGCAGAGAAGGGACCCAAGTAAATTAAATAACTCATGTAATGGTGCATATATCACTCTTCAGTGCATTATAACAAGTCCCTTCAAATGTAACTTAACGTTCTAATTGCTATAAGTCGAGTCCATATCAAATCAAAACTATAAACAACGCAATATCGACTAAAAAAATCAAGATAATCATGATAATGCCCAAGTGAACTATGCACATTAGATAATTCATTTGTATACATAAAATACTGTCACTTGTTTGTCATAATACCCAAGTGGGCTATGCATAATAATAACATTGTATTGCAGTTCACACCAACCCAGAAATCCTTAATATATTAATGTATACATGAGAAGAATGCAATAAGGTTGATGGCCACATGGTGTACAAAACCAACTAAAGTCAATGTATGTCTATGTGTAAGTACTACTGCAATCACCAATGTACAATGTAAAGTGAAACTGGAGAGTCACCACAATCACATTCTAAACAACACAGATATAATGGATTCATACTATAATCTGATCACTATAATCAGGGTACTAATTGTGAACAAGGGCTCAAAATGTTACTATTCATCTGACACTTTAAGGCCCACTACGTCTAATCTGATTCTAAACAATAAAATGAAAACCCTGTGTCACCCAGATACAGACAAACAAATATGAAAATATATCAAAAACAAAATTAACTGACACATGGAGTGGACTGTACGACTAAAGGACTATAAGCAGCAATCTCAAACATGTGTGTAACTCTTCGTCTACATTGTGTCCCCGAGGCTCTTTGCTGTCTATGTCCAATATAAATTTGGTTTCTAGTTGTCTAAGTTTAGTTTCTCAAACCCCACCTCTCATATCATTGGGGATCCGAACAAGACAGCTGTATTTTAACAGGGACACATCACTTCCATGCAATTTCTCAAAGTGTCTTGCGAATGGGTAGTTGGGATCTTTGTTGGCAACTGCCCTGATGTGCCGGAGTATACGTTTTTGTATAGGCAGAGTTATACTATGTATGTACACTTTAGGGTAGGGTCATCTCAATATGTGCACTACGAATTTGCTTTTGCATGTGAGTCTTCCTCCTATTTTGATGTTTGTGTTAAAGTCTGTGTCAAGTTTTCACCATGTTTACCTTCTTTGCAGCATGTGTATTTATTGAAACCTTCCTTAGGTGTAAACCATATACTCTTCACTGCAGTCTGGTCAAAGTCCCCCTTAACTAGCTGATCTCATAGTGACCTGGCGTGTCTGAAATACATTTGTGGATGGCTCCGCATCTATTGTCCGATAAACAGGTCATGTTTAAGAAGATTCCAGTGTTTCTGCAGGGCAAATCACAGTTTCCTATGGTCTGCAATGCATGTTGTTGCAAATCTCTGTATTTTGTTATTAGTTACGAATTTCTTATGTGTAAAAAGGGCTACCTCTCTTTTACATGATCCAGCTCTTTTGGATGCTGCTTTCAGGATGGTATCAGAGTACCCCCCTTACTTTAAAATGTGCAATCATCTGCTCCTGAACCTTGTTATACTTCTCTTCAGTACTGCACACCCTCCTTGCTCTGTAGTACTCCCCAAAGGGAATGCTTCATACAACGAAGGTAAGATGGAACCTACACCAACACATCTAACAACTTGATCTCAGTCTTGCTGATTGAACTGCTAAATCTTAAGTTTAAATCATTTGTATTGAGATCTTCGAAGACTATTTGCCTGGGATTCAGTCTCTTTCCAAAGTAAAAATAGCTCATCAATGAATCTGACCAGGAGAATAATATGGTCAGTCCATTGTTCCATACTGTTGCCACCGAGCATCTGCTCCTCCCACCAGCCCATATGCAAATTAATTTGTAGATATTTTAACCACTCACTCTTTACCATTTCATATTCTTGTTGTAGTGTTTCGAATTTAATATATGCCTAGTCTCTCCATACATCCCCAAGCCACTCTAACCCCAGTATTTTTCATTTGCCAAACTTCTTCAATTCTTTCATATGTCGGAGTAGGCTAAAATCCCAGTGCTGAGTCAATTTTGTGAGTTTCCCCACCCAGCCTAGGTGTTTGACCGCAGCGCTCCACATTCCCTTAGGCCGTTTCGTGTCATATAGAAGGGGGAAGCACCCTCCCTCTCCCATGGTCACTATGTCTACACTCCTTGCCGGGTCTGTCTGATTTCCAAACATCCTGTCATTGACTGTAACCAACTGCAGGCCCAGTAATAACTTTTAATGTCAGGAATTGCTAAACCCCCTTCATAGACCCCTTTTTTAGGTCTCGCTGAGCCAGCGCATGCGCTGCTCTTCGAGAAATTTAGTGTGTGGGTTTTCAAAGTGCTGCCACAGGCTTTTGGTGGGCTAGCGCTTGCGTTCACGCAAGCGTGCTCGCGCGCAGCCGCCATCTGGCTTTCTGTAATGGCTCATTAAGACTTACAGCGTGTGAATCCCCTCCATTCTCCCACTCCCTCCTCTTCAGTTTCATTTTCCTTTCACTTTCGGAGCCGCGCGACCGTGTCACTTTCACGGCTGCGCGGCCATTGCTTGTTTAGTTTAAAGTGAGCAGGCTTATCAAGTGCGTGGTAGTGCATGTACCAGGAGTTTGCCGCTGGGCTGTCGTTATTGATTGGCAGTAAGCCTCTGATGCTGTGGGTCGAGGTATCTAGCCGATCAGGTTAAGGTAGATTGGGTTTAGCGCGAGCTCTTCGGTGCTCCAGCATTTATTTATACATGTGGTAACAAATTTGATTCTGCTTAATGTGTTGATTTTCGCTGTCTGTCAATTTAAAAGGGATTCCCACAAGAGATGACACGGGGACCAAATTTTATTTTCAATATATATTAATCAGATTGGAGATCATGTCGCTAGATTGAATCAGTTCTGTGCGGGTGACACTATTATGTACTGCAGCGGAACAGCACTATTAAATGTTCAGTCTCCTTGCAAAAAGCTCCATTACCTAAGAGCCGGTGACTGGCCTTGACTGCGAATGCGAAAATAGTGTCTGCGACATAAAATGCCTGCATTTTGCTGCCTGTTAGTGAAGGGATGTGCAATGCCTAGAGAGGATAATACCCTTAGATGTCAGGCCTTCAGTAGTAAATCACTGCTCTTCCTTATCGCAAGTGAATGCTCAGGAGAATTATTTACTTGAGAAATATCCAGTTTAATGCTTAAAATGCTGGGTATGTAATTGAGTACTTATGTTTTTTGCTTCCTGGCTCACAGCTAACCTTCTGCGCGAGCTTGGTTAGTTTAATATCTCCATTTGCCTCAGATCAGCTGTAATTGGCTAGCTGTGGAAATGTGGATTTTCCTGGTCAGTTATGTCCCCTATCTTGGACCCCAACGGTTCTATGTGCATGTCACAAGTACATGTATGTTCCCTCCAGTTCCAGTTATGAAGACGCAAATACATGTGCGTCCACCGTCAACATGTCCTCTGTCAGATCCGCCATGAATAGGCCGGATATTCCATTCCTAAATATGAAAGGCCACCGGCTTTATATGGTTCACTTATGCCATTTTACAGTCCAGGCAAGTAGGCCCTGATTCTGTCATCAAACTCCTTTTGCCTTCTGCCTCTGAAAGCTCCAGTCCGAGCCTGCATCTGTGACCATGAACTCTGTCTCATTCTCTGCGCGGCTCACGAAGCCTGACATCAGCCTATTCTCTGCCAAGAGCTGTATTTCACCTTCGAATTATCTGCTTCCCCCTCAGCCGATGCATTCCTGCCTAGTAGCTTAAGTAAACATTCTTCCAGTTACCAAGCAAAAGGCCCATCTTCTCTGTCTTTATGCAAGTAATTCATAGCCCTGTCACCATGGAATATTCCTACCCCCTCGCATTCAGTGTAGACACTTAGACGCTTGTACACACACGCACAGTCAGTATAGAATAGATTCTGTCCGAGAGTCCTTCTTTTGTGGATAACATAGTTCTTTAAACATAGGATGTTAGATATGATTTGGGATTAGGTTGACCTGACTCCCCAGACTTTTCGTCTCCACATGTAGAGCTAATGTCAAGTCCCCTTCACCCCCTAGTTACACGTCAATTACACGTCATACTGCTGCGCGCGCATCTATGCCAAGTATTATCTTATAGATCCACCTATACATGACATCATAACCAATCATGTTTCTTTTTACTCATTATTACACCCATTTTCGGTTACGCAGACAAACGTCAATGTCCTTATCAGTTGTTACGCCTACTGTATTCACTTCATTATAATGTATGTACTATAAAAGTTACTTTTCTGTCAATAAAGTATGTACTTCACTTCCTGAACCCCGTGGTGATGGAACTTGAGGCATCCGATTATAATCGATTATTGGAATAAAGCCCATTCAGAAACTCTAATATCACGGATTCTGCCTCTCATTTTACTGAGCTATTTTATTATGATTATGTATCAAATTCAGTCCAGGTAAAGGAATTTTTATTTACCACATGATGGCGCCCGAACAGGGACACTTTCTCATCTCACGCGCCGGCGGTGAGTAGCAGGCCCGGTCTCCTGCCGCAGCTGGACGGACAATAACGCGTACCAGCAGGATTTCCTGTATCTCCCTCCGGTCAAGCGGGGGCGACTGAGACTGCGATCAACACCCAGACGAGGCGGTGAGAAGTGCGAAGTATCCCGACCAGAGCCTAGCTGAGAGAGCAAGATCCGAGGTATACAGAGACCCACCAGTTCGAAGTCAAGCCCAGTTTCCGACGAGGCGAGTCGAGTCCAGTCCGGTTCAAGTTCAAGTTACCGAGGCCTTCCGTTTCCGAAGCTACCCGGTGAGTACCATTACTGGGGAGGCATTTCTGACGTGCACATAGGTTGTGCCGGTCAAGACGGGTTTGGGTACACAAATCCGGTCTGCACTGTTTTAGCAGTGTATCTGTACTGTTTAGCAGTATATCAAGTATTCCGAAGTGTCTAGTAAGTGTCAAGAATTAAGCATGGTGATTTAGTTATGCAGACGATCATCATTGTTGTTTCAGTTAAAGGTTTAATGTTTTAATGTTTAATGTGTTAAACGTCCTGCATATTGTGGTATGAATGGTTGTTCATTATTGTGCTTTTGTATTAAGTGTGTTCAAGAGTAAGTATCAGATCAGTTGTCAATATGCCGCTCTTTTCGAAATTAAGACAGATCACTACTAGAAAAGGGGTACTTGAAGAAGCCGTCCCTATTCCTCCTAGGGATACTCCAGGGCACTTCATGTATCACAAACATGGCTTAGACGCTATATTATTTCTTGATTTATGGGTAGACTACACCAAGGGATTACCAGAAAGTCAGAGATGGCCCGCAGCGGGAACCTGGGATGCAGAGTGCATCATGAAAGTCGAGGAAGAATTATGGAAAAGAAAGGTCAGACAGTCACAGAAAGACGCTGTTGAGTTATGGCGTAAAGAATCTCATAGACGTACAGAAAAAGCACGTAGACAGGAAGAGAAGAGTAAAGAAAGTTCAAATAAAGTTCAAGAAAATCTATTAATTGAGGAAGGTATCCGAGTGAAATCAGAACAAGTAGATAGACAAAGAAATGCCCTCATGAATGGTATGTATCCCCTTCTAGCCGAAGGATTAACTAAGGCTGCTCCAGAGATACCGAAAGACTTGCCACCCCCATTATTTCCAATTAAGGTACATCCTAAGGGGCATCCTAGAACAGCAGAAGATGTTTTTCTTTCCTCATATTTAGATGACGTAGCTCCCGAGTATGCTAATTCCGCCCCACATAGACCGCATACCAGGGAGATCCAACGCCAGGATCCAGCACTCGTATCCCTACAGCAACAAGTCGAGTCACAAGTTCCGGCAAGCACATCTGTTTCCGCATCTGTCCCTACAGGTACTTCCATGGCTGTGTCCACACCTATAGTTGCTGTGTCACGTTCGACGAATCCATTCACACCCGACGCCCCAGATGGGGCCACGGGAGGTGCTAGCAATACTTTTACGCCACCTAGAATAAATAAACTTGTTTTTCAAGAGTCAGCGCATTCACGTACACCCAAATTCGTAAGTGAACGTGCGCTTAAGGAACTTCTTATAGATTGTAGATATGACCCGGTGGTCGGTAAAGAGGACGAAATGGTCCTGGCATCATTACGTATCAGACGAGCCGCAGGGTATTTAGCGAAGTTACCAGGAATGACTGCGCATCTAGATAAAATATATCATTTTGTTCAAACAGGGCGAGATCCAGAATGTATTAACAGAGCTATGGAATTCCAGAAAGTAGAGATACAGGGGGAACTGTTACGTTTCCTCATAAACTGTGTGATCAGAAATCAAGACCGACCGGGGGTAGACCCGGATGCAATGCATATTCTTACAAGATGGAGCCAGAATATATCAGAAGGGAGACACGATAAGCAAAATTGTATAATAGCCATGTGCCGAAAGATCCGTAAAGAAATAGAACGTATTCATGAAGAAAGATTACAGACAGACGAGTTCGAACAAAGCGAGGAAGAAGGGTCAGGACCGCCCGCAGGACAATTGGACACCATAGCCTATGTAGGTAGAGGAAGATCTTGTAATAGGGATCAGACTAGATGTCATACTGACTCAATACGTCCAATATGTCCAGATAATAACAGGAATTTCCAAATACCCATAATTAACATAAGGTCTAACGAGCATTCGTTCCAAACTGCCGACAAACTACTCCGAGAACGAAGGGGTTATCATTTTCTCGATTCTATGGATGAACAAGATTTAGCCAGGGCAGCTGTCCACTGGGTGGACAGCCCCGGAAAATATAGTGATGCTACAGTAGTACGCACATTTTTGAATCTCACCCCAGATGAACAGAGGTTAGCTGGGATTTATATGATTCAACAACTCATTATACTATATCGGAGTCAGCATTCGGACCCTGGTCCCTTACCTGACATATTGACTGAATTGCTTACAAATAAATGGAGAGGTCCAGGTACTGAATTAATTAAAGAAATTCTAATGTCAAGAAAGCAGTATATTCTTTTTGTATGCTCAGAGCATACCTCATTGCCCAGCAAGGAAAGAACAACGTATCACATGGATAGACAGAATCCCTTACGAGAAGTGCACCCAATAAAAGGCGAGGGCGACGAGTTTAGGCGCGTATTTGTATATACGCCCATATCGAAAATAGAACTGTTAGAAATGAAGAAAGTGGTACCTAGTCATGACAAAGACCCAGCGGGTTTTCACCGAGAAATTAAAGACATGTTACTCATGGGAGAGTATACCTATCCCGACATTATGACGATATTAAAGGTGTTGATGCCTGCTGGCATTTATGAGAAACTCAAGGAAAAAGAGTGGGAGGTAGGAGACCAAAAGATAGAATGGTCAGTGTTAGAAGCGGAAGAAAAGGCCCGAACTGCAGGAGCAGGGCTTGGGGATAAAACTAAAGCACTACCAGGTTTATTAGTACAGGTACTGCCACGTTTATTAACTACGAAAAAGGAAGATTGGGGTACAATTTCAGCCTGTAAACAGAAGCAAGATGAAGACACTAGTGATTACTATGCCCAATTTGAAAAATGTTTTGGTATAAATAGTGGCATAAAAGCAAGTAGCGAATCATACCCGCATCTGTTTGTAACAAAATTAGTAGAAAATGCTCTGTCCCCGGTAAAGAATAGAGTATTAAAATTCGAGAGTACCTGGCAAGGTAACACTCCAACACAAATGTTACAAATGTTACAGTACCATCACAATAGAATTAAAGAGGAACAAGAACATGAACACAGACGCATGAAAGACACAAAAATGAAAATGCTAGTTTCCCAGACAGTACCAGCTGAAGGACATAAAAAGGGTATGACACATTCCGATTCAGCAGGACCGGTAAAAGGGACATGCAATTATTGTAAAAAGCCAGGTCATTACGTACACGATTGTCCAGTTTTAAAACATAATATCGCCATAGGTAAAACACAAGAAAGATCACGGCCACTAAGACAAGATCAGAATGAACAAGGAGCTATGCAGCATGCCCAGGCCATGCCAGCCGCACAACAGCCAATACAGTTTGTGCCAGCTGCACCACCGTTGCCTGCTGCTGCCACACAGACCACAACACGACAAATGTATCAGACTGCACAGTATGAATATCCTGAGTATCAACGTTACGCATGAACTAGCCTAGAGAGGGAAGTTGACTTACCCCTTATTGAGATTCCTGTAGATCAAGAAGGACCTTATGTACATAGTGAATTATTAGGTCAAGATAGAAAATTCTTACTCGATACAGGGGCAAGTCGAACAACTATAAAACGTAGTGAAGTTCCAGGGGCACCCCTCTCAGGCTCTCAGAATATTTCCCTTGGTTTTTCGGGAAAACCTATTGTTAATGAAGTATCACAGCCTCTTCCACTTACGATAGGACCTTTGACACGAACTACAGATTTATTGCTTACTAAATCATGCCCAGAAAATCTGTTAGGAATTAAAACCCTGAAAGCTCTAGGAGCCATAATATGTTGTTCTCCGGAAGGAGTAAGGTTGTTTTTACGTGATTTTAAAGGTCACTATGTGTCTAGAGACATGGATCCCCGACTACAGACTTTACCTACACATCTATGGGCACAAGGCCCTACTGATGTTGGTTGCATGAATATTACACCATATCGAGTCACACTCAAGGCAGGAGTGGTGCTACCACGAATGCGACAATACAAGTTACCACCAGATGCTGTAGTGGCTTTACTACAAATCATTGACGAGCTTATTGCCCAAGGAGTAGTTGTAGAAACAGACTCCAATGTATGTAATTCACCGATAATTCCGATTCTCAAACGAACAGATCCTACAGCTCCGCCAGTATATCGATTGGTTATTGATCTGCGCGAGTTAAACAAATGCATTGTGCCACAATTTCCTGTGGTCCCAGATATCTCGTCATTATTGACAGCTATTGATTCCGAAGCAACATTCTTTACTGTAATTGATCTCAAGAATGCCTTTTTCAGTGTCCCAATAGATCCGGAAAGCCAATATTTGTTCGGATTTAGTTTAAATGGGCGTAGTTTTAAATTCTCACGCGCACCTCAAGGATTTACAGAAAGCCCCAGCATCTATAGCCAAGCACTGAAACGAGAACTTGACAGTATCCACATGCCAGTTAATACTGCTCTGCTTCAATACGTCGATGATCTGCTGATCACCGCGAGAAGCGAACCGGAATGTGAAAAGGCATCACTGACAGTTTTACAATTTCTAGCCGAAAAGGGGCACAAGGTGTCCCCTTCTAAGCTGCAATTCTGTGTCCAGCGAGTTGTTTATCTTGGACACTCGCTGTCCAAGGAGGGAAGGCAGCTTACACCCGACCGCATTCAGTTAATAGCTAACATGTCAATACCCAAGACACAAAAGGAGGTGCGGGCTTTCATAGGCCTCACTTCATATTGTAGGCAGTGGATCCCTCAGTATGCATTTCTAGCAAAACCACTCATTCAGTTAACCACACAGGAGGCAGCCACATCGACTGTTCTCCCTTGGACTCAGGAACACACACAAGCTTTTGAAAGCTTAAAGAAAGCTTTATGTCAAGCACCCGTTTTAGCAACGCCATGTTACAGAAAACAGTTTACACTCTTTGTTACAGAACGCGAAGGTACTGCCTTGTCAGTACTCACACAGGAACAAGCAGGAGCACACAAACCATGTGCTTATTTTTCTAGTACATTAGATCCCGTAGCTCAGGCTTTGCCTGCGTGCCTGAAATCAGTGGCAGCGACAGCTTTAGCAATCAGACAAAGCGATGCCATAGTATTAGGACATCCATTGACAGTTCAAGTACCACACGCAGTAGAGGTTCTTGTGAATAGAACGCAAACACAACACTTGACCATAGCAAGACTTACAGGATATGAACTTACATTGTTTCAGCCACATATAGAAATCAGACGCTGTAACACATTGAATCCTGCCACACTTTTACCTGTAATCGGAACAGATCCACTAGCCCATGACTGTATTGAAGTTATTACGATAACAATGAAACCCAGACAAGACTTAACCGATGTCCCATTGTCAGATCCAGACCTGACCTTGTATGTAGATGGTTCATGCATGAGAACAAGTACAGGAGAGTTAGTAGCTGCTTACGCAGTCACAACAGATACGGAAGTCATTGAAACTAATCGTATAAATACGTTGTCAGCTCAAGCCGCAGAGCTCATTGCTCTGACACAAGCCTGTATTCAAGCCACGAATAAAAAAGTCAACATATACACTGACTCACGTTATGCAGTCGGAGTTGTACATGACTTCGGCGTGCTGTGGCGAGAGAGAGGTTATTTAACTTCCCACGGTGCCCACATTCAGCACGGACCCCTCATCCATGCCTTATTAGATGCAATACATCTACCCACTGCAATATCAATCATGAAATGTAAGGCTCATACGAAGGTTACTGATATCATTTCTCAAGGCAATGATCTAGCCGACAGAACAGCTAAACAGACTGCTCAAACTCAAACCCCCGACATGACAAAGACAATAGTCCCGACACCGACACATTGCATGACAGTTAAAGATCCTACTTTTGACGTAATTGACATACAGACACATGCTACATCAGATGAAATAAAGAAATGGACTGAATTAGGAGGGATCCAAACGGACCAAGGATGGATGATGAAGGAAAAGTCTGTATGGTTCCTTCCTGACTCAATGGTCCAAGTTATAATCAACACTATACATAGTCCAGCACATCTAGGAGAAAAAGCGATGCTAGACAGCATTCAACACATTTGGTTCAATAAACATTTACGAGCAGCAGCAAAACAAAAGGTCCGTACCTGTATGATCTGTTGTCAGTTTAACCCAGGAAAAAGCGTTCCCGTAGAACAGGGTGGATTTCATACTCCTAATCATCCTTTTGAAGTACTCCAGATGGACTATATCCAGATGGAACGATGTCGAGGATTCAAATATGTTCTCGTAGTTGTTTGCGCTCTGTCCCGTTGGACGGAGGCATACCCGGTTTCAGATTACACTGCCCCGACTACTGCCAAACAGTTGGTTCGAGAATTTTTCCCACGATACGGTTTACCACGTGCTGTTTACTCAGATAACGGCCAGCCGTTCTCATCCGAATTAATGAAACACGTTTCACTTCTGTTAGGATATCAGTGGAAATTCCACTGTGTCCGACACCCCGAGGCAGCAGGTCTCGTAGAAAGACATAACCAGATCCTGAAAATCAGAATGTCCAAAATATGCAGAGAAAAAGGTGTCGACTGGGTAGTAGCGTTACCCGTTGCACTCTTTTACATAAGAATGGTAGCACACTCTCGAACAGGGCTATCCCCGTATGAGGTGATCTTCGGCAGACCACCGAATATGTGGGGGACGCCCATACCACGCAAAATAACTGATATTGACTGTAATATGCTGACAGATTACTTGGCTTCCTTGATGTCTGCACTACAATCTTGTCGTTCACAGGTAGCTGCAGCCTTTCCCGACAACACTGAGGTGAAACCCCATGACGTTGTTCCGGGTGATCTTGTGTTTGTGAGGAATTTCGACCGAAAGACCCAGCTGGAGCCCAGGTGGAAAGCACCCAAGTTGGTCCTGTTGACCACGAGGACAGCCGTGAAGATCGAGGGCCGCAAGGGCTGGATTCATTCAAGCCACATCAAGAAATTTCATGGACTATCCTCGGATATAGACACTGTGCCCTGCACTCCCTCACAGACTGATTCAAAACTTCCCTTTGTTGAACCAAATGACTCTGAGAACTACAAACTAAAGCTTAGGCCCAAACAGTCGAGCAATTTGATTGTTTAAGTCCTCTCCAAGGTGAAGCGGTTGAATTGTCTCTGACATGTATCCCTTGGACCTGAGTAGAGAAAATACCCGGAAAATGTTGAAACGACAGGCGTATTGTAAAACACTGCGTAGCCACTGTATGGGGACATTATTAGTTTTGTTTTTATTGAGTCTTTTAATAATTATTACGAGTATGTTGTTGCACATATATTACCCTATTTCGAGACATGTTTATAATGTTACTGCTGAACATTCTTTTAGCGACTTACCTCCGCATGAATTATCTTATAGACTTGCGCTGCGCAATAACACTTTCATTAGTATGTTACATCATTCCCATCAGACTAGTAATGCCACCAATTGTTGGGTGTGTGGCCGACTCCCTCCCTATCAGAATTATGAAGGAGTCCTGCCTTTCTTTCCACATCCATTCACACATAATGGCTCCTGTGGAGCATGGTTTAGTTTAATCAATTCCATAGACTCAGACACAGCAGTTCACCAAGATCATTGGATATGGGGAAACCTGAACCTAGTTTTACTCAAGGTCTGCTACCCTGACAAGGAGGGTCGCCCCAAAAGAACAGGAACTGATCTAGAAAATGAAGTATATGGATTAGGTAATTTTACACCTAATCTCATGATTCTAAATATCGTATCCGAAGTTGAATTAGTCTTACCCACCATGTCAGTATTCCCAGCGAGGGGTGAATTGTGTGTAAGAAAGGTTGGTTCCATACATATGGGCCATAGTAAATGCACTACTATAGTAGAATTCAGTGATCAAGGAAAATCTTCATTTAGAGCTTCTCGCCACTCCTACTTCATATGTGGTCAGACTGCATATATGCGTCTACCTCCAGATTGGGATGGTACCTGCTACATTGCATTCCTTTTGCCACCTGTTTTCCTAGCTCCTCCTGATTATTACAGAAATATTCATTTAGTACACAACAGAGAACGGAGAGATCTCCCCATTGTCGATTACACTGAGACGGCATGGGACAAGTATGTAGATTTTAATAAAGGCATCTTTCCCTATATAGGTACTGTTACTAATAGTAAGCTGATACGTAGATTAACCAGAACCCTTGAAGCAGTAGTGAATGAGACTATTTCCGCCTTAGGCAATTTAACAGAAGAGCAGTCTGCTATGCGGATTGTTGTGCTTCAAAATCGTCTTGTCCTTGACGTCATCCTGGCTGATAGGGGCGGAGCTTGTAGGGTCATCGGATCAAGTTGCTGCGTATTCATACCAGAAAATTCGCCATCTGTATATAAAGCCATCACTCGCCTTCATAAGATTGTAAACCAGATACACCAGAACCCAGGCACTTGGACTTGGTCCAGTTGGTTTTGGAATGCGGTATCAGCCTGGGGATGGAGAGTTTTATCCTTCCTAGGTATTGGCTTTCTCATACTATTCAGTTGCTGTCTATGTCTACAATGTGGACCAGCGATTTGTGGTCTGTGTGCCACATCGTGTATTCCACCACCAAGATTTCATTCAAAATCACGGAAGAAGAAAGAAGAACAAATGATGCTATATGAACAGATCAATGGATTGATGAAGATCGATATCTCTTGAAGGGCAAGTAGGGGGACAAGGAGGGAATGTGGAAATGTGGATTTTCCTGGTCAGTTATGTCCCCTATCTTGGACCCCAACGGTTCTATGTGCATGTCACAAGTACATGTATGTTCCCTCCAGTTCCAGTTATGAAGACGCAAATACATGTGCGTCCACCGTCAACATGTCCTCTGTCAGATCCGCCATGAATAGGCCGGATATTCCATTCCTAAATATGAAAGGCCACCGGCTTTATATGGTTCACTTATGCCATTTTACAGTCCAGGCAAGTAGGCCCTGATTCTGTCATCAAACTCCTTTTGCCTTCTGCCTCTGAAAGCTCCAGTCCGAGCCTGCATCTGTGACCATGAACTCTGTCTCATTCTCTGCGCGGCTCACGAAGCCTGACATCAGCCTATTCTCTGCCAAGAGCTGTATTTCACCTTCGAATTATCTGCTTCCCCCTCAGCCGATGCATTCCTGCCTAGTAGCTTAAGTAAACATTCTTCCAGTTACCAAGCAAAAGGCCCATCTTCTCTGTCTTTATGCAAGTAATTCATAGCCCTGTCACCATGGAATATTCCTACCCCCTCGCATTCAGTGTAGACACTTAGACGCTTGTACACACACGCACAGTCAGTATAGAATAGATTCTGTCCGAGAGTCCTTCTTTTGTGGATAACATAGTTCTTTAAACATAGGATGTTAGATATGATTTGGGATTAGGTTGACCTGACTCCCCAGACTTTTCGTCTCCACATGTAGAGCTAATGTCAAGTCCCCTTCACCCCCTAGTTACACGTCAATTACACGTCATACTGCTGCGCGCGCATCTATGCCAAGTATTATCTTATAGATCCACCTATACATGACATCATAACCAATCATGTTTCTTTTTACTCATTATTACACCCATTTTCGGTTACGCAGACAAACGTCAATGTCCTTATCAGTTGTTACGCCTACTGTATTCACTTCATTATAATGTATGTACTATAAAAGTTACTTTTCTGTCAATAAAGTATGTACTTCACTTCCTGAACCCCGTGGTGATGGAACTTGAGGCATCCGATTATAATCGATTATTGGAATAAAGCCCATTCAGAAACTCTAATATCACGGATTCTGCCTCTCATTTTACTGAGCTATTTTATTATGATTATGTATCAAATTCAGTCCAGGTAAAGGAATTTTTATTTACCACATAGCGCTCACAAACTTTAGTGCGCTGCACAAACACGCGACTCGTTGACTGACGCATAATCAATGTACTTGTGTTGCTCCTGTCTGGAAACTGCTCAAGCATTGTTTGCATGCAGTTAGTGTGGCAGTGGTTGGGATCACTGGCATATTGCTGTCTACCAGGTTCCACGGCCCATCTGTAACACCGCGGCACGCGATGCCAGGTCTGGCGCGCGGCGCGCGTGCCGCACGCTATGAGTGCAGCAGTGACAGGGAGCAGAGGCTGTGCTGCTCGCAGCCGGCACTAATGAGCAGTGGCAGAACTCAAAATGGTGAACGTTTCCGGGTAAGCAGTATCATTTGAATAGAGACGATTGTAGAGGTGATCGCTAAGTTGAATCGAGTGGCAATAGTTGACAAACGTGTGGGCATAAGGCAAGGGAAGAGAGTAGAGGTCGTTTACTTTTTTTCCCATTGTGACTACGCCTAATGAATGACTTAAAAAAACAAGGACGTCACATGTTGAAAATTATTGGATATAAATTAGACATTATTTTCAGAACAGAGTGCACCCAGGCGTAAATCCGAACAGTGCTCAAAATACAGTGTTGGGAGGGAGTAGCGGGGGGGGGGGGGGAGCAGACCATGGATCCATAATTGTGTGAAAAAGGCCGCTTTTTATTGGAACAGGTGCACATTACAAATTAACAACCTTGGCAAAAGCCTTCCAAAACTAAACCTCACTAAATGAACCGTATACCTAACCCCGCACCCTGCCCCCTCCCCTAAATTTCTTCGAACCCGCCCCCGCCCGTACATTACAACATTTAAAACAATACCAAACATTACATTACCGTATACCCCATATAAACCTATAAATACAAACCTTCCGTTAAACAAACTCTCCTGCCTGCCCCTTTACAGCTATCAATCACCCAACCTGTGTAACCGAACTAAAACAACCAACCTATCCTTTCCCTGTCGATAACCCAACTTAACAATTAATCAACCAACCTCAGCCAAAACTGTCAAAATACAATTAACCCCCGCACTGCACCTGCTCCAAGCGACAAATACATAAAAAAGACCCCTGTTCACCTGTCCCACAAAAAACCACCAAGGAAAAAAGAAAACCCCAAGAAAAAGAACAGAGAAATGAATGATAAAATAAAAATTCTAAAAATTAGGGGAGGGAGGGAGGAACAAAAAACTCCCACGCTAAGCTCCCAGCCACCAGGTCACCAAAAACCTAAAATGGTGGCTGGTAGCGGGAGCCCAAAGCCTATATTCTTGGGCTCCTTTTGGGCTATAAAATAAAGAGCCCAAACGCAAAATGGCCGGCGCGAGTCCAGCCCCCCCGCAAGCCCCTCCAAAACCTGTGTAACCGAACTAAAATAACCAACCTATCCTTTCCCTGTCGATAACCCAACTTAACAATTAGTCAACCAACCTCAGCCAAAACTGTCAAAATACAAATAACCTCCGCCACCCAGAAAGAAGGGGGGGAAACTACCCACCCCCCTTTCTGCCCCCCCTCAAGAAAAAACTGTTGAACTCCCTGACCATGCCCTTGAACGTTCACGCATCTGGACAAAACTTCCCTAATTTCTAGCAAATATAGATCCATAACAAGCCTGGATAAATGCACTCCATCATCCCGAAAAAACTCCACTGCCTCAAAACGGAATTCTTTGTGAGTCACTCTCCCAAACCCTAAACTGCAGCAGAACCTGGAAATCTCAGCATTCACTTTCCTCCGTGCCCTATCAATAGCTCTGGGATTCAAAGCCCCCCTCCAGACCCTCCGCGGGACCAACTCGGTCCACAAAACATGATATCCCGACCAGCGCTCCTTCAATAAGGCCAAATACCTCTTCATTGCCCTTAGTAGAACCACACCCTTAACTCCACAAAGATAATTTTCGCCCAAATGTATCAACAAAATATCCGGGCACTGGCCCCTCACCATGGCATTATTCAAACACGGAATAAGGTCCTTCCATAGAATACCCCCTTTTCCCTTCCACAAGATTTTAAAAAGATGCTCATTAAAACCCAACAATTTCCCGAAATAACTTTGGCACGCTTGAACCTGTGCCCATTTGATGAACGAATGCCCTACAATCCAAACAGTCAACTCCTTCGAATGGGGCCCAGCCACCGAACCTGAAAAGAGAAAAACAGAATGAGACTCATAAAAAGGGGGTTGACTCATGCGCTTCCCCCACGTTAACTCTCACATATTTTTGAAAACAGTCTGACGACCAGCGCCCTAGCAGCATAATGTCCCCTTAAGACCAATCCCTATTGTGTGCTTCAGTCGCTGCCCCTAACCTAAAAGAATGAGTCCCAAACTGCGCCCCGTCCATCCCAATCCTCTGCAACCCCTTGCACAAAACCATACGCAGCTGGTCATCTGTTACCCGAGCGCCATTGATCTGTTTAAAAACCAAGTCACTCCCTGCCCCTCCTGACAAAGCTTTCCATTGCCTTGCCAACCGTAGAGGACACGTAGAACTAGGAGCTTCTGCCTCCAACCACACCCCCTTACCTATGCCCCTCTGATCGGTTTTCGAACTGGCCAGCCAAATGTTCAAACCTTTGTCCGAGAAAAACACATCTTGCCAGCAAATGCCCCGCTTTGACTTAGTACCTAAGAGCTCCAAAACTCGAAAAGCCCCAAAAAACAAACACCATAAGGGTGGCAAACAAAGAAGACTCAAAATCATCCCTGCAAACCACCGGTAAAACTTCCAACAAACGTGCTAAAGTCTGCCAAGAAAGAGGTGAGCGAGCCAGAGGAACACCTCACCGCTCCCTAGCCCAACCCTCAAGCATCCTCCTACCCACTTCACCAGCAGAAGGGGAATAGCCCCAAAGGAGTTTCCCCATGAAAGAAATTCCTGCCAATTTCCCGGCAATAGTGACCCTGGACAAGCCTCTCTCAATGAGGTCCAAGATAAACTGAATAACATCTTCAGAACGGCGCCAAAACTCCTTCCTCCTGTAAGCTCCAGATGCCAAAAATTCCCTCCAAGCAAGTGCATATGCTGCCCGCGTGGACGCAGACAGGGAACCTACCACCAATTGAAATACCCTACGTTGCCTACATACCAGAGATGCTCCGGCATCGGGGTCGGTGTCCTGTCCGCCTCCTTGGCCAGCCCATGGAATCTCCCCCACTGCGAACGAGACAAAGCATCTGCTATGTCATTGTCCACACCCGGAACATGCAAGGCCCTGAATGAAATATCATATCGCAGACAGCCCAGCACAAACACTCTCAACATCTTCAAAATCTGTTCATCTCTTGCTGACTGCCTGTTGACAATTTCAACCACTGCCATGTTATCCACCCGGAAAAGCACCTTCTTATGCGCCAACTCTTTCCCCCAAATGGTCAAAGCCACGAGTAATGGGAAGAGTTCCAAGAAAGTAATGCTCCTCCCTCCATTCCTCCAATCCTGCGGCCACGTCTCTGCGCACCACCTTCCCTGCCATTAAATGCCAAAACCATCACTGCCTGCCGCGTCCGAAAACATTTGAACATCCCACTCTACATCCTCCCCTCTAGCCAGTGGCACACCGTTAAAGGAGTGCAAGAAAACTGACCACATGCGCAAATCCTCCTTCACCCCTGCCGACAAGCGCACATGATGGTGTGGTAAATGCTGACCTGCCAATGCGTGGCCCAGACGCCTACAAAAAGTCCTTCCCGCCCTGACAACTCTGCAAGCAAAATTGAGATGCCCCAGTAACACTTGAATGTCCTTCACCGTCACCTTCCTTTTAGACAACATTCTGTCTAACAAATCCAGCATTCTGAATTTTTTGTCATCAGGCAAGCAAGCCTGCATCGCAACAGAATCAATCTCAATACCCAACAAGCATTTACAATGCAACGGTCTCGGCATTGTTAAAGTTATAGCTATTGGCATTGCTCATGACACTATTTTTGTTTATGTTTTTGTTTTTAAAACATTTAAAGAAACAGCATTGTTATTTACAATGTCAATAGCTTAATCACTCTCAAATTAGTATGGACACTCCCTTGAACTAAGCTGACCAGGCGTTTTCCAAGCCAAATGATGAGTATTGTAATCGTCCCAGTTTCCAATCGCCGAATAATCTTGAATATTTGTCCCCCCCCCCCCCCCCCCCGCTTCCAGGAGCCCAAGGTCACACGTGCATTGTGTGATATGTCCAGGCCCTGTGAGGTCACAGGCTGCTTACTGTAGACCCCCCCCCCCACCCCCAATATATTCTGCTTTTTGTCCTCCGGGCAGGAAGCGGGCAGGACACCCCCCACGGCTGGGCCAGCAGTACATTTGCACCCCGAAAAGAGCAATTACCATCGCCCCCCACCCCCAGACAAACATTTAAGGAGCATAAAGCGCTAAACCTGGCTCAATCCACTCCCCCAGCCCAGAGGCCTTGGTGGGAGGGGGCAAGGTGGGCGTTTCATGCCCCCACCTTTGAAATAGGAGCGGAGCTTCCCTCAACCATCTCCATAAAAATGTGGTGTTAATGAGGGGGTGCAGCAGGGGGCGCTGTGTCGGGGCATGCCTTACTTTACCCAAGAGGGCACTAGTGCCCACTCAAAGCGTGTTTATTTATTTATTTTTTTGTTGCATATTTATATAGCGCAAACTCGACCCGAAGGTATTGGAGCGCTTTACATGGGCACCGTATCTACATTACACATTCAGGCACGGGGAGATTAGGTGATTTGCCCAGAATCACAGGATGTGGACGCGACCCCGAGGCTCGAACCCTGGTTTCCAGCACCAAAGTCGGCAGTCTAGCAAACGGACCACATCCTTACAGATTTGTGCTGCTCAGGGGCAAGATTGTAAAGCAGCTCAGTGGGTTGTGCGCCTCCGCCGCCATAGACTCGTGTGTACCCTGCCTTTCATTTCAGGGTCATTGTGCTCGAGTGTAACTCCTAACACTAACATAGCACCTTCTGGCTGTTTCTTGGCGCTTTGACTGCTAACATCGGCAGCCACGGATTTGAATCTTGATCGTGCCAACTAGGTCGCTACACCGAGTGTCATTAAATAGGGTGCTAGTTACACCTATTCTTAACCGCGCTGTAGAATGGCACACAGGGAGTAGGCGCTATACGCCGAGACTCATTACTATCAGGACAATGCTGAGGTTTAGTGGACACCCCACGAGTGACACCGCTGAGAGGGGGGCGCATCATGGGAGAAAGCCGGGACCGAGAGTAAGATATTCAGCTGGTGAGAAAGGGGCGAGGAGGTAGGGGCACCTGATGTAGGGGGCCAGGGGTTGGGGAGATGGGCATTGCTGTGCATTAAGTAGGGCCTCGGGGGCGTGCACTGCTCGTGTCAGCGGGTGTTTAAATGGCAGCAGCTGGAAGGTGCCCCTCCCCCCAGCCTCGGGGTCTGTGTCGGGACTCAGGCCGCAGCTCTCGTTCACCTTGAAGTGCCTCAGCACCTCGGACACCCTCTTGGCGTGCGCGTTCTCCATGGCGGGCTCCGGTGGGTGCGCCTTCGGTGTGCAGAGGCCGCTGACCCAGCGGGGGGCACTCCTTCTCCAATCTCCAGGCGGTGCAGGGGGTCCCCTGCAGCGGGCTGTCCTCCGGTGATGCCGCCCTCCTCTGCTCCGGTGCGGTCTCCCGGTCAGGCTGTCACAGACATGGAGGTGATCTGTTCCTTCAGCCTGAGAGAATGGGGTCTTCTTGGAGCGCCTTCGCCGTGACTGCCCGCTGCCGTGCGCCCCAGAGCTCTGCAACTTTCCTCCCCAGCTGCACCTTGACTTCCTCTCCCGAAAGGTGTGTGCGGGCCGGGATCCGCCTTCTCCTCCCCGAGCCCTGCCCTCCTCTACGCACACCTCAGAGGAAATCCTGCTGCCTGTCAGAGCCCCCGAGCGCTACAAGTTGAGCCAGAGAGGCCGATCCAGCCGGGTGGCAGCCCTCGCGGCCAGCTGTGCGACTTTAACTCTGTGCGGCCCGCTCAGAAGACGGAGCCACCCCTGGCCATTTGCAGAGGCACCGCACCCCCCGACACTACTCTCAGCAGCCCTCAGCCTGTGCTGCCTCCCAGGCAGATGTGTATCGTCCTAGTCTGTACCCTCCAGTCCTTACTCCCAAACTGCAGCCCGCGCACGGGGTGTGCGGCTCCTAATCTCTGTAGTGGCCTTGCAGCCCCCACATGACGCCCACAGAGCCAGCCCAGCAGCACCCACTTGTGCAACCTGCAGTCCCACACTGTGCACGTCCCACTTTCACAACAACACCCACTCTGCGCACCCCGAGTTGTTGTAACCTGCACACTGGCCCCACTCCGTACGCCCCCAAACTAGTTTGAAGCCCCCATCCATTCAGTGCCGAAAAGCCTCCACCCAGTCCTCACGAGACGATCTTGGATTCTCACAACCAGCAGTGCTGACGGAGGCTCTGCAGCTCTCACGTGCAAACTGACAACAGAAAACAAAGGCAGCCCCTAGCGTGCATGCAGCCCTCACAAAGGCCTTTAAACCGCACCAGAAAATAGGCTGCGAATGTTTATAATCCACACTAAACTACCGAATACATAGAAACATACGGAGACACCACCGCCTTTCTCCGAGGTCAAGCAGAAATGCCTTGGAGAAACGCAGCGGCGTTTTCGGAATCGGGGCGTGTTTTTCTTTCTCTCCTCTTGCCATTGGCTGGAATGTTTACATTCCAGAGGAGAGAAAGAATCGAAAAAACACGCCCCCGAATCCGAAAAGGACGGGGCTTGTTTGGAGAGACAAACCTCTTCTCCAATGGCTGACCAGCATTTAAGAGGCCAGCCAATGGAGAAGAGGTAAAAAAAAAAGGGGCGGGTTAAAGCCCCACTCCGAAACATTAAATCTCGGAGCGAGACTGCGCAAGCGCAGCCTACGAGCCAAGACCTAAAAAGGATAAAGCTGTAGCAGGCCCCATTGTCTTTTCAGGTGCCAACGGCACCCCCAGCTCCTCCATGAGCTCGTGGACAGTGTCCAGAGCAATCTGGCACTCCGCGGAGCCCGGGGAACCAACAAAAAAGAAATCATCCAAATAATGCGTGACCAAAGTGTGACCTGTGCGCTGCGTAAAATACCACTGGAGGAAGGTGCTGAAACATTCAAATAGTGCACATGACACAGAGCAACCCATCGGTAATGCCTTGTCCACATACCATTTGCCCTCAAACTGGATCCCTAGAAGAGGCCAATCATCAGGATGGACTGGAAGCAACCTAAAGGCCGACTTGATGTCACACTTTGCCATTTCTGCAGTTGCGCCCGCGGTCACCACTAGGGACATAGCCACATCAACTGAGGAATATGACACTGAAGCTGCTGCTTCGTCAATAAAATCATTTACTGACGACCCCTCTGGCCATGACAAGTGCTGAATCAGTCTGAACTCCCTTCTTCTTTTTTAGGCACTACCCCAATAGGGGATATGATTAAATTCTGAACTAGCCAATCATCAAAAGGGCCTGCCATCCACCCTTCGCGCACTTCCTTAATCAGTTTCTCCCGCACCACTGTGCTATGTTCTGCCGCTGATTTCAAATTATCTGCCTATCTTCTGAGCCTCGGCCCCTGGTAACCCAAATGGAATCCCCACTGAAACCCCTCCAAAAGTGTCTGTTTTGCCCCCACATCCTCATACCCCCGCAATGCCTCCACTAGCTGTGACAATCTAATTGGTGTAGTAGCCCTTCGGCCCAGTACCTTGTGCTCCCCTACCCCCCCTTCCACCCTGGTGTTGCTACAGTGTGCCAGATATACCCGCGCCCGACTGCTGACCCTGCTGTGCGCCTGGCGGTCTGATGCCCCAACAGTTAACAAGGGGATGTTTCTTTCCGTACTTAGAGCTCTCATGGCGGTACTTGCAATATTCCCGTGTGCATAAGCCTTTATTGAAATCCCAGCATGCTCCGATTCCAGTTTGTGTCGCGGCTGCGCCTCCCACCCCGCCGCGGGTGGGCTTCCCCTGAAAGGGCCGGTAAACTAAAGGCAAGCCGCTGGCTATGAAAATGGTCTTGCCCCCGGGCGCAGCCCCCATTGTATGCTGCCACAAGTCGTTGTCTAACTCCCCCCATTTTGCTTCAGAATCCCATGCCATTCGCGCCCGAAATTCTTCGTCACACTGTGCCCATGCATAACCACTACCCGTAATTTTGGCTTTCCGTATGACATCCATATACTTAAATATAGCCACGCAGCGCTCAGGAAATTTCTCGCAGTAAACGCTGGCGTAAATCAAAAATGCCGCCGTCCAATTCTCAATTGTCAACGGCACCTTAGGGCGCTTGGCTAATTCATACTCCTCTTCTTTAGATCCCTCTTTAGACCGCACTTCCCTATGAAGTAGCTTCAAAATCTCCACGTATTCCCCTTTCCATATGCGCTCCTTCGTTGCCAGCATTAAATGTGCACCCAAAGGCTTTGTCACTCCCATGTAAGGGAGTTTCTTAATTTTCAATTCCTTACTTACCAAAGGCTCTTTCCCACCCGCTGTGTCTGTGTTGGTCCCACTCTCAACCTTGGTGCCCAGCACTACTCCCCCATCTCCTGTGCTTACCCCTGTGTCTTTAACATACTTTCCTTTGTACAATCTCCCCTCCGTCACCCCCCCCACTCCCCTCCCCCCGTCCCCACAGACACCATTTTAGGTTTGGCCTGTGTTGTAGCGGACTCACCTGTCTCTAAGGAGGATGCTCGGACGGACTCCGGCCGCCGCGCCGACCTCTCATATAAATCACCCGTACTATGCGCCCTCACCGATGGGCCGCGCTCTCTTTTGGCTCTGACCACCACTGGCTGTTTATGTGGTACCGCTCCTGAAACCTGCAAAAACTACGAGACACATGAGAGGGCCCCCCCTCCTCATAATCCCGCAATTCCCCTTCCTCGGGGCTGTCCTCATCATAGTCAAGCAAAATTGGCTCCTCCACTTGCAGAACATCTTTAGCAAATTCCACAGCACGGGCCTTACCGGACCCTGCGTGACCCCAACTGGCCCCAACGGCCCCTGAGTGACCACCTTGCGGGGGAGCCGACTGTACACGCCAGTGCTTCCCCATCCGTTGACTCTCATGAAAATCCATTTCATGTGTGAAAGCTGACCACCGTGACCAGCCTGACGTTGGGGCAAACGAAGTCGCACCGGACCTTTGTGTGTTGGCCGCGACGGGATCCCCCGCTGGTACGGAATGTGCCGCGCAAGGCCTCACCCTCCCTTCTCCTCGGCGTAACCGGGCCGCACCTCATCCTACCGAGTCCGCTGCGCTGCTACTCTTCCTAACCCGTGAAGAAAAATTTTGTACTGGTGTGCTGGGTCCCTGTAAACTATCCGCTACACTTGCCCCTTGACAACTCAAAAAAGGCTCCATAGTCCGCCTACCCTTAGAAAAACCGGAAGGAACCATACCGACCCGAGGAGAAGAAACCACCCCTTCCTCATCCCCACTCCATTCCAGCATTGCCTGAACCACCGGAGACGCAGAACCCAAAACCTGACCTTCCCCGCAGACCAATGAACCTCCTAACCCTGCACTCTCCCGTCCTCTAGATCCAACCCCTGCCAATGACATCTGACACATACCCCCTTCACGCCTCCGGACCTGAGAATCCTCCAATGCTTCCCCTTCCCCAAGACCCCAAACCCCCTCCGCCCATGAAGGGAAAATATCCAAACCCTCCCAAGCCGGGCCCCCCCAGCAGGCTCCAAATCACTAACAGCCCCACCTTCCTCTCCAAAACCAGCCCCTCCCGCCCCTGCAAACATAGAACCTTCCCTACCCTTGACAGGAGAAAGAAAACCCCCATGCGGAAAAAACTGGTGTCCCGACGCCCCCAAATTATCCATAAGAAAACACATCCTGCTGAGAGCTCCACCCCCCACCTGAGCCCACTCACCTTCTCCAAAAGAGCTCCCCCTAACAGACCCCGGCTCGTCCCTCACTGAACGGGGGGAAGAAAACAATAATGGGCTATCTAGCCCTGGGTCCCCATGATCCCCTACCATCTCTGCCACTGACTCAGCCCCTCTTGCCTGCATCGTGTCAAAAGACTCTAAGGAAAGCTTCCCCATTATGAAGTTGCCTGCTGACCGGGAGCCTCTCAAATTCCCTGTGCTGTCTCCACGCTCTACTGAGTGAAGCGCGCACTTTGAGCGTGAGAATTCCTCACCGCTCTCGCGCGACATGCCCCCTGAGGCTACTCTTCCCATACGCCTGCCTCGGACGCTCCCCGCCTGCTCCGCCTCACATTTCCCGCCTGCCGGCACCATAGGCAGCGAGGCAGAACGCCTCTTAGCGCCTCGCCCTCCCCCGTGCTTGATTCTCGCAGCGGGGGAGGAATGAGAACGTTCCCCCAACACCGGCCAAAACCCCTCTGCTCCAGCGCGCCACACATCCCCACCCTCACCGCCCGCCTCCCCCGCCTCTCCCACGAACCAGCCTGTAACAAACGAGCCGGGCCGCCTTTTTAAAACGTGGGTGGCCCTGCTCACTCACCATCGTAGGTCGCGGACGTTTCGGCGAAGTACAGGCGGCCACCGCCGCCGCCACGCCCGCCGAAGCCTGCCGGGTAGGTCGCGACGGCCCCGCGACCTCAGCTATCACAAGGTCCATCCGGCCCGCCTCACTCAGGAGCCGGAGGGCCTCTAGGACACGGTAATCTTCTGCCGCCATAATCTTCCACCGCTAAATGTACTACAGAAAAACTACAATATGAAACTAACTCTCACAAAAAACTCCCACGCTAAGCTCCCAGCCACCAGGTCACCAAAAACCTAAAATGGTGGCTGGGAGCGGGAGCCCAAAGCCTGTATACATGGGCTCCTTTTGGGCTATAAAATAAGGAACCCAAATGCAAAATGGCCGGTGCGAGGCCAGCCCCCCCCCTCTCCCCCCCCCCCCCCGCAAGCCCCTCCCTGCGGTCGGCTGCCCCCCCAAGCACCCCTTTTATTATGATTTGCAAGAATACGTTGACATATTTTGCTGGTATTCAAGTGCAGTCCGCTATGACCGATTTCACGTCCCGTTCCGAAAAGATATTTAATTTACTATCATTTAGTTTAGAATTGTGTACATTTAGGAGTGAAAATGATTGGGGAAGAGAGGATTTAGGCTGCCACCGGTGTGTGTGCCTTTGTAAGTGTAACGTAAACTGCAGTTCTGTGATTTCATGCCTCACAGACAGGCACTGCATCAAAGGTGATTACATTGTTGGCGTAACACAGGCCCCCCGCAGTCCCCGCATTGCGGGGGGCCCCGCGCTCCAGGGGCCCCCTCACTCCAGCAAACCTAAATGGTGCGCACGGCCTCAAATGGTGCGCGCACGGCACGCCACGGCATCTTCTTCATTCATTAATTAAGGTGTGCACACCCGGACCTTTAATTAATTATTGGTGCGCAGGCACGGGCCGCGCCCCGGCCAGCAGGCCCTTTGTGCTCTTCATTAATTAAAATTGGGTGCCCGGCGCACAGTTGTCTCCGCGTCTGCGCATTCTTCAGGGTGGGGCATAGAGGGCGGGGCTGGTGACCAATGCCATTTTCATGTGCATTGCAATTGAAAGTGCGCGTGACCAGTGAGGTGAGAGGCATCCTAGGACCCAGGCCAGCCGGATATTAGTGAGAGCTTGGAAGGACCATGCGGCCGCCAGGCATTATTTAATTATTACTAGCCCCTGCCTGGCTAGCCTTGCCCCCTTACGCTGCCCGCTCGCGCCTGCCTGCTCTGCAGCTGCAGGCCAGGCCTCCGGTAAGTCTGTCCGAGGCAGGAGTGGTGCGTGGGTGGTGGTGGCGAGGAGTCTCAGTGGGTGGGGGCCGACATCTTTGTTTACAATTTTTTTACTGGTTTCTGCACCAGCTTTGTTTTCTAATTGCTTTCAATCCGTAAAATCATGCCAACAGGGGGTGCGGTTTCTGTGACGTGCCCGGACGCCTTGCGTAACTGCCAGACCGCTATCATTTAGTGAGGCCGCGGCGGGAAGTCGTTTTAATGCCGACAGGGAGATTGAGAAAGTTGTGATTGGCAGAATGCAATGGAGAGCATACAGCTATTGGTGTGCGTTATGCTGCTGGAACTTTTCGGTCCTTGTTTTCCAGTGGTGCCACCAAATAACAAAAGCCCTGCCTTCATTAAATAATTGACGAACGCAACAAATACAGTTTGCAAGTCACTCCAACAGTGGCCGATATGCTTTACCTGGTGAGCAACCCTCAGTGATCGTGTACATTGATTTTCATTCAGGTTTGTTCTGTGTGATTTTTTGTAAAAACATAGTTGGTACACAACCGGAAGTACATACCACAACATGTTAGGTTTTCACAGCCTGTATTTCATACCATTTTTTTAGATCAGGCTTTGGCCAGACCTTTTGTTTTAAAAGAAAATACATCTGTACAATATGCTTATTTAAAGGGACTCTCGGCCAACTTTCTTCATCTATTGGGCCGTTGGTGTAATTCACATTTTACTTCTGCCAGCTACAGCTTACAGTATGGGGAAGGGGACCATATCTGCCAGGTTTTCATTTCGCTTATGTGTGACATTTACAGGTCTTCAGTAATTTATCAGTGACATGTCACTGCCTTATGTGTGTACTTTAAGCGACACTTCATAGCGAGGTAAATAAAAGCAGTTGTTTACATTAAATAAGGTAATATATGTAAGCAGCCATTTTTTGTAAAATGTGACGAACTTGAATCGCATTATAACAGATTCTATGCTCATGATGTTTTTTCTATCACTAGCTATCCCTATCCTTACTGGGCACAGGGGGCCCGATTCACAGAACTAACTTAAGACAAAACTTACTACGTTTGGTATTCACAGAAGACATTTAGTAGGAAAGTTAGGATATTGTCTTAAGTCTGTCTTAAGTCTGTCCTAAGTCTGTCCTAAGTTTGTCTTAAGTTTGTCTTAAGTTTGTCTTAAGTTTGTCTTAAGTTTGTCTTAAGTTTGTCTTAAGTTTGTCTTAAGTTTGTCTTAAGACTGTTTTAAGACTGTCTTAAGTCTGTCTTAAGTCTGTCTTAAGTCAAATTTAAGACAAAATCCTAACTTTACTACTACTAAATGCCTTCTGTGAATACCAAAAGTATTTGGACAAACTTAAGACAGACTTAAGACAGACTTAAGACAGACTTAGGACAGACTTAGGACAGACTTAAGACAAACTTAAGACAAACTTAAGACAAAATCCAAACTTTACTACTACTGAATGCCTTTTGTGAATACCAGAAGTAGTAAGTTTAGGATTTTGTCTTAATTTAGTTCTGTGAATCGGGCCCAGGGCACTTGACTCCTATGCTACACAATGTTCTTTCCACTGTGTAATTCTGGGCCTGGTGCTGATGAAGGATTTATTAAACCACAACTGATAATTAGTGATACAATGTCAACAATAAAATCACATAGCAGCAGTTAGTGACTGCCTGCAGAAGCATTTACAGAGGTGAATCATTCTGCTTATACTTTTAATGCCTCGTTGTTATGTATTTCAAGCACCTTAGTGTCTCTTGCTTGCAGAAGTGAGCCAAAATAGTGAAGAGGCCTTTTTTGTTTGTTTGTGGCTGTGACATGCCCAGGGCTTCATTTCAAGTTGTGTGTTAATAGAAATCATGGGGAAAAGAATGTTCATGCAAGTTTCTTTTTTCCATAACACTTCTTGTAATAATTATTTTGACAAAGGACAAACAATATACCTCAAAACAAAGACACAGCACTCCTCTTTGTCACATGATTAATATCTACAGACCTTTTTATTATTGCGGGTCCAAGTTTTTAGAGTGTCTCGTTGTTCTAATGGGTGTAAGTTCAGATATTTATATGTTTCCCTCGTCTTCATTGCTTAATTTTGCTTGCGAGAAAGTGTCACTCATCATCGTTGAATGTCACTCATAATTGCACTGGAATTATGAAAATGTCGCACATAAGCAATCGGAAACCTTGGCAGCTATGTAGAGGTCCTCTTCCCTTACCAAACAAACCATTGGCCCCCATACACACACAGTGAGTCAGAAACACACCTACTCATACATACATGCACAGGTCAGCGCCAAGCAGCCCTGGCCTGCTGCAGTGGTGTAACAAAGGCACCCGCAGCTCCCGCGGAGTTGGTTGGCCCCGAGCTCCATGGGGCCCCTTCAGAACAGCACCCTGTCTTCAGCGCTCCTAAGTGAGTCCGGAGGGGGGCCCCCTCCATGTACTTTGCTGGGGGCCCCCCTCAAGTTTCGTTACGCCACTGGATTACAACAGTTGGTAAGTTTATTTTCTATTTAGTGGAAAGGGTCTGATCATCAACATACAATCTTGTTCCTCTGGCAAGCTAAGTATAACTCTTAATGCAGCATAGTATAGCCAGGCGAGTATGGCAGCGAGTACTCCTGAGAATATCCTACAACACGGAGTAGCAGGCGCTTTTTGCTTTCAGCCGAACCGGGAGGGAATCTTTTGGCCTGCTTCTAAAGGGAGTGTGTGTTTTTTCTTTTCTAGAACCTATCATATCATGGAATCTCCTATGATTTCCCTAACTTGGTAATGCAAAGTCACTGGTTTTTCCCACAATACCGCACATGTCTTTCTTCAGCGATTATTTTCCAGGAGCTACCAGTGTGGACTGTCATGGTGGGCATTATCTAACACTTAAGTCATCACCTCTATACGTCCTCAGCGCGGAGATACCCCATCTGGGGTGATTCAAGCGCTCTACAAATGACATAAATAAATAAATTGTGATTCAGTTGGGGAGCCATGTGTGTTTTATGGTACTGTAGCTTTGAGAGGCACCTGGAAATGCACTCCAAACCATATTCTTTGCTGTTTTGTTACGTGCACACCACATTTTTGTGAATACATGTAACATCGATACCATGATCCACAAAGCTAATGGGTGATTATGTTTTTTCCCATGTATGTTAGCACAGATGTATCTTACCCTCATTGGATGTAATACGACTGTTGGGAAGAGGGAGTGATGACCCTGAGGCATAGCAAGCATAAGTGTGAGAGCAAGGGCCCAAGTTGTCTTAATGGAGTCCTTGTGTGGTACTTTATCTTCTGCAAGAAAGTGGTTATTGCTGGTGGCATGCAAGATGAAGCTGTGCCTGGTACAGGTCTTCTGTGGAGATGATCCAAGTGCTTAATTTGTAAACCAATGAGCGCCAGGCCCAAAGTTTTCTTCAGAAGCCTACAAATGGTGCAATCGAATGTTGGGGTATCAATTACCAAGGCTGCCTAGTCTTGATTCCATCTCATCCCGCTTTTAACCACCACTAAACACCATTGGCCCCTTTGTGTCACTGTAGTAGGTTCTTTTTCATCGCTGCTTTCCCCCTTTGTCACAGTTTTTCTGTCTTTATCTAATTTCTTTCTTCGTTTTGTGTTTTTATCTCTCTAGCTCTGGGTGGAACTCTGATTAGGAAAAATAAGTGGCGGTCCCCAAAAAGGATTGCTGGTAGGCCCCATTTGTATCCACCGGCTCGAATTAAACACTGGATGTTTCTGAAACAACAACCCTAATCACAGTGGTGTAACCTAAGCCCTGCAGCCCCTCCGTGGTGCGCCCCCCCCTCAGCAAAAGTGGTGGGCCTGGGAGTAGGCCCCCCTCCATGTACTTTGCAGGGGGACCCCTATAAGTTTTGTTACGCCACTGCCGAATCATGCCATTTGTCATTTACTATCATATTTTTCATACTACAATTTCAACTGTGCTCAGCCTTCCCTATTCCATGTAGTGTTTTCCAGGTGGATATTTCCCTGGGAATTTAGCTCTGATCTTGCTATGTCAATTATGCCATACCAACCAGATAAAATGTTCATTTCAAGTAACACATTTTTTTTTAAATTGCTTGTGGCAGTGGTGCCACTACATGTGAAACTACTATGAACTTTATGTAATAATCTTGAGAGTAAAGCAGATGTAAAGCCGATTAGTTGTGATATGAAACATCAGTGTTGATCCCAAACAACGCTGCAGGCCAAGAGAGTTAACCCCTTCAATGCGCATGACGGAGCGGTTCCGTCATGCGCGTCGGTTGCGCTGTGCGCATGACGGAACCGCTCCGTCACGGCCCCGCCCGCTCAATAGAACCTTCAGCACGGCGCGGTAATCCGCGCCGCGCTGAAGGGGTTAAAGCAAGCTTAATTTGGTACAGACTTCTCAAGCGCGATGCGTTTTATTATTCTGGGGTATATTTATCAATATACAGGATATTTTTGGACAAGGGAAACCTTTCCTACACAGAATGATTTCTTCTTTGAGGCTCCGCAATAATCCTATTGATGCCCCTTTCTACAGTGAATAAAAGTGAGGTACCAAAGATTGAAGCTGAAAAAAAGTATTGTTTGGGCTTGGGTATTTTCAGTGTCAAAAGAAATAGAGTGGCAATCAGGACGGGCACCTCTTCCTCCCTGACCCCAGAGTAATTAAACCTGACTTTGAAATGGCTTTCTACCTGGCCCTCCTCTACCTGGCCCTATTTTCATGTCCTGTGCAGCGAAAAAGCTGATCAATTTCTCCACGCCCATATTAAAACCAGCATTGGCATAGCCAATGGGTCTCGCTTTTGGGACCTTTTAAGTATTTAGTTATGCAGCACAATATCCTTGGTGCAACAACATCAACTGTTGCATGGCTAAACACTTATAAGGTCCCAAGAGCGAGACCTATTGGCTATGCCAATGCTTGTTATAGTTTGCGAAGTGCTATTCTTGGGGTGCCGCTGCTCCAAAGCAAAGAGCGCAGATCCATTTCCACTCTTTGAAAGAAGGTGTGAGGGATCTCATAGGGTGTGTTTTGCAGATCATATATGAGGTGGAGGAGTGTCATCACTTTTTATAGGGCTGCCCGACAGATTAAAGTGAGAGGAAGCGTTCGCCAAAGTTTTATGTAATTTATGAATCTATCTAGTTGAGACACCAGGTTTCGTTGATAGAAGTCTTGTGGGTCTCTCGTTACCTCGATCCCCAAATATTTAAAACCCTGTGTCTCCACTGGGACCATCCATTTGGTCGTCAGTTTAGGGACACCACTCGTCAATGGGAACAGCAGGGATTTATCCTTATTAATTCAGTATCCAGAATAGTCCCCGAAGATGCAGAAAATTTGCAGTATTCTGTGTACCGATTGCCGCGGTTTCAGAGCTTATAGTAAAATGTCATCTGCATATAGGGAAATGCGTTCTTCCCATACCCCACCCACTGGAATACCCCATATGAAGGGGACTTGTCGTGTCCAGGCCACTAGTGGTTCCTGCTTTAAAGCAAATAATAGTGGAGAGAGGGGGCAACCCTGTATCATCCCTTTCTGCATGGGGAACACCCTGGACACTGTGTCGTTGACTCATACTCTTGCCAATGGTTGGTGATAAAGCAGTTTCTCCAGCCGATACATTTTCATCTGAACCCTAAGTGACTTAACACGGCAGAAGAGGTATCACCATTCCACATTATCAAAAGCCATCCTGGCATCCAGGGAAAGAAGGACTGCGGGGTCTGCCACATTTCCACCCATCATGTGAAGAATACCAATTAATCATCTCAGATTCAGTCTGGTGCCTCTAAGGGGCATGAATCTGGATTGGTCCAGTTGTGTTAGGGAGGTGATCACTTTGCATAAACGTATGGATAGGATCTTGGCCAATACCTTCAACTTGTAATTAAGCAGGGAGATCGGCCTATAGGAAACGCAGGCTGTTGGCAGTTTACCTTCCTTGAGAATGACCACTATCAGTGCTGTTCTTCGGTCCCGGGGCATGGAACCATTCTCTCCCGCCTCCACGAACATAACCAGTAGGTGGTCCGCCTTTTTGCTTCGCATGGATTTAAACAGTTCCACCGGTAGGTGTGAGAAAGTGCCATCTTTCTTGCATGGTATGCCCCCACTTTTTGCTAAATTGCTGAATGTACTTCGATTGAGTGTACCCTGGGTTCCTGCCAATCAGGTGCCCAGGGCCTATGTTCCTTCCTTAAACCACACAAACTCCAAATTGGCAAACCCTAGCCACATGTCAGCCCCTAGTAAATGGTACCCTAGGTACCCAGGGCCTTGTGACCAGGGAAGGCCTCTAAGGGCTGCAGCACTCATTGTGCCACCCTCAGAGGCCCTGTACCCTTACACACACACACTGCCCTTGCAGGCTGAGTGTCTGGGTGCAGGACAAAACAAAGAGTCGACATGGCACACATCACTGTGTACCATGCCCATCACCTACACTGCCAAGGCATATGTCAGCCACCCCTCTAGCTGGGTGCATTACGCCTATGGTGTGGGCACAGGAGCAGGAGCCTGTGCCCCTACAGTACCCGGGTCCATTCCTGGGCACTGTAAGTGCCGTGCTGTCATTTAAGAATACATGGTGCTGAGAGCTTGTCAAACACGAGCTCCACAGCACCATATTGGCAACACTGAAGCCTGGGAAGTTTGGTATCAAACTTCTCAGCACATTGAACCCACACTGATGCCAGTGTAGGATTTAATGTACTAAGCACCCCAGAGGGCATCTTAGAAGATGCCCCCTTACAGCTAACTTGCAATCCACGTCTGCTCTGAGGCTGCCCAGGCTGCCACACAGCAGACACGTTGCTGGACCCCTGGGTGGGAGAGCCCCTGCTCTCCCGGGCCTGCAACAATGCACATCCTGGGTGAGGTGAGAAATCTCCTCCCCCAGGATGAGCAAAGGGAAGCTTCAAAGGCATGCCGCCAGTTGGAGTTTCCCCAGGCCACTGCAACCCCCCACTCTGGCGGGAAGCTTGGCCGGAAACCCCATACAAGGACAGGGGATGTGCCAGCCTGCCCACCCCACCCCTCAGGTGGGGGAGGCGAGGTGAAGCACATCTCCGGGCTCTCGCCATCTTGAAGATGGGAGGCCCTACCCTATCAGGATTAGGCTACTGCCCCCTCCCACAGGAGAGAGGCAGGATAGGGGGTGTACCCACCCCAGGACAAGGACCCATTGGTCCCTGGCCTTCACCTACCTGTAACGCCCCTAAATCTAGTATTTAGGGGCCCCCTGAACCTTCCTTCCTCAGATTCCAGATAGAAAAACGACAAGAAGAGCAAGAAGAACAAAGACCTGCCCTGCAGCTGCTAAAAAGAGAAGAAGACACCAACTGCTTTGGCCCCAGCCCTACCGGCCTGTCGACTCTCGAACCTGCACCAGCGCGGCATCCCACGTGGCCAGCAACCTCACCAACCCCGGAGGACCTGGCTACCTTTTAGCTCTAAGCCCCTGGGACTCCCACGAGTAGAGGCTCTACTCAAGAAACCTACTTGCTATCCCTGGCACCAGCCCGGGACCGCGGACCCAACACACTCTGCACCAGCCAAGCCTGGCCAGTGCCAGAGTGGACAAAGACCCAGAGGACGACCCCACGGCGACTGTGACCCAGAGTCCGGCACCCAAGGACCCCCCTCGACATCCCGGAAGAAGCCTGCAGCCTCAGAACCAAGTGCCACCCCAGCCGCGATCAACCAGAGGGTAAGATTCCCGACGTCAAAAGGCACCCCTGCACCCGGCGCCCTGCGACCCCCTGTGCCCAATCCCGGGGTACCCACCTAACCTACAACTACCCAACTTACCTCTCGAAGTGGTGGTGGCACCTGAAACATCCTCGTCCCCGAGCCTGCAGCCTCTTTCCAAACCGGAACATTCCCATTGATTTCCATTGAGCGCCCTAAGGCTCAAAAGCACCCTGCACCCAGCCGCCCGAGTGGCCCTGGCAGTGCCCTCTCTACACTAACCTACTTCCCCACTTGCCCTGAGTAAGTGACCAGGAGCCCAGCTCCCACAGCCGCGTGGCTTGCCAGACAGCAGCCACCAACCAAGGCCCCCCTATCCCTCATAGGATAACATTGGGCCCAACTCTCTCTGCACCCGGCCGTCCTGAAACCACTGAGGGTGAACCAACTGTACCTACCTGACACTGGGGGACCCCTGAGTCCATGCCCGGAATTTCAACACTACCAGTCGAGTACTTACCCTTAAACCGCTAACTTCATTTTCCTCATAGGGTAACATTGACTGGCTTTTTCTTCAAAAATCTTCTAAGTGTGAACTTTTCAAAACTGCAAAAATTCACCAAAAATCAGCCAAGTGACAAAAACGAATTTACTCACCTGCTCCTTGGTGAGCTCCCAGTGCTGGATCTTGGTGCCCAGCCCTGACTCTGAAAAGTGTTCACAACTATACTTACTTCTAACTCATTTTTCTCCCATAGGAAACCATTGTCTGCTTTTCTGTGAAATTTCTTCTAAGTGTCTACTTTTGCAAATTTGAAATATTCTTTTAAAATCGTACCATTTCTGCAAACGAAATTACTTACCTGCTTTTGATAAGGACCCCAGTCCTGGGTCTAGGCACCCAGTCCTGGATTACTAAAGTAACGATAAAGTACTCTACCTGCAATTTGAATTTCTTTCCATAGAGATCCATTGAATGTTTTCTGTGAAATATTTTCTAAGTGCTAACTTTTGAAATAGCTAAATATTATTTAAAAATCATTACAGTTATTAAGTCGACTTTCATCACTTGATTCTGAATACTGACCCCAGGCTGGTTCTAGGATCCAGACCTGGAATTCCAAAAGTAATCTAAAAAGTAATTTATTACAAATAACCTGAATTTACCATTGAGCTCAATGCATTGTATGTTTAGGAAATAGGATTGTTTATTGCAACCAACTGTGACTGTTTACACAAATTTATTGCTTGAAACAAAAGTATTTATATTCAACCTCTCATTCTGAGAAAGTATATTTTTACCCCCTTTGTGGTTCTAAAAATAAAACAAGCATATATTTTATATATACAAATCATTGGCCTAGAGTTCAGTTATTGAGTGTGTGAAACCATTTGCTGACTGAGTGTGTACAATAAATGCTTTACACTGTCCTCTGGTACTGCCTTACTGCTCGACCAAGCTACCACTTTTTGAGAGTAAGGTCATACCTAACTTTGACCTCTATCAGCCTCTGGGGGACTGTGGACTCTGTACACCCTGTACCTATTAGGGAACAGTATATACAGAACCACTTTCTCACAGTAGGCCATTCGGTCCCATCGCTTTCCCTGATTGTAGGGATCGTGTTGCATTATTGATTTCCTCTATTGTCAGGTCACTCTCTAACATTTCTCTGTTGTGATTTGTAAGCTTCGGTAAGCATATATCTCGTAGGAACTCTTGACACTCCTCCTACTTTTTGCCAATCATAGGTGTGTATAAAGCCTCGTAAAAGATGGCAAACGCTTCTGCTATCTCTGCCCCAGTTTGATAGTATCGCCCTTTCGCATCTATAATCACCGGGACCCTTTTGCTTCCAGCCCTCCCCTTGTCCAACCACGCAAGGAGTTTACAGGTCTTCTCCCCCACCTCGTATAATCTATGTTGGGTGGTCAGGGCTTGCGCTCTTGCACTGTCTTCTAATAGATCTCTCAACTCCTTTTGTCGAAGTTGATGTTTCAATTCTAATGTCATCGTCCCTTCCTGTACTATACTGGCTTCTAGATTAGATATTGGGAACTCTATTATGTTACCTTTTAACCTCTCCTCTCTCCTGTTTCTGTCCCCTCAACACCGATTTGAATGCCTCCCACAGTATAACTTTGGAGTCTACTGAATCCCTATTTTCATAAAAAAAGAAGTGGTCAACCCCTAATATCAGCTGAGAACGTTTTAGCCTTACGATACCATTGATCTATCCTTGGGGGCAAGGTGACACCTCTTCGGGGGCCTCTCAAAGCGACCTCAACTGGAGCATGATCCGACACCCCTGTGCCACACGTGTTGCCTCATTGAAGTCCCCCAGAGCCAGTGAATAAGTAATCTAGTCTGGACAGACTTCCATTGGCCGCCGATATATGTATGTATTGCTTAGTTGTGGGTTGTTGACACCTCCAAATGTCATTTAGGCTTAGAGCCATAAGAAAGTTCCCAAGTTGGCCCTCTCTCCTACTGGATGCAGACCCCCCCCCATCGAATCCAGCTCAGCAGAGACAATGTCCTTCATGTCTCCTCCCATAATCAGGCGGCCTGCTGGAAGTTCTAGGAGTCTGCGCCTCAGCATGGCTAGTGTGGGCATCTGCAGCCCTGGTTGGACATATATTGGACAGAAATTAAGCTGTTGTCCCTCCCAGTAGCCACTTATTGCAACAAATCTCCCCAAGGGGTCCATCCACACTTTATCTAGTTTGACGGGAAGTGAGGCTCTACACAATATAACCACTCCCCTTGAGCCAGTGGTGAAGCCCGAGTGTGCGATTAATGTATTGCTGAAGCGGTCTAGTGCCTTACATCGATTGCCTCGAAGATGTGTTTCTAGTAATAAGATAATGTCTGGAGCATGCTTCTTCATAAACTGTATTACCACTGTCCATTTAATTCTACAGTTTAGGCCATTTACATTCCAGGATCATATTTTTATATTCTTAATTTGGCAATCATGAGTCGTCATAGTGAGATATTATCCCTCCCCTCTGCATTCCCACCTGGCCTTTTGCAGTCTCCGCTCTCCTATGGTGTTTGCACACTGTATAGCAGTTTTTTCTACCCAATTTCTTCTGAACACACCACTGTGAATTTATAACTGTGAAAAATAACCCCAGAACCCTCAACTATTGCCCCCTCCCTGCTACCCTGCTGAATAGGCTGCTCCTACCCCAACTTCCCGACCTGCAGAGAGCCTGTCGCTCTAGTAACAGTTTGCACTAATTGCACTGCCGCGCCGAGTGATTATAGAAACAGTAAAATATTTTGACCCCTACAGTAACTTATTCATTGGTTTATCGGCTCTCCATCCATAATGGAGTACTCAATTGTTCCTTGGTAGGGACGTACCAGCATAGTCTTGGTGATCTAGTGTAGACCAGGTCTTGCCATCAAGTCTGCCACTCTATTTACGCAACCACCCTTGGGTGTTTCTCACCTGTCGTGTTGGCCCCTCACTTTACTTGAGGCGCTCCACCTTCATTGCTGCAGGTCTCAGCCGAGTCTCTCGTCTCCCATTGTTGCGGCTGTATTGTTATCTTCTTGTCGTGGTTTGGCTTTCCTCTGGGGGCCCTCGGTCCCTTGCCCCCAAGTTGGGTGGCCGTGCGCCATCCCTCCAGCCACTCCCATGTCTCCTCTGGGGAGGTGAAGTGCCATGTCTTACACTCTGCAATTATTCAGAGTCTGGCCGGGAATAGCATCATATATTTTCTTTCTTTCTCTCTAAGTTCTCGCTTCACCCCCTTAGAAACTCCTCAGCTGTTTTTGTACCTGTAGAAGTGAAGTCTGGAAAGAAATGGATTTGTGTATTTTCAGAATGTATCTCTCCCTTAGCCCTGGTCACTTGTAGGATCACATCACGGTTGCAATAGTTGAAGATTTTTGCTATTATTGTTCGTGGAGGAGACCCAGGTTTGGGTGGGGGCACTGGGGCCCGATGCGCCCTCTCCATTGAGAAGAACTTAGACAGTTGTTTAGGCTGCAATGTGTTGACTATGAAATCATCAAGGAAAAGGTCCACACTGTAGCCCTCGGCCCCCTCAGGGACTCCCACCACTCGAATGTTGTTTCTTGTTGCTGTTCCTTTCTGATCTTCAAGTTTGGCCGCAATGGTTTACGCCTGCTGCACCAGAGACTGTACTCGCGTTTCCAGACTTTTTGTCGTGGATTGAAGCTGAAGTATCTGGGTCTAGGAAGTTGTAACATTTTCAGTCAGTTTCTGTAGGTCTGCTCTGATCAGGGTAACCTCCACCGTCACTGAATCTATCTTTGGTTCCAGTGTACCTTTGAGATCTATTATGGCTGTCATAATTGCTCCCAGTGAGGGTTCCACTGTCGCTTCTCCTTCTGCAGTTTGAGGAGGTTTTGGAACCGCATAGTTATCCATTTTGTTGGATTGACAGTCTATTGGCCCTTTGGGTTTCACCATCTCTTCTTTTCTGGACTTGCTCAGGGATCTGGCTCCTCTGGGTCGTTCAGGGTCCCTGGAGCGGGCCCCTGATTGGGTTCCCACACTGGATTAGTTTGTTGCTAATTTATCAGCCCCTGTGGTCCGCTCTATGCACTTTGTCTCTTTGGGGTGGAGAGGGGGAGATCGGCATCAGATTTCCTCCCTACAGCTTGCCGTCGCACAGGCTCACGGCCCCCACACCTCCTGGGTCAACCGGGCAGGAAATTGGGCACCCTCCCTCGATAGACCCCTCTGTATACTACTAGGTCCTTTGCCTGTGATTCAATTTGTCCTCTCAAGTGCCTCAGGCTATTCCATAGGTGCGCCACCGCACCACACCACTTTTGTCACTGTGTTGTCTGTTTTCAGAGCTCTTAGGCATCTGGCTTGAACTCCACTTCTAGCACCCTGATATTCGTGGGGTCTTAGAGATGAAAGGGGGGAGGTTGGTGCTTCTGTGTGGAGTCCCTTCTGGGGGGCAAGGACAGGGACGAACAACGGCCCTCTCACAGCCACTTGAAAGATTGATGTTTCCAGTCGAGGTCTCCAGGCTCTGCTTGGTGTGCGATCCACCAGCCCAGGGAGTCAGCCCCATCTTAACTTCACTCCGGTAATGTACTCGCGCCTTCGTGCTCACGGGTTCCATGTCGCTTTCTCAGCAGCCCGGACAAGGCCTTGGTTGACAGCTCCGTCCCAGCTCCTGCCGTCACATCGATGGCGTGCCCTCTTACCATTACTCTGGATCTTTTTTCTTTTTGTGTTCTCTCGGCAGCAGTAGGCGTCGGGCCCAACGCTCTCTGCCGGAGGAGAAGAGTACCTCGCGCCGGTTGCTGGACGCCTCCTTCCCAGCCTCTTGTTTCACGGCTCAGCCGTGGCACTCTTGTGGTCAGGCCACTTCCCACCACGGCTGCCTCACTCTTGGCTCCACTTTTCTATGGACTCAAACTGGACTTGGCGTTTTAAGTCGCATCTGAGCAGTCCTGCTCCACTCCGCTGCTTTTCTTGTCGCTGGATGGTGGGAGGATGTTTGCTGGTCTGGATAGTGGTCGGATTACGGGGTCAACTCCTTGGTTTGCGGAGCTCTTCTAGAGTGCGACCATTTTCAGCCATGGCTAAGCCACGCTCCCAATAGTAACATTTTTGAGGGATGTGACCACCAAGACCACCATAGAAATATTTGAAGAAATATTTGGGGACGATGGGGTTTCCTTTGTTATGCTCAGGGATGATGGCACGCAGTTGACATCCAATGAGTTTGGGGAAATTTCTAGAGCAATGTAGAATTGGACATTCTTGCACATCTCTTTATAATCCCCAAGGCAATGGTATATCAGAGAAGGCCAAAAGATAGTCAAAAGTACCATTCAGATGGAAATGAGTAGTAGGAGTAGTGTCAAGAAATGTATGGCTGATATGGTATGAGCATTTTGCACCACAGTCACGCAGAGATATCCTTTCCAGCACAAGCGAGGACGTTTCCTAGGAACCAAATTGGTGCTTGCACGGTTAAAGAAGTGGTTGACATCAGGAGGTGAGAGTGGAGTGAAGTTGATGGATTCCAAATTGCAAGTGGGTGACTTGGTCAACATAAGATCTGGAAGGGCTGTCCAAATTTCAGAGGACATTTCGCGTTGTGAGAGTTGGGAAGTTTTTTGTTGTAGTGGAAGGAGGAGAAAGATGAAATTTGAGGAATGTGGCATTGTACGAGAAGGGTGGTGAGTGTATGAGAAGGAAGGAAGAAGAGGGATGTTCTGGTGTTATGTTCATTCGGGATGAAGAGATCAATGGCAAATCGGAGTGAAGTTGTTAACAATCTTATACATGGTGATGTTAGGTGCTCAATAGTCTCTGGTGAGGTAAGAGTTCACAGACCTCCTTCTTAACTGGAGGATTATGTGAGAAGGTGAGTTCTGTGTGTGTGAGAGTTTGGTGCCTTTCAGCACACTGTATTCGGACATATTTCTTCATTTCATTACATCCTTATCAACATCAATTTCCTCTGTTTTATCTTACGGCATGCTTTTAGAGTGTTATTTAGTTTCAATAGTTTCCACCCTTTAGTTATAATTAGGGAAGGTAAGGGGATGTGGTATGATGGGACTTGTTATTCTTGGTAAAGACTTCTAGAATGTAAGGCTAAGAGAGCTCAGAGAGAGTCAATTGCTCCTGGCTCCTTGGAGTGGATTGACGCCAGGTTGAGTGCTCCAAAAAAGCTTCTATTGGAAAATCCATTGGTGTCCTGTTTTCTCCTCAAGAAGAGCTCACAACAAGGTGCCACTCTGCACACTGTTAGTTGTTTTGAGACTGTCCACGTCACCAGATGCTGAACTCCAAAAGCAAATAGCTAGACACTGCAGATTCCTAGACTTGGGCTTTTATGAATGTATAGAGTCCAATAACAGAACAGGGAGGGTGTGAGGGCCTGTGAGTAATCTGTGGCTAGACAGTCTCCACCAGAAAGAGCATTATGGAAGGTAAGTAACTTGTTCTTCTAAGAGACTTCTAGATGCAGATTACCTCACCTTTTAAATAGATACCAAAGCAATACCAATTCGGAGGGTGATCTATGAATGGACTCAAACCAGAAAGTCCTTCAGGGCCGAGTAGGCAAAGTTGCACTTTCAGACGAACCCGACTGTCCTTGCAATAATACTGAGTGAACTTATGGAGGGACTCCCACATCTAGCAAATATCTAGGACAGTGTCAAAGCGGTGGCAGCAGCTTTGGCCCTAGTAGAATGAGCTTACATTGCTTCCGGAGAAGAACTTAATGCAAAGCAAAATTCAGCGAGAGATGGTTTTCTTCTGCAGAGCCTTGAATTTTTTGGCTCCCGAGAACCCCATAAAGAGCTGATCATTAACCCAGTGATCTTTGGTACGATCTGTGTTGTGGCTGGCACTCTCTTAGGGTCCAAGCAATGAAGTCTCTCCTCCTCCTTAGAGGGATGAAACAGAGCGCTGAACGCCAGCAGGGTGATGGTCTGACCGACATGAAATGGCACCACAACTTTAAGCAGAAAGGATGCCCCGTCCACAGAACCACTTTGTCTGGGAAGAAGGAAGAGTAAGGTGGATTGACACAAAGACCCTGAAGCTCAGTCAGATGCCCTGCTGAGGTGAAGGCAATGAAAAACACAGTCTTGATAGTAAGGAGCCGTAAAAGACAGCTATGAAGTGGCTCAAACGGAGTGCACATCATTAGTAAGTCAGTCGGAAATCTTTATTCGGCTGTATTCCAGCCATAAAAGAATACATCATAAAAGGAAAAAAGCATTTCTGATTAAAAACACAATGGAGTTAATAAAATACAAACATCAAATGGAAATTCCATAAATAATAAGGAACAATTTACAAATGTCCAGATATCAATTTCGTAAAATAAATGCTACAGAAGCAAATAACCGCAACAATGTTTAGGCTAGGGATGGTAAATGGACAAAGGAAGGGAGCATCTACGAATATAATATTTATCAGCAACAGTTTCAGATCACATAATTTAGCACTGTGGGAATTGATCCCATATGTAGGGATCTTAGGTCCTTGACACAAATTATAATAAAATACATGGAAATCATTTCCCAACAATATTCCTAAGCCGAATTGCAGAAGAAATATATTTAAAAACCATTAGGCAAATAAATTCATCTTTTAAAAGCTGAAGATAGTACAAAGCAGCCCGAAATTTTCTTATGTTTAGAAATTTTAAAAGTGGTTTAAAAAAACGCACGTCTTGGATTGATATAAAGTTTGCAGAAAAACATGAAGTGCAACGTACGCTGAACTGATTCTGAGTCGCATGGGCATGGATTCAATTTGGCGTCAGAATATATGTTACGTGGGTATGAAACCAAGAGATGGCAGATGCCAAACCTGAACCTAATGAGATAGTACAGTTAAGTGGGACTAAAATAGAAGGAAAGATAAGGCTCAGTGCCTGGAGAACAAACTAGGAGTGAGTGGTCAACAACCCTTTTTTTTGCCATCTCCCGAGACCCTCTTGTCGAAAAGGAGTAAGCTAGGAATTCTCTTTTCAACTTTGCCCTTGATATTTTGGCAATATTTCAAATATTATTTGTCGAAACAATCAGACAGTACCAAATTCTCCCGCTGCGCTTTGACATAAGAAATCCAGAGGATTTTATTCACCCACTCCAATTTTAAACAATCTGTGATAACAGCCCGGTTCAGGGCTGCGTCTTCCTTTACCCAAATGTTGTGCCACAGTAATAGAGGGGCTAATTGTATACAGAAAGACAAGGGGATCACGCCAAGTTCGCTGTGACAAATAGTGGCGGCAGTACTTATTAGAACAGTCAACAAGCGTTTCAAAAACGTATTCTGAAGATCTCTGCAGGCCTGCAAAGTTACAAAAACCCCAGACTCCGGAACCATACAAAGTAACAGCGCACGTTCGTGCTTTATAGATTTCAATTATTGCTTCGATGGGACGGGACCCTAGTTTTTTGATAAATCTAAAAATGGCCTCCAGATTTTTGCACATCATTAAAGTCAGAACTAGAATAAGGTCCCATTTGGGGATGACAAAAGGATAAGGGGCACACGTGTTGCAGTCCTTTAAAAAATGCATCACAACCAGTGACAAATAACAAGAGCCAATAAGGCAACCGGTAGAAGGCCTAAAGATAACCATAAAATGTGCCCAAAGCAAAACCTTGCAAGGCAAGGGGAGGAACAAATAACAGAAGGTCAGTTTATTTGACCTGGAGGGAGTAAAGCAGGCGAGGGCTGCACCAAGTTACACATTTGTCCAAATGACAGGCGTCTACAGTTTTTATTGAGGGATGGCTTGCCGCAAACATGGAGGAAGGTCAAAGGTGTTCAGCTGTTGCCACTCAATCTCCAAGCATGAACATTGGAATTGCAAAGGTTAGGGTGAAGAACCCTGTCCTTTGCTACGACAACATGTCCTCCCAGAGGGACATCCTGCCCAGAGGATATTAGCTCAAGCCCAAGAGTTCTGGATATCATACTCTTCATGCCCAATACGGAGTCACTAGGATGACTTGAGCCTGGTCTGCCATCATCTTCTTGAGAACTTGGGGCAGGAGTGGTTTTAGTGGGAAGGCATACAGGAGTCCCGAGTTCATTTCTAGGTGGAATGCATCTCTGAGCGAGATGTCTTGGAAACTCGAACGTGGAAAAGTGTTAACATTGCACTGTTCCTGGAGGTGGCAAATAAATCGAGCCAAGATTGTCCCCATTCACGGAAGAGACCATGTGCCATCTACAGATGTAGCTGCCAATTGAGATCCGCCAGGCGTCAACAACTAAGCTTGCCCTGCCTGGCATTCAATAATAGTCCTAAGTGGTTTTCCACCTGGAAAATGCCTTGGTAGACCAGCCTTATCCAGAGGAGCAAGGCCTCCTGGCACAGGGTTCGTGACCTCATCCTTCCCTTTTTGTTGCAGTACCACATGGTGGTGGTGTGGTCTGTGAGCTACTGTACCAGCTTTCCCTTAATGGACGTCAGGAAGGCTTTGAACACCAAGTGTATGGCCCTCAGCCTCAGAAGGTTGATGTGGAGCCACGACTCCAAACGGAGACCAGAGGCCTCTGATCGCCACCTCTTCCAGGTGGCTGCCCCAACGCAGAAGTGCAAGCCTGTCACCACTGTCTGCTCTGGTCGGGTAGGAGGAGGGATCTACCACTGACCCAACCAGTAACCACCACTCTAGATCTTTTGCAGTCTTCTCCAAAATGTGAACATGGTAGGACAGGTCCCCTAGATGTTGGGCCCACTGGGATTTCAGATCCCACTCATAATGCGTGCTTGAGATCACAGATTCACCACAGTATGAAATATAAATACATTTTGAGTCTTAATTTTCAAAAACTACTGAATGGTGTAGGAAAGTGCCCCTTTTTCACATGGTCACTCTCACATTTTGACTGGTTTCTGATGTCATTTTGTTAGAAAGTGCACTGGGTTCCAGCTATCCAGGTCCCCAGTGCCAGTTCTCTTTCCCTAAAACTGTACCATTGCTCCTCCAATTAGCCACCTTTTAGAACCCCCTGTAAGTCCCTAGTAAATGGTACCCCTGGTACCTAGGGCAAAGAGACTAAAGAGATTTCCTGAGGCTGCAGCATGTATTGTGCCACCCTAAGGGACCCCTCAGCACCAACATGTAAACTGCTATTGCAGGCTGCATGCAGGGCCGGACTGGGAACCAAAACCGGCCCTGGCAAAGTGCTCGGCCGCCCCCTCCCCCCCCTCGCTGGGGGTTGGGGGTGCCGCCGACATCTTTGGCAGGGCCGGGTTCCGGACGATTTTGTTACAGGGCCGATTTTGCAGCTATGCTGCAAAAACGGCCCTATAACAAAAACGGCCCCCAGGGGCCCAAAACTGGCCCACACCCGTGCTTTACACCGGGGGATTGCCCGGTGCCCGCTACGGCCAGTCCGGCCCTGGTTGCATGCCATGGTGCAGAGAAAAGTGAATCTGAGAAAAACCTCTAAACCAACCTAGATCCTTTATACAACTGGCCAATAAGGCTCATACATCAAGCATATCCTCAAAATATCTTCTGAAACCGAAATGAGTTCATAGAACTGTATTTATTATTTATAAAAATATTTTTTCTTTTTCAAAAATTCGTTACTATAAATTGGCACTAAACATAGAAAAAACATACACCATAAATAGCAATCCAATAATATCAATACTTCAATAAATGTTATGAGCCTACGTTCATAAATTGCTTAATACCTCAGTTGGCCTAATGTGACTGAATGAAACAGACAGTGCAATATCATAAAAAACAAATAATCAATACAAATGCAAGAATGACAAATACAAAGATAACTCCAAACTCATCCATCAAATCTGCAACCATACCTATCATCTAACTCATCCATCCTATCATACATACAACACTAAAAAATAATAACAAAACAGGTCAAAGCATATGCGGGATCTAATAGGCCAGAATCGAGACACCGATGGTTTAACTACATTGTGCAAGTACCTCCCAACAGTTTCTTTTCTTGTATGTGTCTCTGACAGGATTCCCGTAAGTTACATATAGGTCAACGCACGTTTCGGTGGAACCCTAATATAACCACCTTCATCAGGACCAGTTTTGAGTCGATTAATTCTCAAAAGAGTGTTGGGTGGGGTTAATCTGAAAAAATGAGACACATTTCATGGTCAAACCGACAGATAATGGGGATGAGAGAAATGTATTTTCATAAACATTTTTAAAGGTTACTTAAACCAGGTACTACCCGCTAAAGAGAGGCAAATGTGATCTTATCGCAACCATCCATAGGGTGTGATAGTTATCTCATGCATACCTTAAATGAGATGCCCTGGCTGTCATGCTACATGACACAGTGGAATTACATTTTTTGTCTTAAAAATGACCAAATAGCTCAATAAGACAAAGGAAAGCATCAAATAGTTCAACAATTAGAATACAACCAACAAAAAGGAGAAAAGACGTAACCAAATAAGCCTGTGATGCAAACATATGCCTTGTTTCTATTGAAGGTTTTGTTCTTGTAATCTTGCAGACTTACAGTGGGAGCGGTCACAGTAGGACAGCCTTGCCAAGAACAGAACGTATGGGATGTGGATTTGAAAGCATGAGAGAGAGAGAGTTGTGGAATGTACTGTTTGGTCTCGAAGGGCAGTGTTATGAGCAGTGGTGCACAAATGTGCATTGTGTTGTACATTGAGAGATGAAGTATGTGATGCTATAAGCAGTGGTGCACAAATGTGCACTGTGTTGTACATTTAGAGATCAAGTATGAGATGCTGTAAGCAGTGGTGCACAAATGTGTATTATGTTGTATATTGGGGAGAATTATGAAGCTCCTACTTTTAGCTTTGACATGGCCTCATGTCATCCTGAATTCTGACTCTGCCTTGCTTGAGCTTTTCTGCGCCCACAGACAGGCTTGCAAGTTGTTTGGGTTAAGCACATTAAAGGATTGTTTTGTGAGACATTGTTTAATGTACCCTGGAAGGCTTTTGTAAGCTTTGTTAAGATAAAGGATGGAATATGTGAGAATGTAGAGGGAACTCCTTCCTGCTGTAGAATGCTTGCCTGGAAGCTGGCCAGTTCCAGTAAGTTTCCATGACACTGAGGGGAAGACTCTTGAACCTTCTAGTGTGTTTTTGAGAGTATAAAGCTGAGGGTTTTTGACAGCCAAGGTGGTAGTTCACTTACAGAGTAGACCTACTGCCGTAAGACGAATGGAACCTGAGTTCATGCCCAGCTGTGAACGGGCCCCCCAGCTTGAGTTGGCAAGGATGTTTAGTGAACGATCGGGTGAGGTGATTTGTTTCTGACTAGTGCCATTGAGATGCTTGATTCCAGTGGCTGTGGTCATTTGAGGTGTTTTTTTGTGATGTGTAAATGAGTCAGAGTGCACATGCAAAGTAATCATTTGATGTATTCAGTGTATATATATTTCTGATCTCTTGCAGGATGTACATTATATTTGCTTGAGTTTTATCTCATACTATTTGCGGCTTGTTTATTCATGTTATTATCCATGCATTTAACAGTTGCATTTACCAAGTGTGTTAGTATTGCTTGCATATAAATATATATCTCTATATATATTTGAATGTGATTCATTTGACATCTAAGAAAACCTTTCTGTTAGAGAGCATTGCATAAATAAAACCCCAAGCCTTATTCTAAAAAGAGAGTCTTTGCATTTTGTTAAGTGAAACCCTTTTCTAGGTGTTGTATTTTATGTTTTGCTCTGCCGTGTTTGAACCACCGTGTGGGAGAGTCTGTATTATCTGAAAGGCAGAGGAAGACATGTGGTCAATAATAGACCCACCAGAAATCGATTTATGCTTAACCTTTGCTGTGATATAATTTTCTAATCTTCCATTAGCAATAAGTAAATCTGTATTTCTCAAGCCTTCTTATACAAGCAAGCCTCTTATCTACCCGACTATTTTTTAGAAACGTAGCTGGAGGAATTTTTTAAGCTTCTTCTTTCAAGGCATTTTCAAATCACCTTTAACTGTGAGTAGATACTTTGCCTTTCAAATGGTCGACCAGTACTAAATGTATCCAATCCTCTCTTAACATTGTAATGGAAATAAAATCAAATAATTCCTCAGTAGGTAAACATGAGAGGAGTCTGGGGGGATGTAAGCATTTACAAATAATAGTGAACCTATACTTTCATGATTCTGCTTAAAGTCTATCTTGACTGCCTCTATTAAATTAGAAACATGGGAAATATATTTATATAAGCAACTAAATTCGTACTGAGCAATATGGCTATGCCTCCTTTTGCATGTCCTCTCTTCACTGGTAATGCAGGATGGTTTAACACAGTATATTCTTCTACTGACCAGTTCTTTACAATCCAAGATTCCTGAATGCACACTATATCAGCTTTCTGTTCTTCTAAGAATACCAATATATTTTTTATAAGTGAATAAACTGGCTGCATTCCAAGAAATTAATTTAAGACCCTCTTTAGGAACAATTTTTAAACTTTAACCCCGTAGAGCTATCAAAATGAAGAGCTCCCGCCACCCAACTCCATTTCCTCTCTTCCTCTTCTGCAGGCTGTGCTTGTTTGTTCTCTCTGCAAATAGAGAAACTCTCCTACCTTCTTTTCCAAAAGAGACCCGCATTTTACATTCCCTCACCAATTGAGGGACTTCTAAGGGAGAAAGGCCAGAACGGCAGTTGACCTAACCCTTAAGACCATTAAAATTATATGAAAACATTTTAGAGGCTCTCTACTTCTGTGGAACAAGACGATCCATACCACGGCATCGCAATGTATCACTGTTCAAGATTATTAAGTTGGAAATCACCTTGGAACAAAAGGTCACTCTAGCCCCTCCCTGACTACCGTGATCTAAAACTTGAACCAAAGCAAGATCACTGCTCTGTACCATTTGAAGGTCAAGGATTTCAGGAAAAAAAACAATAGGAATGACATATTCAGATACAACGCCTGATCGAAAATGGAAAAAGATTCTAACGACAAAGGCACCGACATCGGATTACTAGACAAAATATTCCCAACAAGGCCTCTCCCTTTAGGATTATAAATAAAGTTATCCCATAATGTAGATAAAATAATGCATGAATTCACACAAGGGGGACTAAGAGGAGATTTTAGGGACCTGTGTGGGCAAACTCCCCACTCAATCTAATGCCAAACACAGAAAACACCCACGGGTCCTAGTCGTAAGTCTAAAGGGAGTGTGGATTATGACTACCATGCTCGGGGGGGAATCTCTTTTAAGGACGGTTCCCCTCACACACCAGAGGTGTCATGCTTCATAATAGGGGTGGCTCCACGTGTCAAGAGCCTAGTTGTGATGCAGGCTACAACCTCCTCGCTGCGAGGGAGGAGCTCAGGGATGTTTTTTTGAAAGAGGGTGGTCCTAAAACCCTATGTGAATGTGGTGTGTAGATGGGGTGCAGTGCTATAGTGGCTTAAAACTGATTACAAGGTTAGCTAAGGGGAACTTTATTCTGCTACCATGTGGCAGGATTAAAAACAGATAGCGTGCAATGTAGCTGCCAACATTAGAGACAGCTGCATCCGGAAACGATCAACGTGTTTGCGCCTCAAGCCCTATAGAAGTGTCTTGGCCTTCATTAGGATCAAATTTCAGCTACTGCAAACAGTGAATATATAGGAGCATGAGTTGGAGCCACCCCAATGATGTTGGGACAGGTATACCCCTTTATGCAAAACCAGATTTATTATAGGATTTAGCAAAAGGAGAGGTGGCTTTTTCAGTTAGAGTTCTTTGGTCAAAAATTAACAATTTAGTTAGGGACGGAAGAGAATCAAAAATGTGATCAGAATTGATCACATATTTCTCCATCAGACCCAATATAGAGGACAGAACTCTTTCAAGATGATGCAGAGAATCGGACAACAGAACCTTATTCCCTGGTTGATTACATAATGAATGTGGACTCAAGCACAATTCTGGAGTGACCGACACCCTGGAATTTATTATGGAATTTCCACTGGGTGTACTACTAAAAAGCTGCATCTTGATGGAGGGAGTAATAGTGGTATCTCTAATGTATTCCACTAGATTTGGAGAAGGTGGGATGTCAGTGGATAATTTAGATGTCTGAGGGCTACTCGTGGCAAAATCCATATCAATGTCAATATTTGGCAGGGTAAAATGTTCAATTAGAGGTCCTTCCTCCCTGGTTTCAATACTTGTTTAAATACTTGATTGGATCACACTATTTCCGAGTGTATTAAAGATTTAGTTTGTCCCAGGAAGAATTTCAGCTTGCCCCTCAGATTTTCCAATGGGCAATACAGACCTATTCTCCATCACGGCCACTTTATTTGATCCTGCCTCTCTTTTTGAGAAAAAGTCAAAATATCGTTAACATCTTTTAGGGTGTTCAACTATAACGACTTATTTCTCTGGGGGTTGGCTTTGGTCTTTTTACAGGCTCTTGTAAAGACCAATATCCCCAAGTGCAGCTTCTTGGCAGTCATAACTCAACCCTCAAAAACCCTCTATTACTGGCCTTAGATGCGAATGGGCATCGTTTCGTCAAATTCCCAACTGGTTAAGACCACCAAAGACCACATTCGACTAACGATTAATACTCTGCTAACTAAAAGTTGAGGGGAACTGATCAGTTATCTAAAATTGTTCATTGTGTTCAGACTCTGGCTCTCACTGAGCGGTCTATACTTGATTGAGTCCACTCCTGGGCATGAAAAGCAAAGGCGGGAAGGGCGAGTGTAGTAGTAGCCCCACTGCGTGAGCTAGCCGCACCATCCTAATGCCGGACGCTTCTGTACCTGCAGTGAGAGACACATGGCTCTGAGCCTTACCTACTCTCCCAAGACAAAACCGGCTCGTGGAGGGGAAGCTTTCCCTGGCATGCTGCAACTTCTCTGCTTCAGAGTAAAGATGTAAATGTGGATAGAGTAGTCACCATGACAACAAGTATAGCCCACTGCTGTTCTCCACTACTCTGCACCTCTGCCCTACTTTGCTATCCAACCCTCTTAGATTTGCTGCTAGGGCAGGATTTCGTACAGATCGGATGGCGGGAGTTGACAAAGGCGGAGCTGCAGTTGTCTTGTCCCCTATGTCACCATCGCCCTTCCCGCTTTTCTCAGCTCTGTCTGCTTGTGAAGGAGCGGGAGCAGCTGGTGCATTTGGGTGGGTGGTTATGCTATCCCTGGAAGCTGACTGGGCCTTATTCAGAATCCCGGGCCCCACATTCACTTTTACCTTGGCCCTCTTTCCCGGTTTCTCTGCAGCCGCTTTTTTGGCTTTCCCAGCAGCCTTTCATGTAGCGCAGCTCCTTCGCTGCTCCTACTCCGTCTGCTGCTTTCCAACTGCTTAAGCTTTCTAACTGCTCACATCTGCAGAAAATCACATAGCGCTCTATATCAAACAATGAATCTATCTTTTTCATCAAGCGAGACCGATAATGTCAGACATAATGAAATAAAAGAAACAACTTTTAGATATACACCATCTTGGGCTTGGTGGAATTAGTCTCTCTTTGCGTCAGGCTTATGCCCACTTCCCACAGGAAGTGGTCATATAGAGGATGTAGTCACCCTATAGGTAAGCTACTACCGGTCACTCCCCTTAATGCCACTAAATTGAGTATTTAGGTGCCACTGCTGACACCAGGAACACAGATTTTATGGTTCCAGAAGACACTGAGAGCAGAGTCTGGTTCACCGATTTGCCACTCACCGGGCAGCTCGATGCAGCAGCCCTCCAGGAAGAGGAACCTGTGCTCCTGAAGGTCAGCTGTGTCCCCTAACAAGTGACAGGACACCAGGACCAACCGGAGCCACACAGGACCAATACCTGGGGTACCAGACTCCTTGCTGCAAACTCAGACCGTGAGAGTCCAGTCGCGACTCCAACAGCTCCTAAACAGAGAAGCCATTGAGGGACATCAGCACAGCTGAAACCCACTTCCAGAGTGCCCGAGTTGTTCTGATCGTGGAACCCTCAACTGGGTAGCCCAACAACCTCAAAGCCCTAGGTTACACAAAGTGCAGCTTATGTTTCTACTCTGCACCCGAACACCAGAGCCTGGTTACTGATGAACCAGCTGTGCCCCTTTGTTCCCAGGACCCTTGTGACCCAGACCCCTGTTGGGAGCTCCGGTACTTGTCCCAGAGAGCCCCTCTGTAGCCTGTTTCTAAGTGGCCTGCCTTCTTACTACCAGCGAAACGCACACAGCTACCAACCTGACCAGCACCTCTGCACCACGGACTGCTGGTAGTACTTTGGACATTGCCCCCTACGAGCCTAAGTCCCGAAGAAGACCCCCAGAAACAGACCATAAATAACTGTATGCAATATATGCCTTTTCTCCCATAGCAACGCATTGCTGAATAAAGACACATTTAAGTGAACATTTTTACTTACTTGTAAAATCGATGTTTAAAAAAGTACTTACTTGATCACGAAATTCTTGGAATCAGAATTTACATTATAAATGAGATTTTTCTCCTAAATTGGTCTTGGATTTATTCTTTCAGTGAGTGTCTCGTTTAATGCCTCAATGAGTACCACTTTTGCTTAGCACTACCCTCTAATAAGCCTAACTGCTTGCCCATCCTTCCACAAAAGAGAGCATTGGGGTTATCATTTGTGCCTGTGTAAACCAATTGGGGTTTGCCTGGATTCTTTATTCAGTGAACCTCGTTTTGGTCCACTATTTAAAGAGCCAGCTTCTTACATTGGTGGCAGCAGTGGGATACAAGACTTTACATTTGCTGATACAGCTTGGTCAATAGGTGACTCCACAAATTAAAATCCACAACTGACATCAGTTCAAAATTATTTTTTTTGTCAATTTTTCCAAATTTCTAAACTTGAACTGTTAGGGCCTTGGTTAAGTCCCCAGTCCATTTGTATTAGAATTTTAAAGGAAAACCTAGACAGTTAGGCCTGTACAAAAGTAACTTACATGTTTTAAAAATAAATTCTAAAAAGCTCCCAACTGATCTAATACCAGGTCTGATCCATAGGGTACTAGTCAAGAGCTCAACTTGGGTCCCTAAAAGAAACTTAAGACATATCTGCCCCACAAGTAGGGGACATAGCTGCATGAGTAGATATGTTTCTGTGATGTCTAAGTCGATTTTCAGATATCAGAAGTGAACAGGGAAGCCAATTTAAGTACATATGATGGACACTGGTGATTATAGGTTCCACAGCTACATAATGGCTTCAATGAAACTAGAGATGTTTTGTATCAAACATCTCAAACCAAAAAGCCCACACCGATTCCAGTGGTGGATGTATTAATACCTGCAACTTAGAGGTGCCCCCTGAAATCTTACCGACTACTAGTGCCCTGGCTGACTGGTGTAGACAAGCTTGCCACCACAGACCGGTTTCTGATCCCCTGCAGGTGAGAGCCTGTGCTCTCTGAGGGCAGAAACAATGCTTGCTCCGGCCAGAGGTGTGTCACCTCCTCCAAGCAGAATAACTAAATCATCAGCATATCAAGGCAGGCGGCTTCAAAGGCCTCTGCTGCCTTTGATATACAACCCAAGGCTTTCCTAGACATGGGAAATGCCACCACCTGCCCCGGGTACATGGCACCAGGACAGGTGAGAAAATTAGCTTATCAGGAGGCATGCCCCCATAAGGCTAGTTCCACCCCTAAGGTGGGCTACCTGATGTGGACACGACGTTTAGAATTCCACCGTCTTGGTTTGGGCAGAATTAGGCCCTCTGGGTCAGGGTTATGTCTTCTTGCCACGTCAAGTAGTCATATAGAGGGGGAAGTCACCCTAAAGGTAAGTAGCCCATTGGCTACTACTTGTCACCCCCCTTAACTCCCCTAAAGGGAAAGTGGCACCCCTGACACCAAAAACTCAGATCCATAAGAAGAGGACACCAAGAGCTGCATGAAAAGCAAGAACTGAAGTCTGTTATGTACTTTAGGAACCAAACCCTGCCTGCTTGCACCAAGTCTCCACAATCGCTAGTAACTCGTCCTGCACCTGACAAGCATCCACAAACCCCAGGAGACTGCCAGCCCTTAACAAGCTGCCAAGCAATCTTCCTTGGAGTAGAGGAGCTACTTTCCTGCAGTCTGCAGGGACCAAAAAGCAGAGTCTGTTTCACAGAGTTGCCACTCAACGGCCACCCAAATGCTGCAGCCCCCCCAGGAAGAAATACTTGTGCTTCTGAAGGTCAGGCAGGTCCCCATACCAAACGAGAGGACATCAGACCAATTGGAGCTGCATAGGACCATTACCCAGGGTACTGTACTCCTTGCAGCAAACCTGCATCTTGAGAGTCCAGTCGGGACTCCAACAACTCTGAACTGGAGCAGCCATTGAGGGACATCAACACTGCAGAGACCGACTTCTAGAGTGGCCCAGCTGTCCTGATCTTTGCACCTTCAACCGGCGAGACTGGCAACAGCAGGGCCCTAGGAAGCACAGAGCCCAGCGGAACTTTCTACTTTACACATGGGCACCCCAGCCACCGATGAATCAACTGTGCTTCTTGGTTACCAGGACCCTTGGGGCCTGAGCAACCTGTTGGGTGCTCCCGGACTTGTACCCAAGTTTCCCTCTGCAGCCTGTTTCTAGGTGGCCCCCTTCTTTCTACCGGCGTAGCACTCACAGCTACCAACCTGACCTGCACCTTCGCACCCGGATGCCCCTGGGCAGGTAATGAGTAACTGCTGGTGGTACTTGGGACCTTGGCCCCTACGTCCTGAAGAAGACCCCCAGAAACCAACTGTAAATAACTGTATTCAATATATGCCTTTTCTCCCATAGGAAAGCATTGCTGCATAAAGACTCATTTAAGTGAGCATTTTTACTTATCTGTAAAAAATTATATTTAAAAAAGTTCTTACTCGATAAGGAAGTTCTTGATATCAAAATGTATATTAAAATATGACTTACTTTTCTACATTGGTCTCAAATGTATTCTTTGAGTGTGTCTCATTTACTGCCTCGGAGTACCACAACTGCTGAGCACTACCCTCTCATAAGCCTAATCGCTCAACCACACTACTACGAAAGAGAGCAGTTAAGTTATTGTGAGAAATCAGGACCTGTTTGCCGTGTCCCCCACTTTTTGACCGCATTTTGACTACTAGGTTCTAGTTTTTTTACTTCGATTGTGCCCTGGGCTCTACTAACCAGACCCAAGGCCTGTGTTCTGATTAAATGTCCATGTTAATTAGGTATAATCACAATCGGTACAGACAGACCCCTGTAAGACCCTAGTATATAAGAGGGCAGGGAGATTTAGAGGCACAGTAAATTTCCAGCACTAGTGTGTGCACTATTGTGCTGCTTGTTGTCATTTTAAAAGCCAACCCTGCCTTGCAAGCTGCTTTTAAATTGCAATTGTATGCAAATTCGACTTTGGAACTAAAGGTACTGTCAAAGTAGTAAGCCACCTTACGTTTACATACAAGTCATCTCTAAGGTCTCCCCTAGGTGGCCCAGGGGTAGGTTGTCTTGTAACTATACACAGAGCATTATAAAATATTTATATAAGTATAAATATTGATAGGATGGAGCTAAAAATTTCAAAGACTTAAAATGATAGTTATGATAAATCCAACAACTTGCCACTATTGGATTTATAATAATTAGAACAGAAAATAAGTTATAGATTATTTTTTTCTGTAAACCAAAACCCAGCCTTTCAGTTGCCCTCTCCTGATTAGCTAGCCTCTGCCAGGCTGAGCCAAGCTGTCCTGAGGTGTGAAATAACCTGCAAGAGAGACAATAGGTTTTCTGCGGGAGGAGGACTGAAACTGCAGAAGGCAGGATGAGGGAGGGGTACCTAAACTTGTATTCAAAGGGAGAATGACACTTCAGGAAAGCACAAGCTCACCCCAACATCCTGCCACCCCAGCCACACAGGAGCCCATGTCATTAGATCAAGGAGAGGAATGGAAGGGGAGTGTTAGGGAATCTTAACCATGCCAGTGAGTTGGCATAGCCTAGTCTAACTTCCGAGGAAATAATTTCTCCATCTTGGATTTTGAAAGAATAGTGCTTTCTCGGACAAGAATATGCCACACTTTGGAGAAGTGGTCATACCCCTGGGTGGCACGCTGCATCCCATTGGTCAGTGGCGCCCCTTTATTGACACCCAGAAACACAGCACAAATCTGGAAGAACTGCCAAGCAACTCAAATCTGCTGCCTAAAACTACAAGAAGAAGAATGCCCAGTAGGAAACCTGATCAGCACACGAAGGTCTGCACCTGCTTCACATTCTGGGACTACAGTCCTAAGGACTTTGCCTTGCTTCAAGAAGATTTAAGGACTGGACTTTCTGCAAGCTACAGGTTAACTGAGCCCACCTGTATCATCTGGCAAGGTGCATTGTAGTCTCAACATCTCAGAGATTCTTGACCCTGGATTGGTGTTGTGGACACTTTGAACCCTCAATGAGACCTTCTGGAAGAAGATCCAGAAGTTTGGAGATGTTTGTTGAACTTTTTGAAAAAGCTCCATAAGTCGGCCAACTAGAGTTAAGCTGGCTACCTAAAACCACAACCCGGCCTGGAATTTAGGTTTGTCCTGCTGAAAGCTCCAGAGATCCAGACATCCAGGATTTCACCGGCCCCTCTCAGAGTGACAAGCCAACGAACCCGCACGAATCTGGCCTGAAGAAGAGCATTGCTCGACGTCCAGATAAAATCCTCCAGAAAGGTTTGTAAATGTGAAGGTAAAATTTTGACCGAGGCCTCCCACTTTGTGTATCCGAACAGGGCTCCATCGCAGTCAGCCTCAAACTTTGGCTTTGCCCGGTCAAGCGTGACCAGATATCCCAATTTTAAGATAATATTTTGTAAGCACTAGAAAGTGTTTATTCTTTAAAAATTCATGCCTCCGGTTCCCTATTTATGACTTTTGTCGTTTTGGTGTCTATTTGTTCATAAAAATATAATCCATTTTTATAAATTAGTGTTGGATTTTTTTTGTGCCTTACTTATTTAATGTATTGGTGTTTATAAATGCATTAAACACTTGTCTCCTAAGTTAAGACTGCCTACTCGTTGCCAGCTACCAAGTGTTGGGCAAAGGAATAATTTGAGACCTTGACAGAAGAACCTTTTATTGTATTTGTGGCCTTATTACTAGTGGTAGGTCCCTATTTTTCACTAATAAACCACTTTCCAACAGTTATCATCTGTGCCTCTGTAAACCAATTAGGGTTTGCCTGGATTCTTTTTGACTAGCTTTGGGCCACCATATAAAGAGCCAGCTTTCTATATATAGATTTACAAGAAATCATAAATAGCATGCTTTCTAGATCAAGATCTAGCCTTCTTCCAAATTTGGCGAACTTTCATTCAACCTTTTTTGCAGTAGTGCTGTTCAATATTCCGAAAGAAAATTACATGGGGAAAATGAGTTTTGGGCGCCCCACTTTTTTTGGGGCAGATACCAGCAAACCGGGAGATAGTTTCAAGCAACGTGGTTATCCGGAGAGGGTGATCAGGACAGCAAAAGAGAAGGTGACTGGTATAAACAGGGACAGTCCTCCTGAGACCTAAAAAGAAAGTAAGGGGCAAGAATGAAGTAAGACTAATCACCATTACAACTGTGAGTCTACTGCCATTAGCAAGATAATTGGCAAGCACTCGCATTTGGTTAAATCGGATTTGGTGATTGGAAAATTGGTTAGACCTCGCCCTCAGATAATTTATCGTAAGAGCGATCCCCTCAGGGACATGCTAGTGCGCAGTTATCCTAAGAGACAGCAAGCCCTTGCAGGATCTTGGCTTAGAGAAGCAACAGGATTCTATAAGTGTGGTAGGTGCCAGACGAGTGCCCAAAGTGCGAACGTTAAGGCTTGCATGCTTCCAACAGGCAGGAAGGTCAAGATCAGAACGTTTTTGAACTGCAACAATGATGTTGCTGTGAACATATTTGTTTTCACTGTGGTATGTGTTAATTCGGGAGTACCATCTTCCTGGTCAAAAAGAGGACCCTGCTATTAAAAACCAGGATGCAAGTTACCCCGTAGCACGACACTGCAATCTGGTGCATGGTCCAACAGTGACCAAATTTCATTTTTTGGTGTTGACAGAATCCCAGTGAATCCGAGAGGTGGTGACCAGGAACGTGCATTAAGGAAACTGGAGTCAGAATATATTACCTGCCTCAACTACAAACACCCAAATGGTCTCAACTAGCATGAGGGTTTGCATGTCCGTCTGGGTTAATTTACATCCAGCAGGTCCCTCCCCGTTTTATTTTTGTACCCCCATCTGCTTTCCATCCAGATACCCTCTCTTACTTCCCTCCTTCTTTGCCCCTATTTGTCCCTCCCTTTTTCAAGGTACACGTCCGGTTGCTTATCTGGAGGATTTGTATATTCATCAGTGAACACAGAATTTCCCTTATGAGGAGGTGCGTGCAGCACTGGCAGATGTCTTTTTGAATGAGCTATTTTTTAGGATTGTATGTTCAATCACATTTGCCGTCTTTGTGTTTCCAGTATGGGATCCCTTGGACCAGTGTATTATCTTGGGCTCTGGGCATTTCTGATGTCCGAGAAACATTACATACTATCACTTGACATTACAATATTAGTACGAAACTGGCGTAGCGACTGAATCCCTGCACATAGGGCAGTGAAATATTATGCTAGGATAACAAGCATTAGATGGTTTACAATAAAAAAAAATATAATGTATTATAAATGTATGATTTTTATTAATCATGCAAGTTTAGATACTTGGCAGAATCCAAACGTTTATCTGCTATTAAGATATATATATATATATATATATATATATTCAATTTGTTGGTATTTAATATACATTTCTTTAATTCTGTTGGATATTTGGTAACAATTTGAATGTAGAAGATAAATCACACACTTGTGTTAATTAACTTGCTTATTTATGTTGCCTAGACACAATGATGCTAGTCTGTTTGCACAGGTTTTAAATGGTATCCAGTCAGTTACAGTCAACTCTTTTCACTATGTTTATTTATGTGTTAGCTTGGTGTCCATAGGTGATAGGGAATGATCATCACTTGTGTATTGGCTTCGAGAAAGACCAGTTTGTTCGAAACGCGTCAGCAGAATAAAGCTTTCACTGGAAACCTTCTTCATAGTGCTGGCATTACTTGCGCTGCAGCGCAAGTGTTGTTTTACACATATATATTTATATAATAAAATTACCTAGTGGAGGTCGCCACTAGGTAGTTAGGTCTGCTTTTCCATAGAAAGGAGTGTTTTTTGATTTGCTAATAACCTTCACCCCTTTGACAAATCTTCCCAAAACTTTACCAAAAATGTTTTATTCCACCTCCGATCCTTTCTGGAAAGTGTTGCAGTGATCTGCCTAGCAGGGGTTCAGAAAAAATGCAGGGGTTCCCAAAACACAAAATCCCCATGCATTTTCCAGACTTCATTAGACAAGGCTACAGTAAAAACTACTGAACGGAATTGCACCAAATTTAGCAGGATGCTAGAGCTTGGTCTGCAGACTATTGTGCCGTTTTGTGATTTGGTATTAATCCGTTCAATAGTTTGAGAAATTTCGGGCATCCTGAGCAATCCCTTGCTCTACCCACAAATTCTATTCGCTCACACGTTCTCGTCCTGATGATGATCTCAATCCTTTGAGATCGAAACGCCGTTGACCTTTCCAACAAAAACCCCATTATTACAATAAATTTATTTCGGAGTTTTGATAATTATTGTTGTTGTTTTTCAATGTGATGTAATTTTAAAATGTCACCAGCACTTCCCCCACTTCCACTTCTTGTGTGAGCAATAAAACTACTGTTTAAGTATATGATATTCAAGTATTATTCCATTTATGCAGATAATAAATGTGTTGTCATTTCAAAAACCTTGCGTCCAAATATATATTAAGTATCAAAGTCCCTCCTGGGCTTCCTTGCACTAGCTCATCTGATTAAATACTGTTCTGAAATCATCAGTAGCCCAGGCTACCTGAGGACCCTTTTGGCCTCTACTAGACCTTTGTTCTACACATTAACCCCAGCCATTGTTGGGGTCCCCATGGGCCAAAATAAAAAAAATGTTTTTAAAAAAGATCGTGACATTAAAAAAAAAAAAATAAGATGCCTGCTGGCGTTTTTACATTGACAAATTTGACTCCAGGGGCGAGCTAGGGTCTGTACTATATTGTTTGACCCAACGGATGGAGTTACAGAATGTCAGTCTACTAGTTTCCAGGATGCGGAGATTTGAGAAGATCCACCTATGGGGGAAACATTTAATGGGTTGGGTGGAGTGAAAACGAGAAAACACTAAATAAGTGAATTCCCATTGAAGCACTCACAGGGAATTTTGCTACAGTCTGAACTGATCTACACCAAACTGGGCATACTGTAGAACTTTACTCAGAAAGTCTGTTTGGTGTATATTCATTCAGTAGTTTGAGATACTGTTTTTTTTTTTTTTTTTAAAGGATAACTAACCGGATTTAAAAGTTTAACTTTTTTGCTGTTTAAATTTGAGTCAGTCCTATCATCAAACTTTCAAGTGTTAAGAAATTGTAATTAGGGCAAATTGCTTTTCTCTAGCTATAGTAAAACTACCAATTCTACTCTGAGTTGTGAAAAAACACGCAAAAGCCTTGCAACCAACACCATCAGCAGAGCAGGAGTCAGATGGCCATGGTGTATTGGGAGCAAGACCTGGCCGCATGAAGGCACAAAACTACTGCAAACCACCAGTAAAGTTCAGGAATGCACACAACACTCGAAATAACTCAGTCAACCGCCATAGAAAAACTAAAACACATATTTGTCTACTGCATAGAAACAGTTAACTCAAGAACAGTATGGTGGAAGACCATGAGTTGTGTGCATTCCTAAACATAGCTGGCAAATTTCAGTGTCTTCCTGTTTGAGCATTAAACATAATACCTTTTAACTCTTTTCAGAGAATATTTTTTCCCCAGAAGAAACCAATGGTTAATGTATGTTTAGCATAGGTTTTAAGACCTTAGCGTACATTTTATTTAAATAAAAAAAACCTTAAACCAGTTAAAGTGCAGTTATTGTTACAAAACAAAGCCTAAAAACCACTGAAATAAACAAGCATTGATTGGGTACACGAACCATAACTCGTACCCATCATGTATGGCTTATAAACTTATAAATGGCACCACTCATGACCGGTCAAATTACATTATTTGTGACATTACTGAAGACAGAATCTACTAAAGTGCCATTGGTCTGGTCATGTATCGAACACACTGTATGTGCGCCCAAGCCCAGCTGCATATTGTCAAAAGACTAGTGCACAACCGGCCATGGTGACCCAACCGTTGTAATCCCAAGGAAACTACAGTGAGTTACTATTTACTCGTTGGCCTTCTCCGGTCTGATAGTCAGCAAAACAGGGGTTTGCTCGGTGGTTTACGTGAATCCACGATGACGGGTCAGTTTGTGGATCCCTTGATGGTCCGCCCCTGCTCCTCCATCGACTTTTGCTGTGTCCATTGCGGTTTCTGTCAGTAGTTACAATTTTGCAATTTAATATGTTATTCATGCTACTTCATTCAACTACTGTATTATTACCAACATTTTTTTATTCAATACGTACCTTAGTACCTTGTCCGGGGCTCTGATACCCTTGCATCATATTTACCCTGTAGAAAATTCTTTCAATAAAATATAACCAGCCCTCCCAGGCAGTGTTTTTATTTTTTGTTTTTTAGGATTCGCAAACGCTTTTATGCCATTTGCGAATGGGCCTATGTCGGGTCCACAAACCTGTTTTTGGATTTGAAGAACCCTAAAATGGACTGATAGGGTTCCATGAGGCTTCCACTGCAGTCATGGTCTCTTCCCTATAAAGCTTGCGCTGGGTTCACAGCCCAGAGTCAGAATTCGATAATATCAGGAATCGCAAACCCAGCCTGAGAATTCATCAGCACCGGTAGCAAAGATGGGCAACTTTTTATTGTGTCCTGTAATGGCAGCAGCAACATGTTTCAGATGTTGTGGACAGCTAAAAAGCCAGGTTCGGTTCCATGGAGCAGATTTTGGGTTCACAGACCAGGAAAGGATGATGGGAGAGAAAGCTCCCTCATTCTACCAAATTAGAGTATATTTTAAATACTGGTCCACAGAAGTCTGAAAAGCACGGTTAGCAGACCTCTAAGAATAACAGCCCAGATATCTCCTTCGATGCAATCTCTTCATGTCTAGACTGGAACACCTTCTAAATTAATGTATTGAAAACCACTGAGCAGCTTTTCACTAAACCAAGAAAAGGAATTTCCTTGAGTACACTTCTACTTTCATGCCAAGTTTGGTGCGATTCCGTTCAGACAGTGTTTCTGTATGAAGAAGCTAAGAATCCTATGGGAGTTCAAATAGAAAATCTCACTATTGGCCCCTCCCTCCTTTAGGTGCCCCTTGACGCATATACAAGAAAGTTCTCAAAGAACCCAATGTGGATGATCTCTTTTGGGAAAGGTTTTAGACCGATTCAGCGAATAGTGCAAAAGTTATTAGCAAAATAAACACTGATTTTGCAAAGGAACATCTTAGCCAACCATAACTACATGGGCATGATCATCGCTGCGTTATAGATTGGGGGGGGGGCGGGGAGGGAGGAGGGGAGGTGGGTGCACACAAAACATTTGAGGAAGAAATTTTTGTAGCAGTGTAAATATAAATATATCCAGGCATTTTACTCACCAGAGTTGGCATTTATGCCTTCAGTAGGGTGGGCCATATGTTCCAATGCCTGCATCTAAAGATTGGACTATGAAGTAGCTGTAGGTGGGAAAGACACTGACTCTTGCAGCCTGTAGCGGATTATGAAAGTAACATTCCATTAAAAAGGGGGAATATTTAAGCCTATAAAGGATTATTAAATTGTATAACGGACAGCAAGGAAGAGAGCAACTGCTGTACTGGCAGGATATTAGAGACAAACATTAAAGCGAGATAGAAATTACCTGTGGTCGAGTCATCCGCTGGAGCTCTACTGTGACTATCTAGGGGAGGAATCTAGATGCCCAAGTCACATTGCCTGCAGCATTCCAAATTTAAAGAAAGAAAGAAGGTTGACAAAATGCTTCTGTAGAAAATCTGTCCTTTCTGCGTAGTCATCCCAATTATTTAACCTTCTGCTGGACCCTGCAAACTGCATAGTGGGCTTGTGCTCCTCCTTTCAACAAGGTAAAGTTGGGATACTTCTAAAAGGCATTTTTAACCTGCGCCTGTAAATTAAATGCCACTAGTGGACTGCAGCAGCCACTGTGTCATCCACTACAGTGACAGTGCAAACATGACAGCAGGTTTACCACTAATAGCCAGTCTACAACAGTCTAAAACTGCAAATTTGACCTGTAAAAATAACCCCTTTTGACAGCTCCAAACCATCTTTTAAATAGTTACAAGTTACCACTAGGTAGGCCTTATTACCCATAAGGCAGGGTGCATGGTATTTACAAGTAAGACATGTGCAAGTTTAATGTTAAACATATCCTGACAGTAGGCACGTCCCACAGCTATTTTCACCGTAGCAAGGCTGGCTGTTTCATTGGAAAACACTGGCATACAATATTAAATATTGAATATGCTACTTACCAGTATGCATCTGTTCTTGGCATGTAGGGCTGCTGACATTCATATCTGTGCATAGATCGCCGCCTAGTGTTGGGTCCGGATGTTTGCACGTTGTTGTCCTGGAAGAGTCTTCGAAGTATCCTTGGATAGGTGACTCCTCCCCTGGACTACAGTGCGCATGGGCATCCTCTCCATCCTCAGATTGTTTTTCGCCATTGTGGCAGTGATGGAGTAGATACAGAAAGTGATGACCATGCTTGCAATAATTCTGAGAGCTGCAGCTGCGACAGGCGCCGGGGAGGAGGGAGGGCGATATGAATGTCAGCAGCCCTACATGCCAAGAACAGATGCATACTGGTAAGTAGCATATTCAGTTCGAGGCATGTGGGCTGCTGAATTCATATCTGTGCATAGAATACATAGCAGTGCCCTCTATTGGCGGCGGCTACCCGTGCCAGCTGCAGCGGTCTGAAAAAGTGTTTTGAGAACAGCCTGTCCTACAGCTGCCTGCTGTTTTGACTGCACATCTACGCAATAGTGTTTTGTAAATGTGTGTGTAGTGGACCATGTGGCTGCTCTGCATATATCATGCAGGGGAATGTTTCCTAGGAAGGCCATGGAAGCCCCCAACTTGCGTGTTGAGTGGGCTCGTGGTGGAATAGTTAATGTGCGTTTTGCCTTTTGATAACAGATTTGAATACACTTAACTATCCATCTGGCTATCCCTGCTTTGGAGATGGCGTTACCTTTGTGGTGTGGGGCAAAGGCAACGAACAGTTGTTTTGTCTTCCTGAAGGGTTTAGTCCTGTCGATGTAGTACATGAGGGCCCTCCGTACATCTAGTGTATGTAATGCCCTCTCTGCAACAGTTTGTGGGTTTTGGAAGAAAACGGGCAGTTCAATAGTCTGGTTCATGTGGAACTGCGATATTACCTTGGGCATGAATTTGGGGTTGGTACGTAGTACGACCCTGTTGGCGTGAACCTGAATAAATGGCTCCTGAACGGTTAGTGCCTGGAGTTCACTAACTCTTCTTAGGGAAGTGATCGCTACCAGGAAGGCTACTTTCCAGGTAAGGAATTGAATCTCGCATGAGTGTAGAGGTTCAAAGGGTGGACCCATCAGGCGTGTGAGGACCAAGTTGAGGTTCCACATAGGAGCCGGTGGGTGACTAGGTGGAATGACTCGTTTGAGTCCTTCCAAGAATGCTTTGATGGCAGGCACTCTGAAGAGAGAGAGGTGCTGCCTGGTTTGCAGATAGGCTGATATTGCGGTCAAATGGACCCGTATAGAGGTGTACGCCAGATTGCATCGGTATAGGTGTAAGAGGTAACATATGATGTTGTGGATGGATGCGTCCAGCGGGTTAATGTCATTATTACCGCAATAAATGACGAACCGTTTCCATTTGGCTGCATAGCAAGCTCTTGTAGTGGGTCTCCTGGCCTCCTTGATGATGTCCATACAGTCAGGTGGCAGATTGAGATAGCCAAACTCTAGGACTTCAGGAGCCAGATCGCCAGGTTCAGCTGTTGCGGATCTGGGTGCTGAACCTCTCCATGGTTCTGCGTCAAATGCGCGGGTTTGATCCGCAGCCTTTGATGCGGTACCACGGAAAGTTCGAGGAAGGTGGTGTACCACGGCTGGCGTGCCCACGTGGGAGCAACTAGGACGAGTGTCAGGGAGTGTTGTCGGAGTTTGCGAGCCACCAGCGGTATCAACGGTGCTGGGGGAAAAGCGTACGCAAATTTGCCGGACCAGTTCATCCATATCGCATTGCCCTGCGACTGCGGGTGTGGGAATCTGGCGGCGAAGCTTTGGCATTTTGCGTTTTCGCTTGTCGCGAATAGGTCTATTTCTGGGTGACCCCACTGCTGGAAGTACGGTTGGAGTACCGATGGGTGTAACTCCCACTCGTGCATCTGGTGGCTGTGTCTGCTGAGCAGATCCGCCATCTGGTTGTCCTTGCCGGGGAGGTGTTCCGCCATGAGGAACATGTTCCTCTGAATGGCCCACTTCCACATGCTCTGAGCCAGATGAGACAACTGTGGAGAGTGTGTTCCTCCCTGCTTCTGTATGTAGTACATTGCGGTCATGTTGTCCGTCCGGATCAACACGACCTTGTTGCACAGATGTACTTTGAAAGCCTTCATGGCCAGGAAGATTGCCATCAGTTCCAGAAGGTTGATGTGCATCTTCTTCTGTTGTGTCGTCCATAGTCCCTGCACTGTGTAGTGGAGTACATGAGCTCCCCATCCCTGGAGAGACGCGTCCGCTGTCAGTACTATTTGTGGAACAGGCTCTTGGAACGGTCGGCCCTTGCAAAGGTTTTGTGGATTCCACCAATGCAGAGAGTTGTATGCCCGACCGCTCACCAACACTAGGTCTTTCAACTGTCCTTGAGCCTGATTCCACTGACGTGCTAGGCACTCCTGAAGTGGGCGCATATGTAATCTCGCGTGCGGGACTATGAAGATGCAGGAGGCCATCATGCCTATCAACTGCATAAACACTCGCGCTGGAAGCGAGTGGTTGGGTCTGAACTTGGAGATCAGCGCTTGTATGCCGTTGATCCTCACTAAATTTGGCTGAGCTGTGGCCGCCAGAGTGTCTATAGTCGCACCTAGGTACTGTTGTACGTGTGCGGGCTGGAGATGAGACTTTGGGTAATTTAGTGAGAATCCCAGACTGTGAAGAAGGTGAATGGTACGGGACACGTGGCTTGCACATTGCTGGGCCGATCTCGCTTGAACGAGCCAGTCGTCTAGGTAGGGGTAGACGTGTATGTGCTGTCTCCGTAAATGTGCCGCCACCGTAGCTAGGCACTTTGTGAAAACCCTGGGCGCTGTTGTCACGCCGAAGGGAAGGACTTTGAACTGATAGTGCTGCCCCTGAACAGTGAACCTGAGGTATTTTTTGTGTGAGGGGTGGATGGGTATGTGAAAATACGCATCCTTGAGGTCCAGTGATGCCAGGAAGTCTCCCTGCTGGAGAAGCGGAAGGACTTGCTGTAGAGTGAGCATGTGAAAGTGCTCCGAAAGAATGTACTGGTTCAGGGGTCTCAGGTCTAATATAGGCCTGAGCGACCCGTCCTTTTTTGGAATTAAGTAGAGGGAGTAAACCCCCGTGCCCCGCTCGTGGACGGGTACGACCTCGATAGCGCCTTTTAAAAGCATACTTTCTACCTCTTGCTGTAAGAGCGTCAAGTGCTCTGAGGACATAGGACGGTTTCTTGGTGGTATTGTGGGTGGAGTGGAAGTTAACTCCAGACAGTAACCGTATTTTATAATATCTTTGACCCACCTGTCCGTGGTGATGGAGTTCCACGTGGACAGGAACCGTTGTAGCCTTCCCCCGACAGGTGTTATGTGGTCGGGAGGAAGGGAGAGGGCGTCACTGCTTGTTCTTGGGGGAGGACCTGGTGTTGCCGTAGCCACGTCCTCTGCCCTTGGTACTGGAGCCACGATAGCCACCTCGGGTGTTCTTATCGTAGGTGGTCTGCGTATTACCCTTGTTATATGTTTGTTGTGACCCCTGTCCTCTGCCTGCTCCCTTGTTTCCGGGGCGACGAAAGGAGCCGCTCCGAAAGGACTGAGTTTGTAGGGCGCCCATGGACTTTGCAGTGTCCGTGTCCTTTTTTATCTTCTCGAGGGTGGCGTCAACCTCAGGCCCGAACAAAAAGTCGGGGTTGACGGGCTGATTAAGGATATTGTTTTGTACCTCAGGCTTGAATCCTGAGATACGTAGCCAGGCGTGACGTCGTAGGATGACGCTAGTGTTGATGGCCCTGGCAGCCGTGTCAGCAGCGTCTAGTGCACATTTGATGGCAGCATTTGTGAGTAGCTGTCCCTCTCTGATAAGGATTTCTGCACCTTCTTTGTAGGGGTCAGGGAGGTGTTGAAGGAGTTGTTCCATTGTGTCATAGTGCGCCCTATCGTAGCGAGCGAGGAGCGCCTGAGTGTTAGCTATGCGCCATATGCTTGCAGCTTGTGCGGCAACTCGCTTGCCGGAGGTCTCCAGCACCTTGGACTCCTTGTCCGGGGGAGGAGCGTCACCCGTTGTCTGCGAGTGTGCCCTCTTGCGGGCATTCGCCACAACGATGGAGTCGAGTGGTAATTGTCCTCTGATGTAAGTAGGATCCCCAGGTGCTGATCTGTATTTCTTATCGATCCTGGGGTTTATCACTCGTGCCCTGGTGGGTTCCCTGAAAATGTCAGTGGCTGGCTTAAGGACCCCCTTCAACATTGGCAGAGTCTTTACATGTCTTTCTGAGGATGCAAAGGTGTCCATTAGAAAGTCATCTTCGATGATATCAGAGTGAAGCTGTACATCATGGTTGTTCGCCGCCCGTTCAATCAGAGCGTTGAACGCCGCAGTATCCTCTGTGGGTGACGTTTTTGCCCCATATAGTTGTGGGTCCTGTGCATCAAGAGGTGCACTGGGGTCTGCAGGGTCGCCCCAAGTTTGGTCAGGGTCCTGCTGGTCATCAGGGTCCGTGTCCACATGGTAGGGGACTTGTTCACCCATGTAGTCCTCCAATGCATCCGTGTCGGAGCGTGTGGGGGAGGCCCGGTGTGGATCCTGGTAGGGTGAATGAAAGGGTTCATACAGGAGAGGTTCTGTGTCCACAGGCAGCTTCCTCTTTAGCGGGATCCTGAAAGGTTCCAATGGCGGTTCCGAAGTTATCCTTCGGTCGTGGAGAATCATCCTGCCAGTGTCGGCGTCGATGACGCGTGACGGTGACGGCTCGACAGGCGTAACCGCAGTTTTGGTGGCCTGTGTCCTGAGTTGAAACGCCTTCGGGATTGTGGATGGAGGCAAGCCGAAGGTAATGCTGGTCGGCACCGACGAAGCCGCTGGATCGATCGAACCCGACTGGTCCTGGAGGGCAGCCTTGGTTTTGCAGCCTGGCATTGCGCCAGGCCGTACTCGGGGCGCCTTAGAGGTCGTGGCCCCCGCCAGGGTCGTCGAGGCGGCTGCAGATATCTTCTGCGCCCGTGGTGCATCGAGCCGAGGTGCGGAGATCACCGTCGACGTCTTCGACACGTGAGGTTTCGGTGTCGTCGAGGGAGTGCTGCGAGGCGTAGCAGGCGGGACGGCCCTCGGTGTCGGTGGCGTCGACGCCGGTAACCGAGCAGGTTTTTCGGCGCCGATGGCCTTCTTCCGTTTGTCGACTCCCATGTCGCCCGTCTCGAGTTCGGCACCGAAGTCCCCCTTGGTGCGGTCGGTGCCAACACGGCGCGCCGGCGTCGAAGGTGTTGAAGGCCTCGATCCGACTAGCGCCACTTTCAGTTTCGGTTTCGTAGGAACCTGAGCAGCTTTCGGTTTCGGTTTCGTGGAAGGGAAACCAGCTGGCTTAAGCGGTAATGGCTGCCGCTGAACGTCCGAGGCCGGGCCCGAGGGCGGGGCCGAAGGACTGCGTGATAGGTCTCGGGTAAGGCCCGAAGGCGATCCCTCGACCGGAGCCATAGTCTGTGGCACTGGTGAATTCTCGGTTTGAACAGGTAGGCCTTGTTCATCATCGGAGCTACTCTCTTCGGCCCCTAAGGCCTCCTCGTCGTCTCCTACCTCGGTGTCGTCTTCACCTCTGTGGAAGAGTGACTCGTCGGCCTCGTCCGATCCGGGTTCTTGGTCGGAAACGGGACTGGAGGGTAAGACTTCTACTTCTTCGACGTCGTCCGCGTCGTCGAAGATGTCAGCTGGGGCCGGTGCCGCGCTTCGAGCCTCGCCGCTCGACGATTCCGCAGAGTCTTCTTTGAACGGAACCGGGCACAGGCCATACATGTCGACTCGTCGTGGTCCGGCGAAAGGCATTTGTTGCACACCGGATGGACGTCGAGGTGTGGGTACTTCGCATTACATACCGGACACCTTTTGAATGGCGTCCTCGATTCCATCGTCGAAGTAGTTGATGGACAGGTAAATGCGAACAAAGTCGGTGCTGAAAGGTAGTAAACTAACAGAGAGTATCGAAAACCGATCGATAAACAGTACCGACGCGAACTAAAGGCCTTGTGGCCTCGACAAAATTTTTTCCTAACTTGAGCTAAGATAGCACATCCGAACCCAATGGCGGAAAAAAACAATCTGAGGATGGAGAGGATGCCCATGCGCACTGTAGTCCAGGGGAGGAGTCACCTATCCAAGGATACTTCGAAGACTCTTCCAGGACAACAACGTGCAAACATCCGGACCCAACACTAGGCGGCGATCTATGCACAGATATGAATTCAGCAGCCCACATGCCTCGAACAATATTGTATACCTCAGGAATGGGACTAACAAACGTTTTAATAGTTATTAAAAACCCATTGGTGAAATAGTTATAATAAATATTAAGGAAAAGTAACTTTTGGAGAGTTATCTTTTCCCGGCCTGAAGTTCCTGTAGGCTAATCTGCATTTTGGTCTCTAACATCTGCCAGCAAGTAATTCACATTCAAATAAGTGTGAAGGGGTTTGAAACGTCTCAGGGAAAACAGGCTGACCTAAATGGGCCCAGATGGTCCCTCTGAACCAGACAGAATATGGAGGTGGGGCTTTTCGCATCCTTTGTGGAATAAAAAAATTTGAAATTCTGCTTGAATGCCAAATCTTGCTTGTGAAGAGTCTGCTTGGCACACGTTTCAAAGGAGCGAAACAGGATGACAAAACAATTCTTGAGTATCTTTTTGGTTGCAGAAAACTGAACGTTTGCTCTTCCAGACTTGTCTCCCAGTTTATTGTAGGTACCGGACCTACCTCAAACTGAATTTTAGTGTTAGATGTGGGAGGACATCAGGATCACCATGACACACTCACTGACAGATTAAATGTGGTTAATTACCTTCTCCATCTTGGAAATACCCAGCCCTGACAACCTTGCCTCATTGGTTAGGGCATCCTCAGTGTTCATTCCCACCATGCCAAGTATAAATGTGGAAACTTCAGGCACCCACTTCAGAAAATGCCTGGACCTGCGGTAGATCAGAAGAAAACTGGACTTGCTAAGGTCTAAATAAGAACCCTAAAAGACCGGACCTGCTCTCCCTCTTGTAACCAGGACAAAAAAAAGGTAGAATCTAAGGGGCATAAGACTGACCTCTTTTTAAAACTACAGGGATACAGCAAGCTACAAGAAGCCTCTCCTGCAACTGCCCAGCTCACCAGTGGTGACTGAACTCTGCTGTTGGCTTCTGCCTGACACCCAGCGAATCTCTAAGCTCCTTCCCCGCCTGAGGGCTGATGGGGAAGTGGGGGGGATTTAGAAGCGTACTTCAGTGATGGATAGAGACTTAAGTCAGAAGGTAACATCTTTGACCAGGACAAACTTTGTTGATGTATTCGATCCACACTCCATTGCAGTTTGTGTTAAATTGCACCAGTGTCCAGGTCTACCGCGACTCTTGACTAACAATAGCACTTTGTGCTTCTTGGGGTTATTTTCACTTAAAACATTAACAATTCTATCCAGTTCCCATTCTTAGATTTTGTCACATGTTAATTTGCTTATTATATTTTTGTAACTCGTTCTGGGAATTGAATTCTTTTTTTGCATTGCAACTTTATTACTGTTTTAGTACTGCATAAATAGTATACACATTGTCTCTAAGTTAAGACTGTGGCATAGCACCTGGGGGGGTGGAAATATATAAATAAATACGAGCTCAGGTTTATTTAGGGACTTTTGTGGTTCACCTTGACAAGGATTAAGATTATTACCATTATTACTTGACAAGGGTATCTACTTCCCTCTACTAATAACCTAATTTCTTAAAGTTTGACCCCGTCCTCTCCTCCAGCAAGCACATCTCCTTCAGCCACTCCACCGAACTTTATTGGACTGATCACAGCTGAGTCAACTTCAAGAGAACCACGACCCACCACCACCCGCAACAGGCTCCCCGCAGGAGCTGGAACAAGATCACCGACGACCAACTCACCACCTCCCTCAGCCAGAACCCTCCCGCTAGTGCAACGGACCCCAATGAATCAGCCCGCAACTTCACACAGTGGCTCACCAACTGCGCAGACGACCTTGCACCTCTGAAGAACCCACCCAGCAGACCCGGCAGCAAGAAAGCCTCGTGGTTCACCAACGAACTCAAACCATCCAAGAAAAACTGCCGCACCCTCGAAAAAGCCTGGCGCCACGACCAGACTACAGAAAACATGACAGCCCTCAAGAACGGCACCCGCATACACCACCAGCTGATCCGCACCACCAAAAGAACAACATTCAAATAACGACCGGACAACAACACCCACAACAGCAAGGAACTCTTCAGCATCGTCAAAGAGCTCTCCAACCCCAGCGCTGGAAACGACATCACACCCTCACAAGACCTCTGCGACTCACTCGCCTCATTCTTCCACCGCAAGATCGCTGACATACACAACAGCTTCGGCGCACAGACCACGCACCCAACCACCGAACCAACGCCCCCCACCACCACCCTCTGCAACTGGACCCCGGTCAGCACCGAAGACACCACCCGCACGATGAACACCATCCACTCCGGATCCCCTGCCCCCACCACGTCTTCAACAAGGCCGACTCCATCATCGCACCCAAACTCCGGGACATCATCAACATCTCCTTCACCACCGCCACCTTCCCGGAGAGCTGGAAGCATGCAGAGCTCAGCGCCCTCCAGAAGAAACCGACAGCGGACCCCACCGACCTCAAGAACTTCCACCCCATCTCGCTCCTCCCTTTTCCTGCCAAAGTCATCGAGAAGACCGTCAACAAACAGCTTGCTGCCTTCCTCGAGACGAACGGATCCCTCGACCCCTCACAGTCCGGTTTCCGAGCCAACCACAGCACCGAGACCGCCCTCATCGCAGCCACAGACATCAGATCCCTGCTCGACAACGGGGAAACAGCTGCCCTCATCCTCCTGGACCTCTCTGCAGCGTTCGACACAGTTTGCCACCGCACATGAATACAGCGCCTCAGCAACACCGGAATCCAAGAGAAGGCACTGGAGTGGATCATCTCGTTCCTCGCCAGAAGAACCCAGAGAGTCCGCCTCCCTCCGTTCCGCAGCCACCGAAGTCATCTGCGGCGTACCTCAAGGATCCTCGCTCAGCCCCACCCTCTTCAACGTCTACATGAGCCCCCTCGCGGCCATCGCACCCTTAACATAATTTCCTACGCCGATGACACCCAGCTGGTCCTCTCCCTCACCAACTACCCCGCCACCGCCAGAGCCAGCCTACACAAAGGAATGAAAGATGTCGCCGAGTGGATGGAGAACAGCCGCCTGAAATTGAACTCAGACGAGACGGAAGTCCTCATCCTGGGATCATCCCCCTCCGCCTGGGACGACTCCTGGTGGCCCCCTGCCCTGGGCACCACCCCCAAGCCAACGGACCACGCACGAAACCTGGGCTTCATCCTGGACTCCTCCCTCTCGATGACCAAACAAGTCAACGCCGTCTCGTCATCCTGTTTCAACACCCTGCACATGCTCCGAAAGATCTTTCGATGGATCCCCACCGAAACCAGGAAGACGGTCACCCAGGCACTCGTCACCAGCCGACTGGACTACGGGAACACCCTCTACGCGGGATCCACAACCAAACTACAGAAAAGACTCCAGCGCATACAGAACGCCGCTGCACGACTCGTCCTGGACATCCCCCGCCACAACCACATCTCCGCCCACCTGAGAGACCTTCACTGGCTCCCCGTCAGCAAGAGGATCACGTTCAGACTCCTCACCCACACACACAAGGCTCTCCATGACCTGGGCCCCAAGTATCTCAACAACCGCCTCACTTTCTACACGCCCACCCGCGAGCTGCGATCGGCCAGCCTCGCCCTCGTTCCACGCATTCGCAGAGCCACCGCCGGAGGAAGATCCTTCTCCTACCTGGCGGCCAAGACATGGAACTCCCTCCCCATCCACCTAAGGCTGACCCAGGACCATCTCTCCTTCAGGAAGCATTTCAAGACATGGCTTTTCGAGCAGTAACGGACCCCTCCCCCCAGCGTCTTGAGACCCTAGCGGGTGAGTAGCGCGCTTTATAAATTGATTGATTTATTGAAAGTTCTATATGCCAGTGACCAGAAAACTCGAGACAAAGCGTATATTAAGGTGGTACTATTAAGTTAGGACATAGCAGACTCCAAGCACTTAGTTTTAATAATGCGGTCTAATGAAAAGTGTGGGCGATATCATGGTCCATAAAACTCAGACTTGAGATTTTCACATCATTGCATACAAAGAATAACTATTTTATCTCCAACCCTGTATCATTCAATGATCAATGCTATACATAGCCTACACATATATGCTTATGAAATGGGCAATGGAGTGAAAAAAGAAAAGACAACTGAAAATATCTATCTTTTATTATTACAAACATTCGTATGAGTGACAATTCATGTTTTGTATGGAAACCTCCTTGCCAGCCAGCACAAGCTGCCAATGTTTTGACATCTCATCACTTGTCCTCAGATCAGAACATGAGGAGGGAGCGGAGAACGATGCAGGAAATGAAGGGAGCACATTACTCCCAATTAGACAACATTAAGTGCAAAATTAAACTTTGAGAAAAGCTTTGTAAATCAGTGCCGAGTTGCATAATATAACTAAGGCACATTTGGACTACAAGTCTTTGACCGAGATCATCCGACATTCACCGTCATACCACCCTGTGAACTGGGTTTCAAGGAGAATTTTACTAACACTCTAGAGGCCAGATGCTAGCTTCTGCCCTAGGGATCTTTTAGTGCAGCTCCAATAGAATTCACTTCCACGTATGGATTTAATGATGGAATTTCTTGCTTGGGTTGTTGGCGTGGTCGATTAGTAACTGGCACGGTGTGAACTGACTTCCATAGACAGCCTCATACTTCCTCATTTTCTCGACCACACCTTTGGCCCCATAGGAGTCTACAAATCGGAATGGACCTGGGAAAGACAAAATAGAGAGTTTAAGGTAAGGTTTCCACAAAATTTGCAAGAGAAAGAATATGGTCTCTAAAAGTACAGGAGCGGCTCTGTTATATGATGGGCGCTGCCACACATCCATGTAAAGTGAAATACACATTTGTAAGTATGGTACTTCATAATAATGCAAGTAGGAAGAGCTACAGGTCTCCAGCATTACACCTACTTTAAGACTTGCACTGCTGATCCAATGGACGGTGATCCCTGGGAAGTGATCTGGGGTGCTTTCAGAAGGATACAAATGCTTTACCACGCGCTGGTTAAATGAGCTGATCTTCAAGACTAGAGGTCACTAGCTATCATGAAACCCTCTGTAAATTCAAGGATTTAGCAGCGAGAGACACTCTTGACTTAAATAGAATTCATGTTAGATTTTGCTTTCATAACACAATAAAGAAGGCTTTCCCAAATGAATAGGTTTCTAGAGGTTCTTTGAACGATTCCTCTCCAGGTACACGGAAGATGTGCAGCTGCTTCTTGCAGGGAGCCTTGAAGACCATAAGACAGAAGGACCCTTTCAAATGGAAATTACTTACCTTTAACAGTCATTTTGAGTTTGTAATGTTGTACATTCACATGTTGTGCGCTCTCCTGGAATCTACTCTTGGGTTTAGATTATACTTTTTCACCTCAAAGTTTGTTTAGGCTCCAAGTGTGTATCAAATAACTTGTGGTCACATACCAGAAACCCACAATGCATCAAGACACAGACTTCACCACAGGTTTGGTCACTTTTTCCCCAGCTCAATGGTAGTGTTTTTGTAAGAATTTTATCACAAAATGCATGAAGGCAATTTGTTAAATATCATCCAACTACATTCCTGCATCTAAACACCAATTCGGTACAGGTAAAGGAGTAGGGGAAATAGTAGCAAAGAGCATCTTACAAACAGAATGGCCAGTTTCTGAACCTCATGTGTGTCTACAGTAATGCCTTGTGATTGTGTGAACAGAAACCCATGTAGTAGCTTTGAATAAGTCAACCATCATTAAGTTTATCCAGAAAAGCCACTGTAGACCCAAGTCCAAGGTGAGGAGTAACTGTTTTGCCGGAGTGGAGTAACTGTTTTACACAAGCATAACACATTTGAACACATCCACCAAACCATCTCCCCAAGCGGAGTTTCCTAAATGAGGTGGAGAAACAAGTTTTCTTTTACTATGAAGATAAATATGATCAATGTAATACACATGGACACTAATGTGTTTAAAGACCATACTGCGCAAGGTGTGGATTGGAAAAAACACAAATAAGTAACAATAGATTCCCAGATATGAAAAAGGGAATCAAATCTGGATAGAAAATGTGAGCAAGTACGCAATACCACCTTGTTTTTGTGTACTTGCAAGCAATGTTCATCAATGGACAGAGTTTTGCTTTCACTAAGCACAAATAAGTTACTGCTACTAGAAACACCACCATCCTCATGAGATGCAGTGAACAACAATGTATTCATTCAAAGGTTGCTTCCATTTAATCGCGTTAATACTACATTTAGATCTCAAGAGGGAGCCAGTATGACTATTGGAGGAATAACTTTTTAAAGTCCCTTCATAAAAGCTTTTATGACAGAAATTTCGAAAAATTGATCACTACTGTCCATTGTTAAGTAGATAACGCCACTAAACGCACCTTCATCCATATATAGACCGGTCTCACTTCTGTAAAGTTAGCTGATAGCAAAGAAGGCCCTGGACTAACCTCTAATGGGTCATGATACATAGAACTGCAATAGTGTACAAATCACCTTTTTGCTCAACAAGCCCTTTATAGTAGGGTAGCATGCTTTCTTGAGAATATGAATGCTTTCTATGGGAAGCTGTAAGTAACCACGCTCGAAAGATTTCAGGTGCCAAATTGAGAGATTTGGGATGGAGATTTGGTTCCTGTTGCTGCTAAATCTGTTGGATGGGGAGTTTGCAAAATAGTTGGACTGACGTATCAAACCAAAAACATGACCCATGATTGGGGATTACAACGCCTGGAGACTAGATCGAGGTGTGGGGCCTTCCACTTTGGAAGTATTGCAGAATGTGAATGTTCATCTGCCTTTTGTGAGTATCTGGATGAGGTCTGCTCAAGACATCTGTTAGGTGGTTCGCCAAGCCTGGAAGATTGAATATGCTACTTACCAGTATGCATCTGTTCTTGGCATGTAGGGCTGCTGACATTCATATCTGTGCATAGATCGCCGCCTAGTGTTGGGTCCGGATGTTTGCACGTTGTTGTCCTGGAAGAGTCTTCGAAGTATCCTGGGATAGGTGACTCCTCCCCTGGACTACAGTGCGCATGGGCATCCTCTCCATCCTCAGATTGTTTTTCGCCATTGTGGCAGTGATGGAGTAGATATAGAAAGTGATGACCATGCTTATAGTAATTCTGAGAGCTGCAGCTGCTACAGGCGCCGGGGAGGAGGGAGGGCGATATGAATGTCAGCAGCCCTACATGCCAAGAACAGATGCATACTGGTAAGTAGCATATTCAGTTCGAGGCATGTGGGCTGCTGAATTCATATCTGTGCATAGAATATATAGCAGTGCCCTCCTATTAGCGGCGGCTACCAGTGCCAGCTGCAGCGGTCTGAAAAAGAGTTTTGAGAACAGCCTGTCCTACAGCTGCCTGCTGTTTTGATTGCACATCCACACAATAGTGTTTGGTAAATGTATGTGTAGTGGACCAGGTGGCTGCTCTACATATGTCATGCAAAGGAATGTTTCCTAGGAAAGCCATTGAGGCCCCTAACTTACGTGTTGAGTGGGCTCGTGGGGGAATCGTTAAAGTACGTTTAGCCTTTTGATAGCAAATTTGGATACATTTAACGATCCATCTGGCTATTCCTGCTTTGGAGATAGCGTTACCTTTGTGGTGTGGGGCAAAGGCAACGAAAAGTTGTTGTGTTTTCCTAAAGGGTTTGGTCCTGTCGATATAATACATGAGGGCTCTTTTGACATCTAGTGTGTGGAGTGCCCTTTCTGCGACAGTTTGTGGGTTTTGGAAGAAAACGGGCAGTTCAATGGTTTGATTCATGTGGAACTGCGATACCACCTTTGGCATGAATTTGGGGTTGGTACGTAGTACGACCCTGTTGGCGTGAACCTGTATAAATGGCTCTACCACGGTTAGTGCCTGGAGTTCACTAACTCTCCTCAAAGAAGTGATCGCTACTAGGAAAGCTACTTTCCAGGTAAGGAATTGAATCTCGCATGAGTGTAGAGGTTCAAAGGGTGGACCCATCAGGCGTGTGAGGACCAAGTTGAGGTTCCACATCGGAGCCGGTGGGTGGCTTGGAGGAATGACTCGTTTGAGTCCTTCCAAGAATGCTTTGATGGCAGGCACTCTGAATAGAGAGAGGTGCTGCCTGGTGTGCAGATAGGCTGATATTGCGGTCAAATGGACACGTATAGAGGTGTACGCCAGATTGCATCGGTATAGGTGTAATAGGTAACAAATAATGTTTTGGATGGATACGTCTAGCGGGTTAATGTCATTATTATTGCAATAAATGATGAACCTCTTCCATTTGGCTGCATAGCAAGCTCTGGTAGTGGGTCGCCTGGCCTCCTTAATTATGTCCATACAGTCAGGTGGCAGGTTAAGGTAGCCAAACTCTAGGACTTCAGGAGCCAGATTGCCAGGTTCAGCTGTTGCAGATCTGGGTGCTGAATCTCTCCATGGTTCTGCGTCAAATGCTCGGGTTTGATCCGTAGCCTTTGATGCGGCACCACGGAAAGTTCGAGAAAGGTGGTGTACCACGGCTGGCGTGCCCACGTTGGAGCAACCAGGACGAGCGTCAGTAAGTGTTGACGCAGTTTGCGTGCTACCAGCGGTATCAGTGGTGCTGGGGGAAAAGCGTACGCAAATCTGCCGGACCAGTTCATCCATATCGCATTGCCCTGCGACTGCGGATGTGGGAACCTGGCGGCAAAGCTTTGGCATTTTGCGTTTTCGCTTGTCGCGAATAGGTCTATCTCTGGATGACCCCACTGCTGGAAGTACGGTTGGAGTACTGATGGGTGTAACTCCCACTCGTGCATTTGGTGGCTGTGTCTGCTGAGCAGATCCGCCATCTGGTTGTCCTTGCCGGGGAGGTGTTCCGCCATGAGGAACATGTTCCTCTGAATGGCCCACTTCCACATGCTCTGAGCCAGATGAGACAACTGTGGAGAGTGTGTTCCTCCCTGCTTCTGTATGTAGTACATGGCAGTCATGTTGTCCGTCCGGATCAACACGACTTTGTTGCACAAGTGTACTTTGAATGCTTTCATAGCGAGGAAGATTGCAATCAGCTCTAGGAGGTTGATGTGCATCTTCTTTTGTTGTTGTGTCCATAGTCCCTGCACTGTGTAATGGAGTACATGAGCTCCCCATCCCTGGAGAGACGCGTCCGCCGTCAGTATTATCTGTGGGACAGGCTCTTGGAACGGTCGGCCCTTGCAAAGGTTTTGTGGATTCCACCAATGCAGAGAGTTGTATGCCCGACCGCTCACCAACACTAGGTCTTTCAACTGTCCTTGAGCCTGATTCCACTGACGTGCTAAGCACTCCTGAAGCGGGCGCATATGTAGTCTCGCGTGTGGGACTATGAAGATGCAGGAGGCCATCATGCCTATCAACTGCATGAACACTCGCGCGGGCAGGGAGTGTTGTGGTTTGAACTTGGAAATCAGCATTTACATGCTGTTGATTCTCACTAAATTTGGCTGAGCTGTGGCTGCCAGAGTGTCTATAGTTGCACCTAGGTACTGTTGTACGTGTGCGGGCTGGAGATGGGATTTTGGGTAATTCAGTGAGAACCCCAGACTGTGAAGGAGGTGAATGGTGCGGGACATGTGGCTGGCACATTGCTGGGCAGACTTCACTTGAACGAGCCAGTCGTCCAGGTAAGGGTAGACGTGTATGTGCTGCCTCCGTAGATGCGCCGCCACAGTAGCTAGGCACTTTGTAAACACCCTTGTTGCCGTTGTCACGCCGAAGGGAAGGACTCTGAATTGGTAGTGCTGTCCTTGAACAGTGAACCTGAGGTATTTTTTGTGTGATGGGTGAATGGGTATGTGGAAATACGCATCCTTGAGGTCCAGTGTGGCTAGAAAGTCTCCCTGCTTGAGCAGCGGGAGGACTTGCTGGAGAGCGAGCATGTGAAAATGCTCGGAAAGAATGTATCTGTTTAGGGGTCTCAGGTCTAATATAGGTCTGAGTGACCCGTCCTTCTTCGGTATTAAAAAGTACAGGGAGTACACCCCCGTACCTTGCTCGTGGACGGGTACGACCTTTATTGCGCCTTTTAGAAGCATGCTTTGCACCTCCTGCTGTAAGAGCGTTAAGTGCTCTGAGGACATAGGACGATTTTTTGGAGGTATTGTGGGTGGAGTGGAGGTTAGTTCTAGACAGTAACCGTATTTGACAATATCTTTGACCCACCTGTCCGTGGTGATGGAGTTCCACGTGGACAGGAACCTTTGTAGCCTTCCCCCGACAGGTGTTATGTGGTCGGGAGGAAGGGAGAGGGCGTCACTGCTTGTTCTTGGGGGAGGACCTGGTGTTGCCGTAGCCGCGTCCTCTGCCCTTTGTACTGGAGCCACGATATCCACCCCGGGTGTTTTTATCGTAGGTGGTTTGTGTATTGCTTTTGTTGTATGTTTGCTGTGACCCCTGTCCTCTACCTGCTCCTCTATTTCCGGGGCGACGAAAGGAGCCGCTCCGAAAGGACTGAGTTTGGAGAGCCCCCATGGACTTTGCAGTGTCCGTGTCCTTCTTTATTTTCTCTAGGGTGGTGTCAACTTCGGGCCAAATAAATAGTCGGGGTTGACAGGCTGGTTGAGTATGTTGTTTTGCACCTCAGGTTTGAATCCGGAGATTCGTAACCAGGCATGTCGTCGCAGCATGACGCTAGTGTTTATGGCCCTGGCAGCTGTGTCTGCGGCATCCAGCGCGCACTTGATGGATGCGTTTGTGAGGAGCTGTCCCTCCCTGATGAGGATCTCTGCACCTTCTCTGAATTGGTCAGGGAGATGTTGGATTAGTTGCTCTAATGTGTCGTAGTGCGCTCTATCGTAGCGAGCGAGGAGTGCTTGAGTATTGGCAATGCGCCATATGTTGGCTGCCTGGGCGGCAATCCGTTTGCCAGAGGTCTCTAACACCTTGGACTCTTTGTCCGGGGGAGGAGCGTCACCTGTTTGTGAGTGTGCCCTCTTGCGAGCATTCGCAACGACAATGGAATCCAGAGGTAATTGGCCTCTGATGTAAGTAGGGTCCCCAGGCGCTGATCTGTATTTTTTGTCGATCCTGGGGTTTATCACTCTTGCCCTGGTGGGTTCCTTGAAGATGTCCTTTGCTGGTTTGAGGACACCCTTCAACATGGGTAGAGTTTTTATATTCCTTGGAGGATGCAAAAGTATCCATAAGAAAGTCGACCTCGACGGTGTCTGAGTGAAGTTGCACCCCATGATTGGCCGCAGCACGTTCAATTAGAGCGTTGAACGCTGCCGTGTCCTCTGTGGGAGATGTTTTTGCTCCATAGAGTTGCGGGTCTTGTGCATCCATAGGTGCACCTGGGTCCACAGGGTCATCCCAAGTTTGATCAGGGTCTTGTTGACCGTCAGGGTCCATGTCTCCGGGGTAGGGGGACTTGGTCACCCATGTAGTTCCCCAACGCATCCGTGTCGGAGTGTGTGGGAGAGAAGGATTGTGGATCCTGGTAGGGTGAGTGGAAAGGTTCGTAAAGAACTGGTTCTGAAGCCACAGGCAGCTTTCTTTTGAGTGGAATCCTGAAGGAGTCCAAAGCCGGCTCCGAAGTTATTTTCCGTTTGTGGATAATCATCCTGCCGGTGTCGGCGTCGATTATATGCGATGGAGACGTCTCCGCAGAGTGTTCGGCAGGCGTGATTGTGGTATGGGTCACCCGTGTCCTGATTTGGAACATTTTCGGGGCCGTGGATGGTGGCAGGCCAAAAGTAATGTTGGCTGGTGTCGAAGAGGCTGCTGGAGCTGTAATTGGCTCGGAGCCAGACGTGTCCTGGAGGACCATTTTCTTTTTGGTGCTTTGCGCAGCAATGGGTCGCGTCTGGAGCGCCCTCGAGTCTTTCGCACCGACCGGTTCTGTTGAGGCGGTCGTGGATTTTTTCGGCGCCGGTGGGTCATCGAGTCGAGGGGCGGGAGTGGCCGTCGACTTCTTCGATGATTGTGGCTTAGATGTCGCCGTGGAAGCGGTGTGAGACGCAGCAGGCTGTTTGACCTTTGGGGTCGGAGTCGATTGCGTCGGTGCCGGGAGCCGATCAGGTTTGGTGGTACCGAAGGCCTTCTTCCTTATGTCGACTCCGACGTCGGCCGCTTCGAGTTCGGCACCGAAGTCTCGTTTGGTGCGCTCGGTGCCGATGTGTTTTGCTGGCGTCGAAGGTGTGGAGGGCCTCGATCCGACCAGCGCCACTTTCGGTTTCGGTTTCAAGTGAACCAATACTGCTTCCGGTTTCGGTTTTAAAGAAGGGAAACCAGCCATTTTTGGCATTAATGGCTGCCGCTGAATGTCCGAGGCCGGGCCCGAGGGCGGGGCCGAAGAACTGCAGGATAAGTCTTGGGTAAGGCCCGAAGGCGATCCCTCGACCGGAGCCATAGACTGTTGCACTGGGCTTTCTTCAGTCTGAACGGGTAGGCCTTGCTCGTCACCGGAGCTACTCTCTTCGGCCCCTAAGGCCTCATCGTAGTCTCCTACCTCGGTGTCGTCTTCATCTCTGCGAAAGAGTGTTTCGTCGACGTCTCCCGATCCGGAGTCATGTTCGGAAAACGGGACTGGAGGGTAGGTTCTCCACTTCTTCGACATCTTCGGTCTCGGCGTTGATGTCGGCCAGGGCCGGTGCCGCTTGCTGCGCCTCGAGTCTCGCCGCTCGTCGATTCCGTAGAGTCTTCTTGGATCGAAATCTGGCACAGGCCATGCATGTAGATTCGTCGTGATCCGGTGAGAGGCATTTGCTGCACACCGGATGGACGTCGACGTGGGGGTATTTCGCATTGCATACCGGACACCTCTTGAACGGTGTCCTCGATTCCATCGCTGATGTCGAATCGACGGTCGGGTAAGATGCGAAAGTTTGTTCTAGAAGTTAGTAAACTAACAAAGATACTATCGATACCGATCGATAACAGTACCGACGCGAGCTAAAGGCCTTTTGGCCTGAAAACAGGTTTTCCTAACTTGAGTCAAGATAACACATCCGAACCCAATGGCGGAAAAAAACAATCTGAGGATGGAGAGGATGCCCATGCGCACTGTAGTCCAGGGGAGGAGTCACCTATCCCAGGATACTTCAAAGACTCTTCCAGGACAACAACGTGCAAACATCCGGACCCAACACTAGGCGGCGATCTATGCACAGATATGAATTCAGCAGCCCACATGCCTCGAACACTCTGTTCCATCACAGACAGTTAAGGAGGACGAGGCTCTCCTTGCTTTAGAATGCAGTGCGTTAGTCAAGTCTGTGAGATTTAGAATCCTCTTGTTGGAAAGTTTTTCTTGAACACTCATTGTGCCAACTAAAGTACTTTGAGCTCTAGCACACTTGTGCATTTGGTCTCAAACTGTCAGATTTAGCATATGAGCATGTCAACATTGTGATGCGAACTGGTGTTGATGATCGGCCCCAAAAGCGATGACCTCCACCTGAATTTTCTGCATTCCATACTCCATGCTCATTCTAGTCAGACACAGGATCAACAACTGTCACGTCGATACAGAGTAGGATTGTAATAAGCAGTTGATGTATTATTGAACAAGCCCGTCTTGTCATATTTGCCAGTCTATCAGTATGCCTTCTGATAGAGTTTTTGAAATAGACAAATTGCCTATGCACCTTTGTTTTTCCTTAGGATATGAGATGGTCCCACGGGTATGAAGGAGGTCAACTTATGTTCAACATGTACATTCCACAATCTAGTAACTGCTCTATTCTCCACTTTTCATACAACACACATCAACCGACTTCAACCAGTGTGCTCGAGCTTGGCAGAGAGGGAATAAGTTAACTGGTGAAGGAAAGGCTTAACTTCTGTGTGTGAGGGTGAGCCAGTGCACTTAGGAGGACTTCACATTAATGTATTCATTCACTTATAAAGTGAACATGGATAACTGAATTGCCTCCAAGTACTCCCAAATTATGAATGCATGCATTAATATTTATATAGCGCAAACCTACTTAGGAAGCAACAGAGACCTGCACATTGCATAGATGGGTTGGAAGTCAATTATATGCAAAGTGGCAGCACAGACTCCTCTGTGGACAAGATAATATTCTTAACTCTGTGCCAATGCCACAGCCCTCCTGGCAGTATCCACTTCCTCTCCAAATAATGTATTTTTTTTACCAAACTAAACCCTCTGTAATCCCAAACAGTCTCAGGCCTTGCACTACTTCACTGGCTCCTTTTGCACAATAGTGCTTTTTCCTGCACACTGCATTTGAGTGCAGTGCACTACTTCAAATATTCTGCTCGCCCCTTTTCACCGCCATCTGCACCCCTACTGTAATCTAAGCAGATCTGCAACACCCAGTCTTTACCCTAGGTAAGTAACTTAATCATGGTGATTTAGAAATCTACTTGCCTATTACTATTCTACAACTGCTCTGCCCCTCTACCACCATGAATGGTGGAGTCTGATGCAGCACACCCATATGTCTTTCCCAAAAAAGATGGGGTGTCCTTCTACAGAATCTTAGCATTATACAGAAGCTTCCATCTGTTCCTTAGTTCTCCACTGCTCTACCAATTCAGGAACCAACACAACAGCACTACTTAACAAGCATAGGCACAGGCAAAAGGTCTCCCTTCACCAACGCTTGTGGTACTGTCCTTGCCAAAGTTCCTACAACTGCGTTACAAATACTGACAAAGCCAATAGTGACATCCAGCCAATCTTCAAATTTATTTTGTACTTCCAGGTCATGGCCATCTTTAAAGGATACAACAATTACACTCCAAGATGGCTGGTCGCTTGCAAAGCAATGTATCATGCATTTGGTAAAGCAAATACCATGGAAAGAAGTGGCAACAGCCTGTCGAAGTCACTGAGAAGAACACAAATAGAATAGAAACACAAATGGATGGAGACTTAGTAGGGACAACATTTGGAAGCACATATAACTGTCACCATAAACACCAGCAAGGGAAGAAAACAGCTACAGCCAGGACCACTTTAATCCCCAGTTAGCACCAATACCCTATGGGAAAACTCAGGAAATGCTATGTAACCTTTTATGAAATGCTACTGCCTTCGAGGACTGCCCATCCAATCAACAGCAACTGGTAATGAGAGCCAATAGCTGACGGGGGCTGATCCAAAAACACTTTCTGGATTGACATTCTTTAATATAGTATATACTGCAAAGTGTGGTAACACGACCAACAAACAGGTGAAGACTGTAAAGTATTGGTAACATGAGGTCTCCAACAAACAGGTGAAGTTTTCTGTAGGCAAGATCTAACAAGCACTGGCAAAGGAAATAGGTCTAGATTTAATGTGTCAGCATATAAAACGTCAGCACATTAATGGAAAAAAAAAAAAAAAACTCGAGTTGAGCTTCCTGGACTTTAACACATATTAAGATTCGCTATCTAGTTGTCTCCATGAGTGGGGAACTCCTATTTAATATAAACACAAATACTTTAACTGCAACTTTCTTTGTATCCCAGTTGTTTATTCAGTACCTTATGTCAGTATTTTACAAATTTTTCAGACCCTTTGAGGTATGTTGTAACTTAAAATACTGTTAACGCCATGTTCTTAACCATTACAGCCAGCCAGACAGGTCAAGGGACTTATACATCTACAGCAGAGATCTGTGACAATCCTAAAGGCCATTAGTTCATCTTGCTAGGCTCACTCAGCTCTAATCTTTCCAAGGACGATAAAGTGAGTAGAAATGTGTCAAGTAAAAACACAGTACTTCTACAATAATTTTACTTTCTAGAATGTTTGTTACACAACAAAAGAAATCAGTTGAAAAGATCACAATGTGAAGCACTTAAGAAGAGAGAACACAAATATGTAAGGGGCAGGGAGGGAAACGAGCAATCAGCAGTAGACATACCTCCAAGACAAGGTGGAAAGCCAAGACCAAACACTGCCCCGATGTCACCTTCCACTGGGTTACTGAGGATCCCCTCCTGCAGGCACATCACTGCCTCATTCACAAACCTTGTCACAAGACGGAGCTGGATGTCCTCGTCTGTCGAGCTGAAACAAGGATTGGAAAAAAAGTCATAATTTTCACTGAGAACATTTTGTGGAATCAAACTAAAAAGGAGTGGCATGATAGGGGGAAACCTAAGCCACATATCCATTTCCCATTGGTAGACAACAAGCAAGATACAGTGTAAAGGTTATAAGCATAAGGATGTATCGCGTCTAAGCTGAAACTCTATAACCAATGCCTCGTCTCTTTAGGGATAGTACCGGCAGCGCAATGGGTTCTGTGACAAACATTTCCGAAGGAACACATCGATTCATCGTTGCAATAAAACAGTGCGTACAGAATGCTTAGGCTCAAAGGTATCCTCTGCCAAAGGTTGCACCAACAAAAGCAAACAAGCCACTCAAACTACAAAAAAGGCACACTGATCACCCATCTGGTATGCTGCTGTTATCAGATCTACAGCACTTACGGCACTTAGCTACACGGATTATTGGTAGGTAGCCCAGTGTCCGTGGGCAGCTTAAGCGTTATGAAAAGCTCAAGAAAAAGCCAGACAAGTGATTTGTTTTTGAAAGGAAAACTACTGAAGTCAGACTAGTTAAGAGACACAATGACATGGTATACAAGGAAGGAGAGGATCTGAACATAACAATGCTTGCTGTTGGTACAGGCTTACTGACTCACACATCAGGTCTGGCTGACAGCTTGAACTTCTCTAGAATCTCATCGGTGCCAGAGTTCAAAGGTCTGCTCTTCGTTCCCGGCTGGTACAGGTAAAATCCTTTCCCCGATTTGCGACCTAGGGAAGTTAAAAAATAAATATCAATAGGACCTTAAGCAATAAAAGTAATTTGCTTTAGGTTACAGATTTCTCTTAAAACTCCTCACCCCCAGTTCAAGCCCAATGAACAAAAATGACAAGAGCACAACTTTCTCAGTCCATATTTGTACCACACTATGCTTGTGCATGGAGTTTATTCTGAAACATTGAAAAAAGCAGATGACAGAGGTCCTATTCTACTGCATGGTTGATTTAAATACATCAAGGATTCAGTTGGACAGATAACTGAGAATCCAAAGATCTGAACTACCCCCTTTTGTTTTTTAAGAACTTTATTTTCAATTTTATAACAAATACAGTGTGGATGGGCACAATCAAGTTCAGCATATAATCAATACAGATGATGCCCTTTATAGCTCACAGTGCAACTACCTCTTTGTAGAATGTTTTCCATTAAGGACACATCCGTGCAAAGTTATCACTAAACAGGTTACACCCTTACCTTTTGGATCCTGAGCAAATAAGTTTTAACATAAAACCATGACTAATAATTTTAAAAGTTACCTATATGATGACTCCGTTTCTTTTAGGTCAGAGGTTCATGCACAGTATAAACTGTGGGTATTCTGCAATACTGTGGCATCACAAAAAATGTCTTCAACAGATTTGTACTCACAGCTGTGTGCACCAATATAGCACATGCAGGTGTGCATAATACAGGGCCCATACAGTCTTTGCTATGTATATATGCACAGTTTAGCCAGTCCTTTTCTTGTAAAAAGGAGCCAACTGTAGGATGAGGAGGGAGGGGGAGGATCTACCCAATTCTTAGCCTTTGAGCAGAAACCGCTAAGAGAAACAAGAAAGAGAGGAGGATAGGGTAGCAACAGGCAGTATATACCCAAGAAAATAGATCCCAGGAACTTATTGGTCAAACATATAAAGTACATACATGTATGTGTGATAGCTGTTGAGCCACCTCTTTCCATGTCCAAGTACATGCCGGGAGGATAGTACCAATCCAGTATTAGCCATGAGAGAATGTCCTCAGACAAAAGGACTGATGTCCCATTCCATGCAAGTGCAGCAATGCACAATATAAGGAGTAATCCATCCACAATGTTGGCTTTAGCAGCCACTCAACAAGCATTACTGCACCAAAAAGTTCACAAAATGTTAGTTGACAGATCACTACTTCTGTCAAGGTAGAGACAAAGGTATGACTGATGTCCAAGTCGAGTACAGCCTCTTAAGCCAAGGCGGCATGTAGATGGGGAAAGACGGTTGAGAGGATGAGCATCTGCAAAAGGAACTCAGAACCTTTGTGGAAGGGGTGGAGGACTAGTCCCCAGGAGCACCTTGTACTCTGGAATACATCGTAGGGTTCTGAACCGCAAGTTGCTTGCCTTTCATTTAAGCATCTCCTTGACATCGTAGCCACCAATGAAGTAGTCCTCCATGAGTGGTTTTATTTCAATGAGCTCAAAACTCAAAGTGCATCAATCTAGCTAGAACCAGGTGAATATCCCAGGGGCTGCAAAAAAAAAAAAAAAACCCTATTCCATCATAAATTCATTGAAGCTTCCAATGGGAAAAACACAAATTAGCTGCGCCCCCTGCTTAGGCACCACTCTGATTTTATATCTTCAAGTAATCACACTGCACTTGTTACCTTCAAGTTGGAAATCATTTTGACAATCTATGCTGCAATAATTATAAAGACAAAAACATGTTATTTTTATAACTTTCCATTTGTCGATCCAAGCTGTGATTCCGTGAACCCTTTCAAACACTTTTGAGCAGAAGGGGTGAGACTCTCTGGAACTCAAAGTGCCAACCTTTCTTTGTTTCAAAAAAGTGTGCCAAAATATGTACAATTTAATGCAAAAAAATGTACCCTATCTGGAATGCCCCATGGAGGAGGATGGGTTTTATAGCTTTGTACAAAATAAAATAGTACGTATTTTGTATTCTCTTTCTGAAATAAACTGCATCATGCAATATGTCCCGCGTGATGAAACAAAGAAAGGGGAATCTGCCGTTTCTGGGAAGCTGCATCTATGGCCTCAGAAGTATAAACAAAGCCTATCTGGGCATAGTCTTGGATCAAGGTGGTGCCACAAGTGCACCACTTACCTCGTCATGATGCTGTTGACTTGGCTCGGGGGGGTGGGGGAGGGAGAGACCACCAGGATGTTACAATTTCACCTCATGATTTGAGACAGTTCACTTTTCATCCATGTGGGGAAAACAGTGCTTTGGAGTGGAGGGGAGGGGAACGGCCATCCTAAACAGACACTGCTCACAATCTTGATGGTCAGCAGCCTCTCAACTAGCATAGAACTGAAAGGTACTTTAGCTGTGGGGCTAAAGAGGAGTTGTCTGGTGACGAACCTACAGTCAGGCTACAAAACCTACAGCCAGAGACTACAAAAGAATCACCAACAGGATAAGCTCAAGTCTTCTCGTAGTGTAAGCCTCCAGAGCAACCATAGCGGAGACTTGGATACCTAACCCTTGGACAGGAAGAAAGATTTCCTTTACATTACAGTGCTGTACACCTGCAGTATTATTCCCATAAAGAGAGACTGGGTTAATGAAACAGGATCTCGGAACCCCTCGGCCCAGACAAGACAGGAACCCCGGGTTTCAGTTATTTTGGGGTGGAGGTTGACTGCACAAATATGTGCTTTCACTTTTCCTTGGGTTATTTGCACTAAATGCATAGGGACCAGTCAGGGTAGCCTCCACATGGATGGAGAGGGTGCCTGGTTAGGGTGACTCGCTACCTCATCACCATGCATGAGTGAGGTAACTTGCATGGCAGAAGAAAATGCATCCAGATCTTGACCTACAAAATCTAACGTCCTCTTTGGGATCAGCCCACCTTTAATGCACATGAAAACCGGCATGACTGGTAGCACACAGCACCGAGGTGCCTTAGATGACCCAAACAAGAGATGTAGTAGTTAAGTGGATTAGCTTCTGCTGGACTGTTGCAGATTAAGTTCCAGTAGCAAAAGGAAGAAGAGGGAAAAAACAGGTAAAAAAGTAATCAAAGTTCCAAAAGAGTATCGGAGACCAGGACCTGTATGGAAATCGTTTCACGCCAGGAGGTTCTGGATCCACAATGTTCAAAAGGGAGAAGAGGAGAGGCGAGCCTGTTGTGTTTGGCACATACGTGCATGCAGAGTGATGAAGCTCTAAGCTTTTACTAAATAACTTTTGAAGCATTTAACCAACCACTAAATACCAGTTTACCCACTAGAGTCAATGAACACATGTGTAATGTGATCTGAGCGACACTGCAAGACAGAAGCAGGAAGACAATGAAAGTAGTACATTGTAGGAGAGTAGGATCTGCACTTATGTTGCCCCCACTATTTTTCTGACGTATACACTGGTTTCTGGCTATAGTCAAGCTGGGTCCCTGCTAATCAGGGCCCCAGTCTCTCTGTTCTCTCTAAACAACTTTGAGTGCATACTAGATGCCCTAGTGATTGGATACTGTGGTACCCTTTGAGCCCATAGTATATGGTACCCTAGGTACCAAGGGGATAGGCACTTCACAGGTCTACCAGGGGCTGAAGCATGTATTATGCCACCCCTGGGAAGCAGACTAAATCGGACACCACAGGCCTGCTACTGCAGCCTGGATGAGGTAGTGTTAGCACTCCTCACAGAGGTATAGGTTCCTATATCTCATCATACACACACACAAACCTATCAGTCCCCCCTAAGGCAGGCCCTATCAATCCTGAGGGAAGGGTGCTTGGTTTACAATGTGAGGGGGTGCCTCTGCATGAGCAGGACCCCTCTGCAGCTGGCAGGGTCTATTCCTTGTGGCTGTTTGTGGATGCGGTTAAACCATATACTATTAAGTGCATTATAACCTCCCAGTTGATGCTAACTTTGGAATGACTGCATCAAAGCATGTCGTGTTTGTTGTCAAACATCTTGGATTCATACCCCCCCACCAGTAACTGGTGTGGGAGTATGATCCCACCCTTCTAGAGGGGATGACATGTACCTACTGTGGTAGCACGGTAGAAATCTGAAAGAGCCCTGGCATCACAAAATGGATTCCACCAGCACAGAAACTGGGTTGCCCTCCTGCTGCTGACAAACTCGCAGGGGAGGAGGCCCAACAATAGGCATCCTGTCACAGGGAGGTGTCACCACCTTCCAGACCGGATTTAGTGTATTGGGGCTGGGTGGGTGCACTCCTAGAGTGCTTTGAAGTCCTGCACTGGGGGAGCAGTAGGCTCCTCTGTTCATATGCCAGCTCAAACCGGTTCAGGGGCTGCCTGTCCCTGCTCTGGCACGAAAATGGACAAAGGGAAGTGGGTGTAACCACCCCCTACCCTGACCCTCCCAGAGGAGTGGTCATAGAGGTAGTCCCTCCCCTATCTTCAGTATAAGATATCCAACCTTGCCATTGCAAAGTAGATGACCCTGGACGACGCTCTACATAGAACAATCCTGGCCCATCGACGTTCCACTACCTTTGGAAGACAGAAGAATCTCCCTTGGAGTCAAGGAGTGACTCCCCTGCTTGGCAGGCACCAAAAACTTGAATCAACGGTCGCAAACTTTCCCGCTCGAGTCCGAAGTCCCTGCAGCCCCGGAAGTAGATTTCCTGACTTCGATGGCCATTGTGAGTCCCCAGCAGAGCTGAGGCGAGTGGACCACACGAGTGACTAGGAACAGCAATACCCGGGTACTGTGCACTATTGTCGAGTGTAACCCCTTCACGACGTTCTACGAACTTGTGCATTGGACCATTTGTGGCACAAGCCTCCAGCAGGTTTTGCAGTAAAAATCAGAGGCCTACCCCGTCCGGAGTGACTGTGGGCTCCTGTGAAGCATTTCCTGAAGAGGCGCCTTTGCGATCCCTTGCCCGTTGGCTTGTGGGTCCCCCGAAGACTTTATCGACTCAAAGGGCGCCCCTGGTTGCTCCAGGCCTACCCTCACTCACCGTCGCTGGGTGAGTCCCTCAGACCTTGCTGGTCTGCACCATCGACTTTCTTCACTCTACACGAGACTTGCTGTTGCCAAGGCTTGCTGGCTCCAATCCGGTTGCCGACACCGCCATCAGCTGCAGACGTCATGGGACACTCTGAATCCAGCTGCTGGTCATCGTCGATCTCTCCTGGACCTCGTGAGCGAAGAGTCAAAACACCCTTGATCATCCGACATCCGTGGGCATCCATCTTCCTGGCCCCGGGTCACTGGCAAGTGACTGTGAACACTGTCCCTTCAATTTTCAGGTCTTCTACATTAGAATCCAGCCTTGGATTCCACCGGACACTTCTTCAGCCGCCGCAAGCAGCAAGTCTTCTTTGGTCTCCATAGAAAACAGCGACGCGACCAGACACCAAAAGACACCTATGCACCCGGCTTCCCTGGGTGAGGTAACTCGTGCGCTCCGGTGCCCTAGTGTGTGTTGGCCCTCGAATTACTTACCTTGTAAGTGGCTTGCTTGTAGACTTCCTCGAAGTACCCTAAAACTTTAAAAATCAAACCGCGACTTGCTCCATTGTAATCAATATGGAACCCGCGGCTGTGTTCACACACTGCATGTGTCTCCCGTGGGTCTGTTACTTACCTGCTTTCACTGTAGTAGTGAAGCCCCAGCGATTCTACAGGCCCTAGGCCTTGTCAATTTGCAAGTTGACTTTCCTAACCCATTTTTTTAGTATATGGTCTGGTACGCCCCTAGGGCCCCAACCATATTTGTGCTTAACTTATTGTGAAACGTTGATATTTGAATGCGTTCCTGGCTTCTGATCTCATAAAGAGAATAGTAGAGTGTGTCTAGCAATAAATACATATATATTTGATATATATACACATGTGTGGTGTCCTTTCATTTGGTAATTTATGAGATTATAAGGTAAAACAAGCTGCTTTACATTCCTCTGAGACTTAGCCTGAATGCTGCTCTCCACAAATACCACTAGGATAGCTTTCTTTAAAAGGTTGTCTTAAACCTATCTACCATAAGAGTCGAATTGGACTGGTGCAAGGTGGCCACTATAACTAGTGACCAGCATATGCCAGGCCAACTTCTCACATACATAGATTTCATAGACACTGGGACTATCTCCTCTCAAGACAATGGGTGCTCACCTAAAAATCCTTTGGCCACCATGGCTTTCAATAGGTCCACGTTTCCGCCACCAAAGCGCTCCCCAAAGGCTTTCCCGAGATCTTCAGCCACGTGAGTAGCAACATCAATGCCAACCTCGTCCGCCAGAGTTGCGGCACCCACTGGAAAACCGAAACCTGTGGTAAGAGCATCCAGCTTTTTAGGGTCTGCTCCCTCCTGTGCACGGGAAAACACAGATCATGAATAAGCACTCATACAAAGTTACAGCATATGTGGACTTTAAAGAAATTTAATTAGCAAGTGTTACATGTACATCATCAACTAGAGTCCAAGCCCCTTCCTGACCTGTGGGCCTAATCAGTTTACTTCACAGATGAAAACGCCCTTGCATTTCATCACCTGCCATTTTAGTGAGAAGTCACCCACTACCAAAACAGCTGCCAACCTTAACTCGTCTATTACAGCAGAGGTGCTTGGATGGCACCTTGCAAACGTTTTTATTAATACCCAAAGTCTATATCTAGAATGTCAATGTCTTTACAATGCAAAAGATTTTTATGGGACGGTAATCTTTTAAGTCGACACATTGTTATTTCTGCACTAAATGGCATTGTTCTATTTAGAAAGTTTACGTTTTTTTTCTTCCTCGGGAACACATTTTTGTAATACATTTGGCCAGTTTACAGCCCACTTATTGATACTATAGTCAGAATAGGTCTCAAATTAGTCAGTGGAATGTAAAAACTTGATACATGGACTTGATTCGGCAACAGCGAATGTGTAGTGATGGCACAGATAAATGTAAAAAACACAACAACAAAAAACCACACCATTAGCAACAATGGCTGTTTTTGACAAATCTACACTCTGCTCATCCATTTCAAGTTCAACCCTTAAGGATTTCACAGGAATTGCTGCTCTTCTCTACGCCAAAAACCAGCAGGATATCTCAAACCACACTTGGCAAGCTTGTTTCCAGAAACTCTCAATCTCTCCCTCTACCTCCCTACCTCTCTACCTCTCTCCCTCTACCTCCCTACCTCTCTACCTCTCTCCCTCTACCTCCCTACCTCTCTACCTCTCTCCCTCTACCTCCCTACCTCTCTACCTCTCCCTCTACCTCCCTACCTCTCTACCTCTCCTCTCCCTCCTACCTCCCTACCTCTCTACCTACCCTCCTACCTCTCCTCCCTACCTCTCTACCTCTCCCTCCCTACCTCTCTCCTCTACCTCCCTACCTCCCTACCTCTCTACCTCCCTACCTCTACCTACCTCTCTCCCTCTACCTCCCTACCTCCCTACCTCCCTACCTCCCTACCTCCCTACCTCCCTACCTCCCTACCTCCCTACCTCCCTACCTCCCTACCTCCCTACCTCTCCCTCTACCTCCCTACCTCCCTACCTCCCTACCTCCCCCTCTACCTCCCTACCTCCCTACCTCTCCCTCTACCTCCCTACCTCCCTACCTCCCCCTCTACCTCTCCCTCCCTACCTCTCTACCTACCTCTCTACCTCTCCCTCCCTACCTCTCTACCTCTCCCTCCCTACCTCTCTCCCTCTACCTCCCTACCTCCCTACCTCTCCCTCTACCTCCCTACCTCCCCCTCTACCTCTACCTCCCTACCTCCCTACCTCTCTCCCTCTACCTCCCTCTACCTCCCTACCTCTCTACCTCCCTACCTCCCTACCTCTCTACCTCCCTACCTCCCTACCTCCCTACCTCCCTACCTCCCTACCTCCCTACCTCCCTACCTCCCTACCTCCCTACCTCCCTACCTCCCTACCTCTCCCTCTACCTCCCTACCTCCCTACCTCCCTACCTCCCTCTACCTCCCTACCTCCCTACCTCCCCCTCTACCTCTCCCTCTCTACCTCTCCCTCCCTACCTCTCTCCCTCTACCTCCCTACCTCCCCCTCTCCCTCTACCTCCCTACCTCCCCCTCTCCCTCTACCTCCCTACCTCCCCCTCTCCCTCTACCTCCCTACCTCCCCCTCTCCCTCTACCTCCCTACCTCTCCCTACCTCTACCTCCCTACCTCCCTACCTCCCTACCTCTACCTCCCTCTACCTCCCTACCTCTACCTCCCTACCTCTACCTACCTCTCTACCTACCTCTCTACCTACCTCTCTACCTACCTCTCTACCTACCTCTCTACCTCTCCACCTCCCACCTCTCTACCTCCCTCCCTCCCTCCCTCCACCTCTTCCACCTCTCCACCTCTCTACCCTCTCACTCCACCTCTCCACCTCTCCACCTCTCCACCTCTCCACCTCTCCCACCTCTCCACCTCTCCACCTCCTACCTCTCTACCTCTCTACCTCTCTACCTCTCTCCCTCTCCCTCCTCTCTACCTCTCTACCTCTCCACCTCTCCACCTCTCTACCTCTCCACCTCTCTACCTCTCCCTCTCCCTCCCTACCTCTCTACCTCTCCCTCTCTCTCCCTCTCCCTCCCTACCTCTCTCCCTCTCCCTCCCTACCTCTCTACCTCTCCCTCTCTACCTCTCTCCCTCTCCCTCCCTACCTCTCTCCCTCTCCCTCCCTACCTCTCTACCTCTCCCTTACCTCCCTACCTCCCTACCTCTCTACCTCTCCCTCTCCCTCTACCTCCCTACCTCCCTACCTCTCCCCTCTCCCTCCCTACCTCTCCCTCTCCCTCCCTACCTCTCCCTCTCCCTCCCTACCTCTCCTCTCCCTCCCTACCTCTCCCTCCCTACCTCTCCCTCTCCCTCCCTACCTCTCCCTCTCCCTCCCTACCTCTCCCTCTCTCCCTCCTCCCTACCTCTCCCTCTCCCTCTACCTCCCTACCTCTCCCTCTCCCTCCCTACCTCTCCCTCTCCCTCTCCCTCCCTACCTCTCCCTCTCCCTCCCTACCTCTCTACCTCTCTACCTCTCCACCTCTCTACCTCTCCCTCTCCCTCTCTACCTCCTCTCCCTCTCCCTCCTCTACCTCTCTACCTCTCTCCCTCTCCCTCTCTACCTCTCTCCCTCTCCCTCCTCCCTCCCTACCTCTCTACCTCTCCTCTCCCTCTCCCTCCCTACCTCTACCTCTCCCTCTCCCTCTACCTCTCCTCTACCTCCCTACCTCTCCCTCTCCCCTCCCTACCTCTCCCTCTCCCTCCCTACCTCTCTACCTCTCCCTCTACCTCCCTACCTCCCTACCTCTCCCTCTCCCTCCCTACCTCTCCCTCTCCCTCCCTACCTCTCCCTCTCCCTCCCTACCTCTCCCTACCTCTCCCTCTCCCTCTCCCTCCCTACCTCTCCCTCCCTACCTCTCCACCTCTCCCTCCCTACCTCTCCCTCTCCCTCCCTACCTCTCCCTCTCCCTCTACCTCCCTACCTCTCCCTCTACCTCCCTACCTCTCCCTCTACCTCCCTACCTCTCCCTCTACCTCTCTACCTACCTCTCCCTCTCCCTCCCTCCCTACCTCCCTACCTCTCTACCTCCCTACATCTCTACCTCCCTACATCTCTCGCTCCCCACATCTCTCGCTCCCCACATCTCTCGCTCCCCACATCTCTCGCTCCCCACATCTCTCGCTCCCCACATCTCTCGCTCTCCACATCTCTCGCTCTCCACATCTCTCGCTCTCCACATCTCTCGCTCTCCACATCTCTCGCTCTCCACATCTCTCGCTCTCCACATCTCTCGCTCTCCACATCTCTCGCTCTCCACATCTCTCGCTCTCCACATCTCTCGCTCTCCACATCTCTCGCTCTCCACATCTCTCGCTCTCCACATCTCTCGCTCTCCACATCTCTCGCTCTCCACATCTCTCGCTCTCCACATCTCTCGCTCTCCACATCTCTCGCTCTCCACATCTCTCGCTCTCCACATCTCTCGCTCTCCACATCTCTCGCTCTCCACATCTCTCGCTCTCCACATCTCTCGCTCTCCACATCTCTCGCTCTCCACATCTCTCGCTCTCCACATCTCTCGCTCTCCACATCTCTCGCTCTCCACATCTCTCGCTCTCCACATCTCTCGCTCTCCACATCTCTCGCTCTCCACATCTCTCGCTCTCCACATCTCTCGCTCTCCACATCTCTCGCTCTCCACATCTCTCGCTCTCCACATCTCTCGCTCTCCACATCTCTCGCTCTCCACATCTCTCGCTCTCCACATCTCTCGCTCTCCACATCTCTCGCTCTCCACATCTCTCGCTCTCCACATCTCTCGCTCTCCACATCTCTCGCTCTCCACATCTCTCGCTCTCCACATCTCTCGCTCTCCACATCTCTCGCTCTCCACATCTCTCGCTCTCCACATCTCTCGCTCTCCACATCTCTCGCTCTCCACATCTCTCGCTCTCCACATCTCTCGCTCTCCACATCTCTCGCTCTCCACATCTCTCTCTCTCTACATCTCTCTCTCTCTACATCTCTCTCTATAGCTCTCTCTATATCTCTTTCGAGAAGTGGTTCGTAAACCCAAATTTGAACGACAACTCAACTACAATTAGTACACAGTTTTTACACTTGTGGTCATTTCATGGTTTGCAAATGAAACCAACAAGTTCAGAACTTAGTAGATGTGAATGGTTGAAAAGAGGCAATCATTTGTGTTCCAGTGGCTTTTAAAAGGCTAGTGATGTAAAAAACAGAAAAGAGAAAAAAATAAAAAGAAAATCAAGAATGCCTGTGCGGGACAATTGGGCACACAAAGTCAGAGGTGAGATCATCATGACATGTGGAAGGGCGGCATCCCACAGGGAAAAAAAACTGGCTAACTTTTGGTTTGATAACAAGCATGGAAATTATATTCTAGAAAAACATGCTTGTGGAGGACAGTCCCGGGAAAGTGAAAACACCCCAACTTTTGGAGTGGAAGTGGAGAGTTTGAGGCATCATTTCAGTCTCACACTTGACCATTGAGGCCATATGCAGCATCTGTAACATGGATGTTTAAATCATATTGGTATGCTAATTTTGTGGCCTTTTGAAACCAAAGAGCAGATTTAATTAGGGAGTAACATTTCCATAATAGAAAGATCCATAATATAGTAGCACAACTGTGAAGGGTTTAGCTCACAAGTCTGTCATTATCCGCGTAGGTGATATTTATCACTAGGTGGTAATACCATGCACAGAGTCTAGGGGTTTCCCCAAAAGTGTACAGGGCTCAATGCGAAACCCAACGTGCTCTATTAGTGGAAGTGTAGGCAAGCAGCCTTAGGCCTAACACAGGGGAGTGCAAGACATTTATTGCACACACATGCTCATTAAAAAAAAACCACATAACTCGAGAAGGAGATCCAGACCAATTTTAGAAAATGATACTTATTTTAAGACCCAGGTCCTCCCAGTAAGGTTTGCAAGTTTTTAATTAAAAAGAGTTCTCAATTAAAAAAAATAAAATCGACACTTAGGATAACATTGGACAGTGTGAAAAAGTTTATATGGGGAAAACAATATCGTGGTTAAACCGGTGAGTATAGAACTTACAATTTAATTCTTCGGTGCCAAAAGTCAGCAAGGGCCAGAAGTCAGGTAGGTCCCAAAACTGCACCACCAGTAGCACATTTGCAGCCGGGTGCAGAGGTCAAAATCAGAGCTTGGCCCAATGCTTTCCAATGGAGACGGGGTGCCTGGAGCCACACTGTTTGCAGGTAAGTAAATATGTTGCAGGGGCCATGCTTTGGGGAATAACACCATCACGGGGGCCACAAATCAGCACCAAACATACACCACCAGCGGCGGCCCAAGGGCAGCAGGGTGCAGATTCGACATTGGGCAACCAATGCTTTTCAAAGAGGATTTTCATGATGGCAGTTAGGCTGCAGGCGTGGCTCCGGAGGAAGAGAGGTAAGCTAGGATGTAGCTGGTCGTACGGTCAACGTCTGTTCTGCTCACCAAGGCCCAGGGGCTTCTGGGGCAGGGGTGCCTTTCGACGCCGCAATCATCTTACCGGAGCTGGTCGCTTTCGGGGGGAGCCTCTGGATTCACACTGCAAACGCTGTCGCGGAGGGCAGGAGAGGTCACCCAACACTGGACACGAGGTCAGGATCTCCGGGTAAACTTCACTGCACAGTTGAGCCACTCACTCTAGACAAAGGCGCAGAGTGGGCTAGGGTCGCATATCAGCCATGATCCTAAGTCTTTGGAGTCGGTTGCTTCTGGGCATGTCCTCTATCCTCTGGAGATTGAAGTCTTTATTGAAGGTAACAGTCCTTCCCGGGGTATTGGAGGTTGTGCTGCAAGACAGATCACATGTTTTGTCGAAGATGGAGGCAGGCCAGTAGGGCTGGGGCCCAAGGCAGTTGCAGTCTTCTGGCTTGTGCTGCACCATGTCTTCTTACTTCAAAGGTAGTTGCAGATCTGGGGTCCAGGTCGGGGGGAGCCACCTAAAGACTAAATTTAGGAGGTGTGTTAGGGGAGTAGCAGGTAGGGCTAATGGGCAACTAACCTGGGGTGACTTCACCCTCTATTATGCCACCATCCTGTGGGCATAGACCTAGCCCCCCCCGCCCCCTCCTCAGGATGGCGAGGACTGAAAGTGTGCTTCTCCTCACTCCCCCTCCCCCCTGCACCACCTCGAGTGTTCCCAGCCCATGTACTCTCTATGGCTTTACTGGGAAATGCCCAATATTGTAGGGGCATATCTGCTCAGGCAGATATGCCCTCACCTGTAGTACAGTGCACCCTGCTTTAGGGCTGTGAGGCCTGCTAGAGGAGTGATTTTACCTATGCTGCCAGGCAGTGTTCGCTGGCATGGCACCTAGACAGGGTGCCATGTCGACCGTTTTCTCTCTCACAAGGGCATGCAGGCTGCAAGGGCAGTGGAATTGCCCCGGTGATGGGGGTACCAAGGTATCCCCTTCAGCTCCGAGGCCCTAGGTACACAGTATACCAGTTACTGGGGGACTTACAGGGGCAGAAGTACCAATTGGGATTTTGTTTTAGGGAAGGAGCTCTGGCGCAGGGCACCTGGTTGGCAGTGACCCTGTGCACTACATTTGAAAACACATCAAAAACAGGCAAAAGTGGGGAGCTAACCATCCAAAAGAGGCCCTTTCTCACAATCCTGGAACTCTTAGACAAGAGGGACCGGATCTAAACATCACTGATGAACAAAAGCTTATGGTCAGAAAGTGGGTTATTACGAATTGATGTCTGATCCGCCACAAACACTTTTCATACCTCTATCCATATATTTAACTCTAGTGCTTTTAGATTGGGGGCTTGGGGGTGGGATTTTTAGTCATTTCTAATTACTCTGCATCAAGTTCACTATCATAACATTTAAATTGCTATTTGAAGCAGCTACCTGTGGCTTTCAGGTAGTGCTTGTAACAGTGGTTTTGCTTTTCTGCGACTCTCTCAAGACCTCTCTTGGTCTATAGCACCGTCCTTTAGGATGCGTCATCTTGGAAGGAGATGGCTACTACGACCGCGGTCTGCTCTTAGTCAAACCATTAAAAAAAAATATGGACGACTATGTCTAAGCATCAGGCGTACCAAAGGCAAGCTAGTCTGTCCCCGACCAGGACCTCAGGCTGGATATTATGCCAGTTGGGGCCTTGGCGACACTTTTCAAACTATGAGGAACAGTTCACTACTCAGTGGGTGTGGCTGGACTCCTGGGCACTGCCTACCCAAAGGACAAAAAGTTCCCACTGGTGACCTCTCCTGCACATCCTGTTTATCCTACTGCAAACTGTCTCGTAATGCGCAATTTGAACCTGGTGGAGGCTTGTGGCAGGACCAGAGATGTGTTTAGAATGATGAGAAGTTCCCTCTTACTCAACTACACCAAAGTAGTTCTGGAGCCAGTTCACTCCTCCACTTAGACTTAAGACTCCAAGATGGCTAAAGTGTATCGTGGGATCAAAAGACTCCTTCTCCAGGTTTCCCTAAACACTTAACTATAAATGTGCAGGCCACACTCTAGTCCCTTTCCAGTTAGTGAATTTTCTAGACCCTACTCAGATGCAATTGCTGTGTTGAGCTAGGTCACAAGCTTCACTCAGGCCAGCATGTCAGACCCAAGCCATTGTCTCTGAACCGGCAGCAGAATTTCACACTTCATAAACGAGGCCACTGACGGGGCCAGCTGTGTGCCAATTAGTCTACTAGAGATTCAGGCAGAAAAAAGTATCACTTTTTAAAGTTACTGTTTATGGATTAAGATTTCAACTTCAATAATGGCATCGACATTAAATCAATGCTAAAAATAGTGGTTGAATGAACAAAATAGTTTAACTTCACTGTAGCCTTTCCTATGGAGCAAGTAATAGCCCCATACTGTGAAAATAGCTTTAAATGGCAAGTCTCTGTAGGGGCATGCCAACTCGACTTTCTTACATGTTCCACTTTAAAACACTAGGCACCCTACCTTGTTGGCAGCAAGGCCTACTTAGGGGAGACTTCTGTTTAAAAGTAGGGTTTCCTCCTGTCAAACAGGATTATTCAGGCAGGTCTGCGGCAGTCAGGTTACACATGCAGACCTGAAGCCATGTTTTCTTTGCCAGTCTAGTGGACGGTGCAATATGTGCTTCAGTCCACAGGTGGAATTTAACTTTCATGGCCTTGCTATATTTTGTGCAATTGGTTTAGCCAATGTTAACATGTTTTACAGATCAGATCACATCACATGCACTGGGGACTGGAAAGCAGTGCGCCAATGCACAGACTTACAAAAGCAGCAGCATCAGTCGACAAAAAGGTCTAACCACGCAAAACGAGGCTTTTTTGTTACAGATGCCATCTTTAAGGAGGAAAAAAAAAACAAGATCTTGCACAACACCTTATTCCCCATTCTTTAACCCGCCACCAACGTTTTGCTTTATTTTGCCTATTTTCTTGGTTACCTCTAAGGAAATCCCAAAACTTTGTGTACCTTTAGAATCTCCATCATGTGGGGAAAATAAGGACAAACATTTGGCCCATATACCTTTTGTGTAACAAAAGTTATGGGTTAAATGGAAATTGACAAAACATTAAAAAAAAAACATCAACACTGGGGTAGCCTCATCTGTAAAAGGGCTAACTTCTATTTAACTGGTGCATTTTTTTCACCATTTACAGTGGCCTTACAGGAAAGTTGAAAACATGAGTTATGAGTTTGGCATCCTGCATCTTTCATTACATATGGGTCTACAAAGCAGTTATGGCTCACATGCCTGCTTACCAAAGTAAGTCCCAATGTTAAAAATAGGTGCAGCACCTCAAACAGCAACCAGCTGATAAAGATGCTGCTGCTACAAGATCAACAATGCAAATAATTCCACAATGGGTGGCACTCAATAGATCCCAATAACTCAAATCATATTGGTGCTAGAGTTATGGCATCACTTCTATATTGATTCATTTCTCATGGCAGCCAACAAGGTTGGTTCAGGGCGAAAATTCATCTTTTAAAGTGCACTCTTGTGGCACAATTTATTTCTTCTGCCACGTTTGATTTTGTTTTATTTAGTCAGTAGCTTAGCTCATGAGATATTCATACAGCATGAACAGTGTATATAAGATAGATATAAGAGTAAAGAAGCGATGTGATAGCTCACAGACTACTGGGATCTAAATGGCTGGGATCCACCGAGTGCCGCCCCATTGTGAGCTTATCGTTCATTATATATGCAGAGTACAATGCTTTTTAATATGCTGAAAACTCACTTCATAAATTTCCTGTTAGTTATTTCACCCAAGCATAGCAGGATATACAGGGCTTCCTACCAGTGCTCATTCCCTACAACACTGGCAGAAGAGGTCATGTTTCTCTTGCTCAACTGAATTCCACAAAGTGACAGGTCAGCGCCAACCTGCTTTTGATTAGAACGAATATTTAGTCATTGGGAAAGCCTTGTGTTTTGCCATGTGCATGGTGCAGCCAGTGTTGTAGAAAGATCTACAACAAACAGGCAGTACTCAAAGCTTAAAAAAAAAAAACCCTATCTCCATGCAAGTAGAATATAGTAGGGAATGAAAACAGAGTCTGAATGCTACAAGTGCCATCTTCTTTGTATGCTTCCTTGTTTGGGTAAGCACTGAAATTCAGCCTGTAACGGACTGTTGCATTGACCTGCGCTGCAAATGTGGTCATTTCTTCCCTTAACCTGAAAATTTGCAGGATTAAGGACACTCTGTACTTGTCCAAAACTCAAATGTCAAGCATTTGTAATGCCCAAAGCCACTCTAGGCAAATGCAGCACCTCCCACGCAGTACACTACAAATAAGCAAGGAGGAACAATAAAATGCACACATGTAATGGAGAGATAAATTTGCCTTACAGTGCCAAGCCTTCTACAGTAGAATACAATACATGAAAGAGACGGGCACAGAATACAGACATTCAACTATCCTTAGACCACGCATAGCAGGAATAGTACCAGGACTAAAATGAATTACCAACATTAAATACAAGTCCAAAGATTTGCCTTCATTATGTTAAACTGCAGCTCCCTCCCCAGTTCCAAAGCAGGAGCTAAGACCGGATTTGCTTTTACTCAGCCTGAAAAGGGCACTAGGGCTTCAATACACACATCGAACACAGAGGGCAGAAAACAAGGAAAAGGGACTTGCCTGCCACTGCAGAACTGACAACAGGTTGGATATTTTAAACTTAATTCCACCCAAATGTTCAGTTCTGCTCATTCATGCAGCAGGCAAGCGTTCTCAGCACTTGCACTCTGACAGGATGCCCCTATGCTTTTACAATAGCTGTGCAAAACTGGACCAGTCACAATGCCTGAACTGTCCTCTCGCCCTAATGCACATCACAGACTTATTTCCTTCTGCGTCATTTAATACTTTATCCAAAATCACACAGCAGAATCCCCAATTGTATTTCTTTGTCACCTCAGTCTCCCATTAATTACCCTTGCTTCACCATCAACCACATCTAATGGCTCTCTCATTACCTCACTTTCTGCATGATCTCTTTCAACGACAACAGTAAGGATACCCCCTCAAAAACCACCAACAATTATTTGCCAATTTTTTATTTCTTAAACCACCCAGGCCTTTGGATAACAAATCTGGCATGCTCATGACAAAGCTACTTCATATATTCCAACACTTTCTATCTATGAATACATATAAATCTTTATATCCATCCATCCATCCATCCTTATATCCATCCATCCATCCTTATATCCATCCATCCATCCTTATATCCATCCATCCATCCTTATATCCATCCATCCATCCTTATATCCATCCATCCATCCTTATATCCATCCATCCATCCTTATATCCATCCATCCATCCTTATATCCATCCATCCATCCTTATATCCATCCATCCATCCTTATATCCATCCATCTATCCATCCATCCATCCTTATATCCATCCATCCATCCTTATATCCATCCATCCATCCTTATATCCATCCATCCATCCTTATATCCATCCATCCATATATCCATCCATCCATATATCCATCCATCCTTATATCCATCCATCCTTATATCCATCCATCCTTATATCCATCCATCCATATATCCATCCATCCATATATCCATCCATCCATATATCCATCCATCCATATATCCATCCATCCATATATCCATCCATCCATATATCCATCCATCCATATATCCATCCATCCATCCATCCATCCATCCATATATCCATCCATCCATCCATCCATCCATCCATATATCCATCCATCCATCCATCCATCCATCCATATATCCATCCATATATCCATCCATCCATCCATCCATATATCCATCCATCCATATATCCATCCATCCATATATCCATCCATCCATCCATCCATCCATCCATCCATCCATCCATCCATCCATCCATCCATCCATCCATCCATCCATCCATCCATCCATCCATCCATCCATCCATCCATCCATCCATCCATCCATATCCATCCATCCATCCATCCATCCATCCATATATCCATCCATCCATCCATCCATCCATATATCCATCCATATATCCATCCATATATCCATCCATATATCCATCCATCCATCCATCCATATATCCATATATCCATCCATCCATCCATATATCCATCCATCCATCCATATATCCATCCATCCATCCATATATCCATCCATCCATCCATATATCCATCCATCCATCCATATATCCATCCATCCATCCATATATCCATCCATCCATCCATATATCCATCCATCCATCCATATATCCATCCATCCATCCATATATCCATCCATCCATCCATATATCCATCCATCCATCCATCCTTATATCCATCCATCCATCCTTATATCCATCCATCCATCCTTATATCCATCCATCCATCCTTATATCCATCCATCCATCCTTATATCCATCCATCCATCCTTATATCCATCCATCCTTATATCCATCCATCCTTATATCCATCCATCCTTATATCCATCCATCCTTATATCCATCCATCCTTATATCCATCCATCCTTATATCCATCCATCCTTATATCCATCCATCCTTATATCCATCCATCCTTATATCCATCCATCCTTATATCCATCCATCCTTATATCCATCCATCCTTATATCCATCCATCCATCCATCCATATATCCATCCATCCATCCATATATCCATCCATCCATATATCCATCCATCCATCCATCCATATATCCATCCATCCATCCATATATCCATCCATCCATCCATATATCCATCCATCCATCCATATATCCATCCATCCATCCATATATCCATCCATCCATCCATATATCCATCCATCCATCCATATATCCATCCATCCATCCATCCATATATCCATCCATCCATCCATATATCCATATATCCATCCATCCATCCATCCATCCATCCATCCATCCATATATCCATCCATCCATCCATCCATCCATCCATCCATCCATCCATCCATATATCCATCCATCCATCCATCCATCCATCCATCCATCCATATATCCATCCATCCATCCATCCATCCATATATCCATCCATCCATCCATCCATCCATATATCCATCCATCCATCCATCCATCCATATATCCATCCATCCATCCATCCATCCATATATCCATCCATCCTTATATCCATCCATCCATCCTTATATCCATCCATCCATCCTTATATCCATCCATCCATCCTTATATCCATCCATCCATCCTTATATCCATCCATCCATCCTTATATCCATCCATCCATCCTTATATCCATCCATCCATCCTTATATCCATCCATCCATCCTTATATCCATCCATCCATCCTTATATCCATCCATCCATCCTTATATCCATCCATCCATCCTTATATCCATCCATCCATCCTTATATCCATCCATCCATCCTTATATCCATCCATCCATCCTTATATCCATCCATCCATCCTTATATCCATCCATCCATCCTTATATCCATCCATCCATCCTTATATCCATCCATCCATCCTTATATCCATCCATCCATCCTTATATCCATCCATCCATCCTTATATCCATCCATCCATCCTTATATCCATCCATCCATCCTTATATCCATCCATCCATCCTTATATCCATCCATCCATCCTTATATCCATCCATCCATCCTTATATCCATCCATCCATCCTTATATCCATCCATCCATCCTTATATCCATCCATCCATCCTTATATCCATCCATCCATCCTTATATCCATCCATCCTTATATCCATCCATCCTTATATCCATCCATCCTTATATCCATCCATCCTTATATCCATCCATCCTTATATCCATCCATCCTTATATCCATCCATCCTTATATCCATCCATCCTTATATCCATCCATCCTTATATCCATCCATCCTTATATCCATCCATCCTTATATCCATCCATCCTTATATCCATCCATCCTTATATCCATCCATCCTTATATCCATCCATCCTTATATCCATCCATCCTTATATCCATCCATCCTTATATCCATCCATCCTTATATCCATCCATCCTTATATCCATCCATCCTTATATCCATCCATCCTTATATCCATCCATCCTTATATCCATCCATCCTTATATCCATCCATCCTTATATCCATCCATCCTTATATCCATCCATCCTTATATCCATCCATCCTTATATCCATCCATCCTTATATCCATCCATCCTTATATCCATCCATCCTTATATCCATCCATCCTTATATCCATCCATCCTTATATCCATCCATCCTTATATCCATCCATCCTTATATCCATCCATCCTTATATCCATCCATCCTTATATCCATCCATCCTTATATCCATCCATCCTTATATCCATCCATCCTTATATCCATCCTTATATCCATCCTTATATCCATCCTTATATCCATCCTTATATCCATCCTTATATCCATCCTTATATCCATCCTTATATCCATCCTTATATCCATCCTTATATCCATCCTTATATCCATCCTTATATCCATCCTTATATCCATCCATCCATCCATCCATCCATCCATCCATCCATCCATCCATCCATCCATATATCCATCCATCCATCCATATATATATCCATCCATCCATCCATATATATATCCATCCATCCATCCATCCATCCATCCATCCATCCATCCTCATATCCATCCATCCTTATATCCATCCATCCTTATATATATATATATATATATATATATATATATATTCACTGAAAAAAACATAGGTTTCACACATGTTATAGTTAGCGGAAATTTTACTGATAAAAAACCAATGAAATTGCCCCTTTATAGTTAGTGCTGGCAACTATAACTCACGCGACCGCAATCCTCTGCTGATGCTAATACTGTATTTAGACACTTATTTGCCCATGTCTTCTTCCATACATTTTTAGCTATACATATATTACAAATATTTTTTTTTATAAAGACACATATGTCATCAGGAGAAGATTGCGGTCCCGTGAGTTATAGTTGCCAGCACTAACTATAACGGGGCAATTTCACTGGTTTTTTATCAGTAAAATTTCCGCTAACTATAACATGTGTGAAACCTATGGTTTTTTCAGTGAATTTGCAAGGTTTTTTAAATGCTAATTCCTAACTATAACGTGTGTGAAACCTATGGTTTTTTCAGTGAATTTGTACGGTTTTTTAAATGCTAAGTTACTTTACGCCATTCGAGGCGTGCGCGCCCACTTAACGCAGCTCGTTCCGTGCACGGTTTTTATCAACTTTAATAAGCCCTGTACATTTGGTGGCCTTCGGCCACCAATAGCACAGGGGGTGGGGACAATGTGGATAGTGTTTTTTTTTATTTCGATTTTATATTTTCATGTTTTTTTTCAAAAATACTAAGCCCTGTACATTTGGTGGCCTGCGGACACCAAAAGCACAGGGGGTGGGGTAAGTGTGGATAGTGGTTTTTTTTTTCTATTTAATTACCGTACGCGTACGGTAAGCGTACCCGGCGAAATTGCCGAAAAAAAAATAACCGTTTTTGCCCTTTGGAGATGTTTGGGGACTCCCTCAACATGACTGTGTGGGAGGGAGTTGTCAAAACTGCCCCGTAACATGTTTTTGGGCATCAAGTTTGATAAATAACTCAATGCGAGAGACAAAATGGCGGACGCCGCTTCCTGGTTTCGGCCGATTCGAATGTTTACTAAGATCTAAGAGCCAATCAGAATCGCGCTCGCGCATGCCACCGTACGCGTACGGTAAGCGTACGGTAAGCATACCGTAAGCGGGCTCAGATATATATATTGATTTAAAGGCTATTTTCTCAGAATCTACTGAACAGATTTACACCAAACCTACAAAAGGCACTTCCTTGACCTAGGGACTACCTCTCTGCCAAATTTCTAGTAATTCTGTTCAGCCGTTCGGGCTGTAGCTCATTCTAAAGGTCCTATGGAAAAATGCATGGGAAAAACGCGTTTTGGGACCCCCCTTTTATCTCAGCCCCCGCTTGACCAATCCCCCCCGAGACTTTCAGGGTAGGAGCGGAGCGTAGCGCCCCACCTATTTTGAGAAATTCGCAAGGATTCGTCGACCGGCGCCAAAGTTATTCAAAATAGAATGTTGAGGTTTTCCTATGGAAACGTGGTCCTAACTATAACTACCTACTGGCGACCGCCAGTAGGTAATTATATATATATATATATATTTACCACAAAATGCCCAAAGCTTTTGACAGGGCACTCGACATCACCCCTGCCATCCGGCACGTGACGCAGCTCACCGTGATTAGCCCGTTTGTGTATTCTTTTTCACCGACGCGTTTCAAGGCACTGCGGCCCCTTCTTCATGGGCAGCTCACAAACACCACTGAGGCTCACAATGAATCTTTTGTCGGTTTTTATTCACATCACATGTCCCTGCAGCAGCCCCTCCCAGTTAGTGCTGCCGCAATGTCTGTTGGGGCATGTAGTCACCGCATTGCAAGCAATTATTTCCTTTGAGTAAGTTCAGTGACTGTTCGTTATTAAGAGCAAATTATATTCCTTAAGTAGGTAGGGATCCTCTGTGATGAGCTGTTTTGTTCGCATCTGGGGCGATGTGCTGACGGTGAACAGTTCCTCTCCCAGCCTCTCCTTGTACGAGATGGTACCCCATCCACGGCATGGACCAGCCGTGCAAAACATTTACCACAAGATGCCCAAAGCTTTTGACAGGGCACTCGACATCACCCCTGCCATCCGGCACGTGACGCAGCTCACCGTGATTAGCCCGTTTGTGTATTCTTTTTCACCGACGCGTTTCAAGGCACTGCGGCCCCTTCTTCATGGGCAGCTCACAAACACCACTGAGGCTCACAATGAATCTTTTGTCGGTTTTTATTCACATCACATGTCCCTGCAGCAGCCCCTCCCAGTTAGTGCTGCCGCAATGTCTGTTGGGGCATGTAGTCACCGCATTGCAAGCAATTATTTCCGTTGAGTAAGTTCAGTGACTGTTCGTTATTAAGAGCAAATTATATTCCTTAAGTAGGTAGGGATCCTCTGTGATGAGCTGTTTTGTTCGCATCTGGGGCGATGTGCTGACGGTGAAGAACAGTTCCTCTCCCAGCCTCTCCTTGTACGAGATGGTGCCCCATCCACGGCATGGACCAGCCGTGCAAAACATTTACCACAAGATGCCCAAAGCTTTTGACAGGGCACTCGACATCACCCCTGCCATCCGGCACGTGACGCAGCTCACAGTGATTAGCCTGTTTGTGTATTCTTTTTCGCCGACGCGTTTCAAGGCACTGCGGCCCCTTCTTCATGGGCAGCTCACAAACACCACTGAGGCTCACAATGAATCTTTTGTCGGTTTTTATTCACATCACATGTCCCTGCAGCAGCCCCTCCCAGTTAGTGCTGCCGCAATGTCTGTTGGGGCATGTAGTCACCGCATTGCAAGCAATTATTTCCTTTGAGTAAGTTCAGTGACTGTTCGTTATTAAGAGCAAATTATATTCCTTAAGTAGGTAGGGATCCTCTGTGATGAGCTGTTTTGTTCGCATCTGGGGCGATGTGCTGACGGTGAAGAACAGTTCCTCTCCCAGCCTCTCCTTGTACGAGATGGGATCCCATCCACGGCATGGACCAGCCGTGCAAAACATTTACCACAAGATGCCCAAAGCTTTTGACAGGGCACTCGACATCACCCCTGCCATCCGGCACGTGACGCAGCTCACAGTGATTAGCCCGTTTGTGTATTCTTTTCCGCCGACGCGTTTCAAGGCACTGCGGCCCCTTCTTCATGGGCAGCTCACAAACACCACTGAGGCTCACAATGAATCTTTTGTCGGTTTTTATTCACATCACATGTCCCTGCAGCAGCCCCTCCCAGTTAGTGCTGCCGCAATGTCTGTTGGGGCATGTAGTCACCGCATTGCAAGCAATTATTTCCTTTGAGTAAGTTTAGTGACTGTTCGTTATTAAGAGCAAATTATATTCCTTAAGTAGGTAGGGATCCTCTGTGATGAGCTGTTTTGTTCGCATCTGGGGCGATGTGCTGACGGTGAAGAACAGTTCCTCTCCCAGCCTCTCCTTGTACGAGATGGTGCCCCATCCACGGCATGGACCAGCCGTGCAAAACATTTACCACAAGATGCCCAAAGCTTTTGACAGGGCACTCGACATCACCCCTGCCATCCGGCACGTGACGCAGCTCACCGTGATTAGCCCGTTTGTGTATTCTTTTTCGCCGACGCGTTTCAAGGCACTGCGGCCCCTTCTTCATGGGCAACGAGTTTTAAATGGGTCTCTTCAGATAAAGATATTGTTTGGACTCGCGCTAATATCCCTCATTTGTCTCATTTCACAGATTACCACACCATGCCCCAAAAGGGCTCTGAATCCGCCAAAAGATAAAAAGGATAGGATAGGATAGGATATAGGTCTTTTAAAGCGCTCGAATGTCGTAGCGTCTTGGTGCTGGAAAGTGTGGGGAGAGAAAAATCAGTCTTCAAACATAAGCTCCCTGGAAAAGCCAGGTTTTTAAAACTTTCCTGAAGCGTTGATGGTTATCTACTGATTTTAGAGAACAGGGAAGCTTATTCCAGAGTCCTTCAGTATGATTTGAAAAAGCTCTACCTCCCCATCTAGCTCTCCTAATCCTGCTCACCTCGATAAGACTCAGAGTGCTGGACCTTAGCACACGGCTGGGGATAGAGGGGGTCAGTATTTTCTCGATGTCCTTGGCTCCACCCCCAAAGACAGCTTTATGGACCAGGCATACGGCCTTGAATTCTATCCACTGTTGGACGGGGAGCCAGTGTAGAGTTCTAATTCCCGCAGAGACAGATTGATCTCTGGGAATATCCAGAAGTAGTCTTGCCGCAGCATTTTGCAGAGCCTGCAGCCTGTTGAGCTGTGCCTGGTTTATCCCTAATAATAAGGCATTACAATAGTCCAGCTTAGACAGCACGAGCGCCACCACGACAGTCTTACGTAATTCTGGCGTGATAAAGGGGAAGATCTTTCGCAGGGTCTTTATTAAGAAGAAGCATGATGATACAAGGCTGTTCACATGGGCCGAGAAATTTAACTGACAGTTAAAACTTTGAAACTTGTAACGGAGACCTGTGAACTTGGTAGCTGGGTCCCTGCTGGCGCTTTTACTCACCTGCCCTGCTGTAGCTGCTCCCGGGCTCCTGGGCTCTTTGCACACCGGGTCTCCCTCGCTGCCGCCATTCTACTCAGCGGCCGGAGAGCGGGGAGACTACATTTCCCAGGCGTCCCAGCGCCCGCCTGACGCCATCCACGCGCCCGGAGGCGCACTAAAAGCCCGCTGCTCCCTCGGGGGAGCGGGAAACTTTGAAACTTGTAACGGAGACCTGTGAACTTGGTAGCTGGGTCCCTGCTGGCGCTTTTACTCACCTGCCCTGCTGTAGCTGCTCCCGGGCTCCTGGGCTCTTTGCACACCGGGTCTCCCTCGCTGCCGCCATTCTACTCAGCGGCCGGAGAGCGGGGAGACTACATTTCCCAGGCGTCCCAGCGCCCGCCTGACGCCATCCACGCGCCCGGAGGCGCACTAAAAGCCCGCTGCTTACTCCGCGTCGCGGGACGCGCGCGGGCGGCGCCGGGCAGAGCCCGGGCAGAGGGCGGGCCGTCTGTGGCTGTCCGGGGCAGGAGGAGGCAGGGCTGGGCCACCCCCCTAACCTCCCTGACCCGGGGGCATCCAGCTGAGAAACAACTTCTGGCTACCCGCACCGACATCTGCTATGGGGAAAAAGACGTCAGCTGCATCTAGAAGATCGGGTAAGGCTAAACAACATGCAGCACCTACTACCCCACTGCCAAGCCTAACGGCCATAGACAAAATGTTGCAAAAAACAATAGGGGTCGTTGCTACGGCTATTCAGAACACCGAAAGACGCCTCTCGCTCCCACCAAGCCTGCCCTTGTTTTTGCATCATGATAATTCTTCAGATAAATCTCTTGATTCCCTACTTGCGACATCTTACGCAGGGCTTCCGGGTACAGCTACAAAAGAGAACCATCCTAATGGAAACACAGCACCCCATGACCACCTGTCCATGGATACGAGGCTATCGTCAACCCCAACTATGTTAGAGCCAAGCCCAAATAGGCATCTGGATCTTTTGCCTTCTCCAGTTGACAACCCGATACATATTGAAGGGACTGACTTATGTCATGACTTTGAAGCCCTGGACTCAGGTGGGGATAAAAGCACTAGTGGACCAATGCAAACAAGGGGCCAGAAAGCGAAGAGACAAAAAGCTAAGAACAAACAGAAAAACATTGAGCCTGTACAAAATAAACAGAAGGGTGGGAACAGTCAATCACGGAGATCTGTTGCCCCTGCAGCATTAGATAAGTCTAAAGAGGCTGGCCTATCTAACAGGATGGACTCATCCATTATAGAAATTAACACAGGGTCAGGGGCTCAGGGATTCTGGGGGAGACTGGAGACATTGATATCTACTCTCTTGGGCCCTTTGAATTTACATGTTTCAAATATAGAAAAAAGGATGAGAGTGCTGACTGATCATGTTGTTAAACTAAGTTCGGGGCGCCATCAAGAAATTTTTCCCTCTCTAGGGGCAACCACCACTATTGATGATGTCCAAATAAATCAGCCCAAAATGCCCAACAAAACTAAAAACAGGGCCCCCTTGTTGCCCCCAATACCTGGCACAAGTAAAAACCTACCACCTGTGGAGCACCGTGCCAAACGGGCACTTAAACCAATATCACCCAAGGCTGCTACCCCTATAGTTACGGCTCAAACCGCTCCCAAAAGTAATTTGGCACATTTGGGCCAAACCAATACTGATGTCCTACCTGATTTATCCCTTCCCTCACCTAAACCGGATCAAACTATCTTAACAATTGCCAAGCAAATTCCGGCTCGTATTAGTTTACCTCCAGAGTGTGGACCTTATGTCCTGGTTTTAGCTAATGTTCCTAAGTTAAGGAAAGACCAAGAGGAAAACTTTGTTAGCCTAAAAAACAGAACCCTCCATTGGTTAACTAGATACTGTCAATTTCCGATGGATGGCGCTGGAGAAATTATTCACACCCAAAGAGTGGGATGGGTGGGCCCCCTTAGGAAAAAGTTTGAAGGGGACTGTATAATTATAAACTTTAAGTCCCCTCTATGGGCCCAATGTACGCTAGCAAAAGCCCCACAGCCCTCCCACTGGGAATATAACACCACACTCCTCCCTTTGGGGTATTTTTACAGGCATCTAATAGATTCTAATCCTAGTCTTGGGACTCATTTTTTGGGACACCACCAGGACATTAATACTCATTTTAGAATTAATAATCGACGTTACCACCAGGGCCAATATCCTGATATTAGTAATGGCCTCCCATTGGATAACGCGATTGCACCACCTGCACACCAAATGTCATACCCCTCTTTTAGTCGCTCCCCAGCACATTCCCAGGGTAAGGCCGTATGCAGCGACCAATCAAAATATTCACCCTGATGAGCATGAGAGGAGGTATCTGTATAATGTCCCCACATATAATCGATTCGAACATGTTTTTTCAAATCTAGAGGAATTGGACTGACTGGGGGATAGTGACAGGAATAGTGAATGCGCAGAGGCAGCCAATGCAACCGAGGGCCCCTTCGATCTGGTAAAAATTGTCATACCTCATACCACGGCCGTACAGTCTGCCTTGGTTGATTTACCAGTTGCATGTGAGAACATCATAACCCCCCAAATTAACCCCATGCAGATAGCCAGGGACAAGCATTTAAGCACCCCAAGCGGCTGTGATTTGTCAATCCTTAGCTGGAACGTTGCAGGCATAGAATCTAGACTGTCCGACCCTCAGTGGGCCCAGCTATTAGATGGCAAAGATATCATCATGTTCCAAGAGACCTGGGCCGTAGGGAATGTGCATATAGAGGGTTATCATTGTTTTAATGTGTTTGCCTCTAAGTCTGTCTCTGGCCGTGCAATGGGAGGACTTTTATTGGGATTAGAATATTGGCGGGTGGTACTTTTAAAGATTTATCATTCGGGAACCCAAACATTCAGGTTCTCGAATACAAGCGAAAGACCAAGATTTATTTAATTAATTTTTACAATAACGATTTTAATTCAAGACCAAACAGGAACTACATAGCACTTTCTAATTTATTGGTACACTTTGAAACTAACATAAATATAGGCACAGACGAGAAGTCAGGGATCCTTATTGGGGGCGATTTCAATGCGAAGATCCCTGAAAAGCACCGATTAGAGGATAAAAGCTGCCAAGATTTAGCAGATCGTAGAGGCATTGAGCTTGCTAAGATATTAAATGAACATAACCTTTGCAATGTAATGGAAGTAAGCCAATCCTCAAGGATGATTTGTGCCCCCACGCATAGAGGGAGAGATTCTCATTCAACGATCGATTTTATTTTTGCATCCCCCTGCCTAATAGATCGTGTCATTGACTCAAATGTGGTTGAGACATCATATGGAGACCACAACCCCCTTACAGTCACCTTATACTTGGGATCTAGCCCAGTATATGCAAAATTTAATGGCGCGAGAGATATTACGCCATCAGGTGATGGTCTTCGTCTAAAATGGAGGGGAATTGATTGTGAAGCCCTAATGGATCGTGTAAAAAACGATCACCTTGCATTAATAAATTCTTGCTTATTGGCCGACGGGGACTGCCACAGAATAGTCGCAGATTTTGGTAAACTGTCTGTGGCAATTAAAAACTATTTGTTAGTCCCACTACCCACTAAGGCAAAAGACCCAAGATGGTTCGACTCCGCCTGTTCCATGGCAAACAGGGAACTGCGCAGGGTACTAACCATCAAGCCAAGGAATATAGTGGAGGTACAATCAGCTAGGAAACTTTATAAACAAAAAATAGCTGAAAGAAAAGCGGCACTTTTGATGGAACAATGGGAGTCCCTGGTTGTCAGCGCTAATATGAAGAGCAGTGGACCATTTTGGACCGCAGTCAGGAAAATGAGACACGGGTAAACATTTATCCCCAATTGGCTGCAATATAACCAGCAACACTTGGGAAGCCCACTTTTCGAATATATATGCAGCCCCTTTTGAAGAAACAAATACTCCAGATTTGGGACAGCTGCGAGATTTGCGGATCGATCATTCCGAGGTGATGATAGCCGTCAGAGAGAGTCTTAGCAATAAGGCCCCTGGACCAGACGGCCTTCCCATAGATATTATAAAGCACAGTCCAGATCTATGGGCACCAATTCTACATAATGTTTTTAACAGTCTGACAAGAGCGCCTATCCCTACGACGTGGTCTTCCAGTATTATTGTCCCAATTTATAAAAAGGGCGATAGGTCAGATCCAGCTAACTATCGCCCGATCTCGCTCTTGGACAACACTCTAAAAATACTTGGACGAGTCATTTATAATAGGGTGGTAGAGTGGGCGGAAGATTCTGACCTGTTGGATCCATGCCAGATGGGATTTAGGAGCGGGGTGGGCACGGTCGAGCAATGTCTGAATTTAAAACTAATAATTGATAAGTATACCGTTGCTCGATCGTCCCCTATATACCTCGCCTTTATGGATCTCTCATCTGCGTTTGATCTGGTAAACAGATCTAAACTGTGGCCCATGCTTCTCAACTATGGACTGGACGAGCCCCTAGTGCATTTTTTGGCGCACCTCCATACTGACCTTAGGGCTCAAGTTAGAATTGGGTCAGGGGGCGAAGTTTCCGGAGCCATAAAAATTGGTAGGGGGGTTAGACAGGGGTGCGTTTTAGCACCCCTGCTGTTTATTATTTACATCAATGACATAGAAAAGGTTTTAAAACAAGTAACTAGAGATGTTCCAACTGTCCTGGGGCACCCCCTGCCAGTCCTGTTATACGCAGATGATGCGGTCCTTATGGCCCGCACCCCTAATGCCCTCCGTTTACTTGTGGAAAACTTTGTCCATCATATGGAGGGATTAGACCTGCGCGTGAACTTCAAAAAATCTTTCGTTATGTCATGTGGACCCGGAAAACGGAAACTTAATGCTATCCATATCGGGTCTGACAAACTTGACTATGTAAATTCTTTTATATATCTTGGGGTGGCCTTCGCTGCGAACAACTCATGGAGTGGGCATTCTGCCCACGCCATGAGTAAGTTCTCGAAGGCCATCAACTCAATATTGAGTCTTCCACGCCCTAAAAAATTAGGTGCAACCAGTGCTATCTTAAAAGTTTTTAGATTACAGTGTATCCCTGTTGCCACTTATGGGGCGGAAGTCTGGGGCTCTGCTAAAACCCCCGGTATCCAACGAGAAGAGACACGTTTTTGTAGGAAAGTACTGGGTGCCCCATTCTCGTCCTCCGAATTTATTTGTCACAAAGAGCTGAACCTCCCTTATATTAGCGATTTTATCAGATGTAGACCAGCTTTATTTTGGCTGAGAATCTGGAGGAACAATGCTGCCTCTTTAACACAAGACATAATTAAAGATTGTCTTAAATGTGACCACGGCCTCTTAATTCCATGGCTTGCTGGGGTCTTAAAATTATTAAGTGCCGTGAATAAAGGAGATCTCTTTTCAGATCCCTCCAGAATCGGATGTCAAGATAAGGTCGAGGTTAAACAAGCATTATACGCACTCTTTGAAACTGAAAGGATGGAAAGGGAAATATCCAAATCGACTGTCGTCAGATACATGGAGGATGATCTGTCCAGGCAACCCCTCCCACTCTATCTTACCTTGCCTATGTCTAGTTGGGAGAGGTCTCTGTTATTTCGATTAAGGGCAGGTTCTATAAAATTTTTGCTGGGCTTTCCTTTGGGTTATAATCACACTACAGAATGTAACCCCTGCCCCTGTGACGGTACCAGCAAACAGAATGATCTGCATTTTTTATTTTTTTGCAAATTTTATTTAAAATATATTAATTGGCTCTTAACACCCTATTTTAGAAAACAAAGACCCCTCTCCTTGGAGGAGTCTCGCTTGATGTTACTCTCCCTGGATACAGAGGAACTGACCTTTCGTATCAGTACCTTTTTAAGACTAATAATCCGTGTACGCAATATGATGGAAAACCCTTGAAAGATTGCTGTCTTAGTTCCCTTTTTAAAATTTTTAAAAAAAAATTAAAAAAATTGTATTATGTATATTGTATCAATGAATTGTTTCTTTTTTATGTCTGTACTTTTATGAATTCAAGTAATTCGAATAAAGGTCTTTTGATTGATTGATTGATAACTGACAGTCAAACAACACGCCCAGGTTTCTCACCTTGGACACGGAGCGGGGGCACTCACCGGCCTTCAAAGGCCACCAGGAGTTATTCCACAGGGGATTCCCCTGGCCAAACTCAATGATCTCGGTCTTTCCAGTATTGATCTTCAGGAAGCTCTCATGCATCCAGATCATAATTTCCGATAGGCACTTGTGAAATTTAAGGGCAGTGTCATTAGATTGCTTGGCAGTCGAAATTATGAGCTGGGAATCGTCCGGGTATGACACTAAGGCGAAACCATGCTTCCTGATAAATCTGGCCAGAGGAGTTACGTAGATGTTGACCAGCGTAGGTGACAGCGCTGAACCCTGCGGAACCCCACATGGAAGATGGAAGCTGTCGGACTGTAGGCCATCCCAGTGTAGATTTTGCTCCCTTCATTCCAAAAATGATGAAAGAAGGGACAACGCTGGGCCCTCAATTCCGACCTCCTGCAATCTTCGTATCAACACCGTGTGATTCACAGTGTCGAAAGCAGCCGACAGATCTAACAAGATGAGAATCGCCCTGCCTCCTTTGTCGACTATACTACGGATCTCCTCTGCTGCCATAAGCAGCGCTGATTCCGTCGAGTGTTGTGCACGAAAACCATGCTGGGTGGAGTTTAACAGATTATGGGAGTCTAGGTAGTCCGTCAATGAGCTATTAACTGCTCTCTCTAAAATTTTAGCTGCAATAGGTAGTGCAGCGATAGGGCGGTAGTTCTTAGGTACATGGGGATCTAGTGTGGGTTTCTTCAGTAGTGGTCTGATCGTAGCTATCTTCCAACTGGAAGGATAGCTACCAGACTCCAGTACTTCATTAATTAGAGGAGCTAATTCACCTGCAATTCTGTCAGCAGCGAGGTGCAAGATCGAGGGAGGGCATGGATCTTTTGGGGAGCCTGATTTAGTTAAAGTGATCAGTCTACAGGTTTCTTCCCTCGTTATTGGTGGAAATTTCCTTAGCCCGGGATGAGTCATAACTCTATTAGTCAGTGGTTGCCCTTGCTTCTCTGGGCCAGGGTAAGAATTCATAAGTTCTTTATAAATTAGTTGAACCTTTTCCTGAAAGAAGGAGGCTAGTTTTTCGCACATCGCTTGATCAGGCTGAAATGTATTATCCTGAGATGGCGGTAAGAGTTGGTGGCAGCTACTCCCCGCTGGGCGCCGAGCACGAACATTCTGTTAATGTAACTCGCTTTTCAGAGGCTAATAATTGTTTTAAACGCACATTGTGCAGTGACACTGAGCTGAAGCTCGCTTTTTTTAAATAATTGAAACTGTTGTTGTGTATATGTTGTTTTTAGATTCACCCTGAAAATAAGAGCACATACTTGCACTCACCAGTGACATTCTTTGTGAGCCGTGGACTGTTTCCGCGTAGTTTAGAGGCAACCGGCATCCTAGCCAATCGCGGTTGTCGAGGGCGGGACAGGGGCGGCACCTGACGGAGTGTCAAGCGGTTAGCGCTCTAGACCTCCGCTTCCTGGAGAGTATTTAGGCTGCGAGGAGGCAGACGTTCCACGCGGTAAGAGTTGGTGGCAGCTACTCCCCGCTGGGCGCCGAGCACGAACATTCTGTTAATGTAACTCGCTTTTCAGAGGCTAATAATGGTTTTAAACGCACATTGTGCAGTGACACTGAGCTGAAGCTCGCTTTTTTTAAATAATTGAAACTGTTGTTGTGTATATGTTGTTTTTAGATTCACCCTGAAAATAAGAGCACATACTTGCACTCACCAGTGACATTCTTTGTGAGCCGTGGACTGTTTCCGCGTAGTTTAGAGGCAACCGGCATCCTAGCCAATCGCGGTTGTCGAGGGCGGGACAGGGGCGGCACCTGACGGAGTGTCGAGCGGTTAGCGCTCTAGACCTCCGCTTCCTGGAGAGTATTTAGGCTGCGAGGAGGCAGACGTTCCACGCGGTAAGAGTTGGTGGCAGCTACTCCCCGCTGGGCGCCGAGCACGAACATTCTGTTAATGTAACTCGCTTTTCAGAGGCTAATAATTGTTTTAAACGCACATTGTGCAGTGACACTGAGCTGAAGCTCGCTTTTTTTAAATAATTGAAACTGTTGTTGTGTATATGTTGTTTTTAGATTCACCCTGAAAATAAGAGCACATACTTGCACTCACCAGTGACATTCTTTGTGAGCCGTGGACTGTTTCCGCGTAGTTTAGAGGCAACCGGCATCCTAGCCAATCGCGGTTGTCGAGGGCGGGACAGGGGCGGCACCTGACGGAGTGTCGAGCGGTTAGCGCTCTAGACCTCCGCTTCCTGGAGAGTATTTAGCCACTCGGAGGCCCCCAGCGCGCAGCGATGGCGCGCAGGGTAGGCGCCTTTGACTGCGCCAAAGACGAGCCTAAGACCAGCCCGTCTGTGCCCGTCCGGGCCAGGCCGGGTCACGGGGCAGGAAACGCTAGTCCGGGTAAGATCACTGTGGATCAGTTAAGGTCTATGCGCCCAAGTAGCAATAGTAAATGCTCTGTCCTAAAGCCTTCCCTAACGGGTATACAAGTATGTCCTCACTGTACATTTGCTCTTACAAATGTTCAGCCCTACCCAGAGGTATCACACAAACCTAAGCCATCAACTCAAACCTCTGTTTTAAATTCTCGCACATTCACATTCTACACTGTGAATTGTAGATCACTGCCTCAACATAAAGCTGATATCTACCACCTCCTAGCTGAAGAAAAACCTTGTGCGCTATTTCTAACAGAGACCTGGTTGCAAGATGGTGCAGGTCCCGATGTAGCCGCTGCCTTACCCTCTAACTATGCCATTGTTAGAGTAGACAGAGATAAACAAGTAGGAGGGGGCATCGCTGTGATCTTTAACAGGGATTTTAATTGTGATTTTGAAACAGTAAATATTCCTGGATGTGAAGCAGCTTTTTTTTAAATTTCATTGAATCCAAATTTTATGTTTTCTGGATTTCTAATTTATCGTCCTCCGGGAAACAGCAGTGGTTGGGCTGCGAACTTGGCTAATTTCATTTCGCCTTACTTTCTGAATGCCCAAAACTTGACCATACTGGGGGATTTAAATCTTCATTTGGATGACAAATCTAATAGCATAGCTGTTAACCTGTTAGAGGACTTTAATACTTTGAATATGTCTCTACGAAATGAGGGTCCCACTCATAAAGCTGGGCATCTGTTAGACCCCATTATTTCTAGTGTACAGGAGCTAAAATGGTTGAAAACAGACCCTATTTGTTGGTCGGACCATTTTTTAACGCTTTTTAGTATTACTCTTGAACAATTTAATTCGCCAGGCTCTGCTTGCCCTCCAATTTTTATGAGAAATTGGAAAAAGCTAGATCTAACTGAGTTACAGAACGCGTTACAGGCATCCCTCCCTGTTCTGGGTGCTGATATGGAAAGAAATGCGCTGGAAGCCCACACTTGGCTAGAGAGAGCAGTTGACATCTGTCTGCCCGCTACCAGGTGTAGAGGGAATGTCCATCGTCCCCCGGCCCCCTGGTATACGGAAGCACTGAAACTAGAAAAAACCAAGTGTAAGGGACTTGAGAGGAAATGGCGCAAACAGTATGATCCTCTTAAAAAGGAAGCATATCGTAAGGCCAGAAACCTCTATCACACGGCCTGTGCTAGAGCTAAAGCATCCTATGTAACAGAGACCATTAATACTGCTGCCAATAAAGCACGGACCCTTTTTAACACAGTTAAAGAATTAGCCGGAGCTAATTCTATGGCAGTTGCACGTCCCCGGACCCCTCAAAAATGTCAAGACCTTGCCACATATTTTGTGGAAAAGATCGAGACTATTCTTGCCAACATTAATGTTCCGGTGAGGGATGACAGGAAAGTTCCTCCCTTAGAAAGCCTACCAGGAAACCGGCTTGTCTCCTGGCCATCCATCTCCCTGGACACCTTGAAATCTTTAGCCACCTCTATCAAGTCGGGCTCTCCATGTGACCCTCTCCCAATTAATATTCTGAGCCAACTGGACGACAGTGCTTTGGGGATTATTGCCGAGACACTAAACGCCTCCATTCATCTGGCAACCGTCCCAGCGTCCTGGAAGCACGCCATGGTCAGCCCTCTGCTGAAAAAGCCGTCAGCTGATCCAGAGGTACTGGCCAACTATCGTCCGATTTCCCTGCTGCCAGCATTCTCAAAAATACTGGAGAAGCACATCCATGGTGTACTTTCAACTTACACAGAGAATAACAACCTACTCCATTTTTCCCAATCGGGTTTTAGGGCAGGCCACTCCACCGAATCTGCCCTCCTGGGAGTCACGGAGAAGATCAGGGGACTTTTGGACGACGGGCAAACGGTTGCTCTTGTTCTGCTTGATTTAAGCGCAGCCTTCGACACCATCTCACACAACAGACTGCTTGTCAGGCTGAGTGAGGATGGTGTCGGAGGGGCAGCGCTGGACTGGATTAGATCTTACTTGAGCAACAGGACGTTTCAGATCTCGTCCTCACAGGCCCAGTCGGACATTTTTCCGTCACCCCACGGTGTGCCTCAGGGCTCAATTTTGAGCCCGCTATTTTTCAATCTGTATCTCCGCCCCCTCGCCGACTTGGCAGAGCGGGTAGGTCTAGAACTTATGACCTATGCGGACGATTCGCAGATTATTTTTTCCCTTACTAACTCAGAATCTTCATCCCCCTCTGTGCTGAAACTAGGCCTTCAGGAAATTTTCAGCTGGATGTCTACGAACCAGCTAAAGCTCAATGGGGAGAAGACAGAGATTCTTCTCCTGGGGAAAAATAAAGATCTGTGGCAGGATACCCATTGGCCACCATCTTTGGGCGCCTTCCCCACCCCGGCTACCCAAGCTAGAAATTTGGGGGTGTGCATTGATGATTCATTATCAATGAAACAGCAGGCCAACAAAGTGGCTGGTGTCTGCTTCACGATCCTTAAATGGCTGCGGAAGATTATCTGGATGCTGCCTGTGGATACCCAGAAGACCGTAGTCAATGCATTAATTACATCTAGGCTTGACTACGGTAACATCTTATACCTGGGTTCCAATTTAGCCGTGATCAGGAGATTGCAGCTGGCCCAGAACTCCGCAGCCAGGTTGCTGTGCAAGATTCCTAGGACAGCAAGGATCTCGAAGCATCTGAGGAACCTGCATTGGTTGAGGGTAGAGAACCGAGTTCGGTTCAAAGCCTTGACATACATGTTCAAGATCAGGGCAGGAACTGCACCAAAATACCTGCAAAAATTGGTTAGGCCCCATGTTCCTACACGCAATCTCCGTTCTTTAAATGGAGCAAATTTTGTGGTTCCCAGGTTCAAACTGGCCCGAATGGGGGGGAAATCTTTCTCCCATCTGGGACCAGTTCTTTGGAATTCCCTCCCCTTAGCCTTACGGAAGGAGGAGAATTTTGCCAGTTTTAAGAAAAACGTTAAAACTTGGCTTTTTAATAAATAATTGTGGTCCTTGACAGTTACTGCCTCTATGTTTTGACTTCTTAAGCCCTGGCGCCGGGAAACCCTTTGTGGGTATCTGTGCGCATTACAAATGCAAAAAAAATTAAATAAATAAATAAATAGAAAGTACAGTTATTGTTTTAAAAAGCTCTTTAGTCGAGTTCGCTGCTTCCCTAATCCTAGTTGCATAAAATAGACTCTTTGCGGCAATTATTGCATTCCTGTACTGTGAAAGGGCACAATTATACCTAGTTTTATTCTTAGAGCTATAGTCCACCCTCCAAAGGCGCTCGGCCTTTCTGCACGCTATCTTTAGGGTCTTGAGTTCCCGACTATACCAGGGGGCCATTAAGACCATTACATGGAAATCATATGTAAAATAACAATCATGACACAGAAGTACTGATAGTAAAAGAGTCAAACTGACGTCAAACTCTTCATCCTTTTTTTTACTTCCCTTTTTCACTCAGATCAGAAAGCTCAATCTCTGCTTGAACTCTAACAAGACCCAAATAACAACAAAACACTAAATTCATTAAAAAGGAAATTCCTGCACGACTTGAATTACTCCAAAAGAGGTCCCAACTTTCAGTAAAGTCTCTTTGTGTGTACTAGACTACAGCTGTAGCCTCCATCTAGCCCTGGCCAAGTCTCTTATCCATAGACTTCAGAGAATCATACAGAATGCAGTGGCCCTTCTGCTGAGACTTCACAATCCCTTCACGGAATTAGACCTTGCCGAAACGGGAATTCTGCTTCCAACTGGAAGCACTTTCTAGGTGTCTTGCACTAGGCTGTTTACCAATAGGGCCTCTTTTCATATAATAAAAAAAAAAAAATCTAAAGTTACTAATTTATAGGGAACTCATTCTCCTTTAGCGAGCTACTGAAAAGCTCCCATATTTGCAGTTCCCGGACTGGAGGCTATGCTTTCGGTCTTGGTCTCATCTTTGACAGCTCTTTCACAGACCATTAAAAAAATTGATCGACTCTTAGCATTCCATAAAGACTCCAATTCATAGTCTGATTCCACTTCATGGTCTACCCTTGTGCCATCATGTCCTTGGGCAATACCCCACTATCATGATGTAAGCTGCCCTCCACAAATCGATTAAGAAAATAGAGACTGAATGAATCACAAAGAGACTGAATAAATAGCAAATAAACAGAGTGTAAGTGCAGTACACAAAATACCAGTACAAACCTGGAGAACTCTGACAACCTCAGCCATCATGGGCCCCAAACACCTGGTGGTATAAAATCCTGGTCCATCCTGAAAGAAAAAAAGAAATAAGTATATGTAATCATGCGGCTCACACAAAGCTACAATCTGGGCTTCTGCACCTACACGTTCCATTGAAATGACCAGATAAAGTCGATATCTAGGCCCAGATCCTATCAGTCTCACTAACAGCACCAAGCAGCACTGCATCACAAACTAACCTCAAAGCCTGTTTTGTGCGGACAGCCATGTCTTTGAAAATTACGATCATTAAGTCACACTGGAATGTGTTTTCAGTTGCATTAATACTAGGAGGGTACTTAATTAAGGTGGACAAACTGTCAAGAATCCGTCTTGTGACTAATATCACAGCAGTTCGACTATTGTGAACAAGTGGCTGACATATGGTTAATATGATCCTGGGTTAAACTGTCTTTCGCAACACCCGCTGGTACTTGCCAATCCCCATTCAAAGCCTCGAGGTTAGAAGCATGAGGACAAGAAATTAACTGGAGGTCAGGAATGGGGGTGGCTGGGGAGGGACAAGCTGCACAGAGCAAGGCAAAGAGAAATTTATTTAGCAGTAATACGAAGCTTCTACCTTGGTTGCCCAGGTTCACAAGCTGTGACTAGACTCTTCTCTCTGAGATTAGAATGAATTCTAGTGAATCTAAAAATTACTGCTGTGGAGAAATTTTGTAGACCTACAGAGTAGAGTCCTACACTGGCACAAAGTATAGCAGAAGCCTTCGGATGGTATTGCATAGATGCCAATTCAGCGAATGAATAAACTTACTTTAACAACAATGATGACCTTTCCCTGTTTCAACCCGACAGATACTGCGGCTGCAGCAGTGTCAGGAGAGGTTTTGTCTGTGGTGATAATTTCCAGCAGCTGCATTTTGTCCACTGGTGAGAAGTAGTGCATTCCAATGACCTAAACAAGGGAAATTATGGACCAATCAGGGTTACTAGGAGTAACTAATGCGTCAAATCACAAAAAGGAGTAGAATGCACAGTAATGTCCTCAAGAAAAGGACATCTCATAAACATTAACATACAGATGACAACCAGGAACAAACCGCTTTTATCTCACAATAGGCCCTAGAAGGGGAGACAACACAGTAAGGGGGAAGGAAGAGAAGTGGGAGGATGGGGCAGAACAAAGAAGTAATTACTGCGCCCGCTGCAGCCAACAAACAGCATTCCATTTTATGCATGGGAGCTAATCGCTCACGGCAAAAAGCGGATGATCACATAGGACTCATTAATTTTAACAAAACCGGGCATGAACACCGCTGAAGAACAAGATAAGAGAATATTCTACACAAGCTTGCTGGCACTATCAATCAGCCACTCACAAGGCACCCTGAGGCGAGTAAGAAGGGGATGATTTCCAACTTATTTAAGGTATTTCATAGAGTGGAATCTGAGCTCCTAGGATCAGATGCATATTTTACAAAGAAAGGTTTAATTTCAGCCTCTTCACCTAAACAATGAGGTGCTGAACACAGACCAGTTACTTGTGTGGCATTGTTGTGAAGAAACTAGACTGCAGAAACTAAGATGTCACAGAGGCAGTGGGTGAATATAGTCTGAAAAGCTATTCAGAAATGTTTTTGACCTTCATTCATCTACAATAGCTTATTTGTCAAGATCAGAAGAGAAAAGGGGAAACATCAGGTGATACACAGACTGTTTAAACATGCTCTGAACTAATTTTTATGGGGTGGTCGCTTATGGTCCCACTTCCCATAGAAATGTATGTCACAGAAAGGAAAAACCCACCTTATCAGGTCTTTTGCTGACTGAAGCAATCTGGCCAATTGGGAGAGCTGATGTGTTGCTGGCAAATATGCAGTGAGGGGAAACCACCTGCGGAAGAAACAGGACAACTTGAGGACCAGGGCAAAAGCAGCACAACAGATCACAACACGATTGAAACACTAACGGTACTTTGGTCCTGGACTAATGGCATAGACCAGCAATTATTAGTACCTGGACTACTCTTGTCTTATTGCACATTGGGTCCTGGACACCTAAATAGTCGATGATTTAGTGAACAGAAATGGTTGCAATAGGTTATAAACTGAAAATGTTCCCGCAGCAAATACTTTTGGTTGACATTACTGAGCTGATGTTTCTCAGTCAATATTGTGACGCTCCTATTACTTCTATCCTTTAGTAGTAGGAGCAATATCCGTGGCACAGATCCGAAGCTTAATACTGATCACTATATGGCATGTAGGTTTATACTGTATGGTAGAACTAAAAATACTGTGGTGGTTCCAATAGAGTGTGTCTAGATAATTCCCTTTAACTGATTTCCTAAAATGTTTGGGGCAAAGTACTCACCAGAACTCCCAGACAGTCATAAACATACCATATTGTGCAATAAAAGATTGTTTATTAACAATGGTTTTAAAACATTTTCCACCAAATTAGCTTTTTCAAAAACAAATAAGTTTACCTTTTTAAAAAATATTTATTTTAACGCTGAATTCTGTATGTATTAGAAAAAAGTGTAAGTCAAATTCAGATATGGTGTTGAAAGCTTCTACAAAGTCCTACATTTTCAGAACACTATGTCCAGTTATGTAAAAACCTTAGCAAGCGAGACACCAACCACATTATCCACCACCCACATTATGCTACGTGAACTTGCAATTAAATAACAAATTGTGAAATAAACAAAAATCATGTGAAATCGGTACTCACTGCTTCCACCTCCTGCAGCACTTTGTGCTTGATTTTGATATCTTCAAACACTGCCTCGATTACCATGTCAGCTTTCTCGAATCCCGTGTAATCTAGCTGCCCCGTCATGTGGCTAATAATGCTGTCGCGCTCAAATGACGTCACGTTCCTTTTCTTCACTTTGTCATTAAGTCTGCGTAAATTAACGGCAACAGCAGTTTTAACAGATTTACTCCTGCGGTGGATACTGATATTTAGGTTATGACATCTGGGAGTGCGTGGAGACGGTGAGAACGAGGCACAAGATAGGCATGGATGCAACACTAGTGGATGCTGGGTAGTGCAAAGGAGAGGTCGCAGTACAATCAATACTCACCCTTTGTAGACTTGCTGCTGCCCTCTGCTCAACCCCGGCAGGGTGGTGTCTTTCAAAATGGTCTTAAGACCCTTATCGACAGAGACCTGTGCAACTCCGGCACCCATAAGGCCTGCTCCCAGGATGGCTAGGGTCCTGCATGCACAAGAAGCTGTCATTATCATTCAAGTCAGTAGCAATTTACATCTACTAGGTTTATAAGTTAACCTATCAATGACAGAGCTGTACTTCACACAAGTACCCGGCATAAAGAACCTCCCTCATTGGATAAAATTGTTACTGCATTGTAAAATCTAGCGTCTTGCTTGGTTGTCACTGCTGAGCCATGTCTTAAAACCTTAGACACTGGAGTAACAAAAACATCTGGGGTTCAACATCACAGCATTTACCATCAGGACATATCACACGAAGCTGCAACGTTCTTGGCTGTACGTATCACACTACTGGCAATGTTGTACTATTTGAATATCCGATGCATGTCATACATGTCTTCAGTTACTTCTTAATCTAAAGGTATCAATATTAGCCAACATGGTTAGATTTAGATTTCATAACCCACACAGTTTAGCCTGCTCTTTCCACATTTAACTCAGGTTAGTAAATGTACTATGATCAACATAGCATAAATTACATAAACAACTCAAACCACAGCACTTTAGCAAAAGATAAACATGAAATGAGGACCATCTGATCCAAGTAATTGTACTCACCTGGACTACCCCATAAATACATAAGACAAAAGTCTTTCCTAACAAGAGTGCCCATTTCAGTGTTATGGCAATAGCAGTGGACAAGATGCCGAAGATGTGTTTGAAACCTGTAAATAAAACATCTAAATCCCGGGGGACTGATAAAGTACTTCATTCTTATGAAGTCACAAAATAAGTGCCCTGGAGTTTAGTATTGCAAGATCTATGTAAGGGCCAAGAAGCAGCTTATTTTCTGGTGCACAGTATCAAAAAGGGAGACATTAAATGACCATTATGAAGTTAAAGCTATTCCTGAGGAGAGATCTTGATTTCAAGACTGAACCTCCGTCAGAGGCTGCTCCAGTTACTGAAGAGCCGATCCGCATGGCAGTCATTATTCGTTGCGGAAAGCCTTACAAATGTGGCTAGTAACTGCCCCTTCAGATTGAAAGTCTAGCTTCCCAAGATGAATGCAGACTAGTTGACATTACGCAAACACTCACCTTATTCTAGCATCAAATCACTAGACGAGGGAACATTGATAACTTTATTTTACAGAAGGCATCAAGTGCAGGCTAGGCAGAAGCTAATTACAGTGCAAAACTAAATCAAGACCGCTATTCCCAAACGCCCAAATACTACATATTCATTCGTATCATTTGACAAACTTGCAGCAACTCTCCTCCTTTGTTAAATGTTGCAGTTTTTTTACACTTGCACTATCCCCTTGCCTCACCTACATCTCAAGCACCGATTCTTCAAAAATTTTGCAGCCCTAAGGAGCCCATGAAGAATGCCCAGTGATCGGCATGGGTTTTAGCGATGGGACAAAAGTTAGTGAATAAATTCATGTGTGTGTATATTCTGGTAAAACCGAAGGACGATCTACAAACATTACTACTGCACATTTAGTGCTCAGGTGGAACTTTTAAAAAAAAGTTTCAAATGAGCAGCCTCTGCCTCCTAGGTTTCACAGACATATAACAGTGTTCCAGATAGGAACAAACAAAGGAAGGGGGCGATTTTTTAGTACTTGGTAGGCATAGAAATCACTTCAACCCAAACAACCTCACGCTAACCTGTGTCCTCCTATTTACACCAGACCCAACATTTATAACCAAAAAAAAGCCTTGTACAAATATGGCGAAACACTTCCTATTCTCTTTCACAGCTCCTAATTAGGACATTTCCCTAATCTACGAGTGCACATCACTCCTTGTTCCACCCCCAATTAATATCCACAGTCTTCAGTGAAGCTTGCATCAGACTATGAATCCACTCAAAACGGATTCACATGTAATCTTGTCCCCAAGCAAAGCATGGTCACCCTGACTGAACAAAAGGGAAACATTTTTTACATGTAATTACACACGCCAAAGTCTTCTCCAAACCAAACTCCACCCAACTCTTAAGCTCCACGTTGCTGTAGACTCTTCTAAATTCTGGAACTTCATTTAAAGGCAAAACTGATTTAAACAATTGTGGGGGTAATTATAGGTTTATGTGCTTTTAAAATCTTAGCAGGAAGAGGAGTGAGGAAGAAGAACTCACACGTCCACTAAAAAGGAGAAAATCTACAACATAATTTTATAGAGGGCTACAGACTAGGGATGCTGCCGGCACCTGCACTCGTACTCCACCCTCACTGCCCTGTACAGGTTTTGTACAACTCTACCCTTGAAGCATGCTGTTTTTCTCTAGTTACCCCGCATGCTTTACACAGCGACATATTGGATATGGAAGCAGCATCGATGGAACTTACTTGACCTCTTTCTGAGGAGCGCCAAACTTGTTTTTCTTGCACAGAACCTGGCCGTGGTAAAGCCCAATCAATGCTTTTGACTCTCTTGTCATGGCAAGCTCCCCAAATTTCTGTAAGTGGAGAAAATGGTTGTAAGTTTATCAACACATACTCATGTCATTGTGAAAAACTGTCCTTCAGACCAACTGTAAGTCAATCAGCAGAGTACTACTACAGTCAAATGGGGTCATAGCCAAAATATTAATTCGTTTTGTTGTTGTTTGAGTTTGTAAAGTACCTCTTGGGCGATCGCCCGCATAACCCATTTTGAGACAGGATAATGACAAACTACCAAGCATGGAAATATCATTGGGTACAGTTTGAATATATAACAAAATTGATAGCCGAAACTTTACGCAGACTTTCCCACCCCACCCACACTGGCGAACATATTTAGATACAAATGTGTGCCCGAAGAAAGAAAACACTATCATATAGTATGGCCCATATCATCCCATGGATACTGCTTTTCAGGGGGTTTGCGAAGGAAGAGGAGGCAGGTCTATGCCCCGGTAAGTAGCCTATCGAGACCAGACCTTCCTGTGCTTTTGAGGACAACCCCACGCTTGGAAGACTGCATTCTCTGCACCCATGCAGTTGTCCAGTTCCTTTCGCCATTTCCCAATTGTTGGTGGGGAAGTTCCCTTCCACAGCGGAGCTATATCGCGTTTGGCAATTGTGAGAGCGAGGAAGAGTAAGTGTTGTTTGTAGCCGTTCCCTTCTATGTCATCTATGGCATGGAGAAGGAACAGTCTAGGGTCAAGTGGGAGATCCCAGGACAACACTTCTTTAAGTGACTCTGCGCCAGAAGGGCTGTATTGCAGTGCAGCACCATACAGTGGGGAAGAATGGCCTCTCCTCCCTGTCACATCGTAGGCACTGAGGGGAAGACACCAAGGCACCCCAGGGACTAGCAATTACCCCCGCCCAATCATCATCTGTCAGTTCTGGGATATCATCTTGCCATGCTTTCCTAGTCTTCTGAAGAGTCATGGTGGAGTGTGTTGTCAGTTTTTGATATATTTGCAGAATTTTGGGGGCGCCCATAAGGAGGAGACCATCTAATGGGTGAAACTCGTGGAGGTCATCTAAGTTTAGAAGCAATGGGGTTAGAGCATGGCGTAATTGGAGGTACTTGTAGAACTGGGTTTTATGAAGATGAAACTTCTCCCGCAGCGGCTGAAAGTATTTTAGAGTAGTGCCCTGTATGATGTCCCCTAATGTGGAGATGCCGATCGGCCCCACTGGCGGAACCCTTTTAATGCTGTCACCTGGCGAAGGTAAGTACCATGCCATAGGGCCGTTGTCCGAGTCAAACGCCCATGCCACCCCATTCGCCGGACTGTATCCCGCCACAGCCGAATTGCTTATCTGCTTGCGTGAGGTAGAGAGTCAAGATTTTGCTCGCTAAACAATAACCGAAGGAGGGTAATCCCTTCCATTGCTGTGTGTTCTAGAGCAGACGCCGGGTCTGTAGGTGTATTATACCACCAATCATGGATGACCAGAAGGTGAGAGGACACATAATACGAGTATACGTTTGCAGCAGTAATACCGCCGCAATATGTAGACTGCACACAGGTCTGTAGCGCCACTAACTGCTCCCACGCCCCATACGAATTTGTTAAGTATAGTGCTCATTTGCGCGAACCACGATCGCGATATATGATATGGGAAATTTTGAAGCCTATAAAGCACTCTGGGGAGAGAGACCATTTTAAAGATTTCGTAACGCCCATATAGCGAGAGAGGTAGGGATGACCATATGGAGGTCTCATCAAGAAGGCCAGCAAGGAGCGGGTTAATATTGTGCAGCCAAGAGGTCTTGGGACAGGGAGATATATATATATATACCCAGGTATTGGAAACAGTCTGTGACGTGTTTGAGCTGGGATGCCCATGTACCACAGCCCTGTTGTCTGCATACTGGGAACAGTACAGATTTGGAGGGGTTAGTAGGAAGTCCGGTGGTCTGGCTGAAGATTCAGAGGATCTGTAGGCTAGGCGGGCCCAAGATACATGGATCCGTCATGAAGAGTAAGACATTGTCTGCATATAATGCAATATGGCCTGGTTGTGATATTGGCTCGTCAAAGCCTCGGAGCACCAGATCCCGACGAACCCATATCGCCAAAGGTTCCAATGCCAAAGCAAATAAGAGCAGGGACAAGTAACAACCCTGTTGTGTGCCGAGGCTAATGGGAAAGAAGGGAGAACAACGATGACCAGCAATACGCACTGAAGCCTTAGGTTCTGTATATAGTAGGTGCACGTATGCCAGAAATCGTGGACCAAAATTAATCGCGAACAAAAGCTGGAATAAGTATTCCCAGCTCAGGGAGTCAAAGGCCTTGTCCATATCGGCGAGGAGTATGGCTGCAGGGCGTCCCAGCTCTGGGGCCAATGCCATGGTATTATGGACCCGACAAATATTATGGTGGGTGGCTCGGTGTGGCATAAAGCCGGATTGATCTAGGTGGATCAAGTCCTGAATGCAGGTCCGCAGGCGATCTGCAAGAACTTTTCCCAGTAGTTTGAATAAAATATAAATATGGTTTATTGATACTCAACAGGATGGCATTTTCCAACCTGGTTTAGAGAAAGCAACAGATACACTTTCCTCAATTCTTCCTAATGAAACTCTGTCCCTACCATTCAGCAGGAAAATACCTTCTTGCTGCGTCTTACAAACGACACCCTGACAAAAGGGAGCAGAAGGAGCAAAATCAAATTGCAGAGAGGAAGAACAACAACATGAAAAGTAGTTTTTGTGAACTTTAAGTTGTCACCGCTTTTCAAACACCACACACTGATGAAGGTCAAAACATCTTGTTTGGTGCATCTTTACAAACACTGACCAGTGTGAATGATAAGGGGCCAGGGATAATGCAGGTCCAAAGCCGCCATCTAATCTGGGGCCACTTTATTTGTTCATGAAGTAAACACAAGTGTCACAAGCAGTGGTGTTCCATTTCTAAGGAAGGAGCAACCTCAAGAAGAAGTGGACACTTGCAACAAGATTTCACCCCAAGACAGAAGACTATCTCAGATCCTGAACTAGTTACATTTCAGTGACCATAAGCATGATGCAACACAGCAGGCCTTTCAGTTGGTACCCGACACAGAGCGATCAGCAAGGAGTTCAGGAAAATGATAATAAGCAAGGTTGCAAATCAAGGCAAGGAGAAATGCATGGATTTTCATGCGGAGTGCAGAGGCCAGTTTGTTAGGGAAGAGGACTAAATTGCCGACTACCATGTGCTGACCGTGTAGTTCACCCATATGCGGTTACACTAGGTCTAACATCTATGTTGGAACCATAAAAATTTTGACTGGTAGATTCTGAAAACACTATTCACTAGCAATTGTGGGTGCAAACAGAAGGAATATCTTTGAATACCAGTTGGAACCACAACTCCAAGCCTAAAATAGATGTTGGACCAAAATTATTCTCACAAAGACATCTAAACCAACACCCGACCACACCTGACATAATTTAGGGAGCAGCTACCTACTTGACCATTCAGAAAATGCTTTAGGACTCATAAGTGGCAGGAAAGCTTCAGACAAATGCGCAATGTATTTCAGTAAGATGTGACTGTGCCCTGCAACAAACTCAGACAAATCTTGGTGTATGTATGGAGAAAATGTTTTACATTGCAAAACAAATTTCCAAAGTGACAGAGATGCACTGATGTCAAGTGGATTCATACCTGTCTTTCTGCAAGATAACCAGCTTCCGATCCATGTTCGAGTCCAGTCTTCACAACCTAGCAAGACATGGGGGAAAATGAGAAAATTTGCACAGGTCTAAAAAACATTCTATTACAACCACTTTCAGAAATGGAGATGCGGCACCAAAATCTGTAAATGCAAAAAATAAATACTTTATCCTAATCCAAGGGCTCAGCTTCAGTTACTGTAAGCCTTTCTTTGGCCTGTGTACATAACGGTAATCAACAGTCTACAGGATTCGAGGAAAAGCTGTATTTCAGACACTCTAGCACTGGGCAAAGAGCAGCCTCACTCATTTTGGATGGGTGGAGTTATGGAACAGTGGCATGTACCTCTTTCCACTGCAGTGCCACAATGGTCTTCCTACAAGCACAACTGCCGACCATCTTACAAAGGTGTCTTGTATACGCAGAGTACAGATTAGGAAGTACCTGTCCAAAACAGGACTGCTCCCGCAGGTAGGCAAATAACTGCATTAGCAGGAAGGAGAGCCAGGATGGAACCTCCTTGAGGGGGGCAGGCTAGGAGTAGTACAGCTGGGATGCTATGCAATGAGATATTTTGTAGTTACAGCATACCTTAACATGCTCTTCAAACACCTCAGAGAAGGACAAGACAGATTGAGTGCAAAGGAAGAGCCTTTGGCAGCCCACATTAGAAAGTAATAATTAGGCTTATATCCAATAACAGAAGTAATTTCCACAGGGAAATCGTAGCAGGCATCAGGAATTCGTCACAGATAAAGGGTACAAATACAATTTGTAAAGAGAAGACAACTCTGTTTTGTAGGTGTGTGGAACATTCAACTACCGCCAGGTGCAATAAAGTTAACTAACTTTTGAACTGCGACACCTGCCCTTGATATATGTCACCGCTCTACCATCCCAAATTTGTGGCAGCCTTTGAGGCAGTAGAGAAATTTTGATTGTGCTCTCCTTTCATATTTTGGATTGGTAGTGGGGAGATCGGTAGTAGTGTCCGTCAGGCACCATCAGTAAACATGACGCGAAGGACGTACCTCAATGATTTTCATCGGAGCTGGGTACAGGCCTTTGGTCTGCTTCTTCACCTTGGACTCAACAGATTTGTAGACCTGCTGCCTGACAAATGGGATGCCCAGGACATAATCTGTAAACTCTGAAGATGAAAAACAGTCAAGAATTAGTCTGTTTATTGCCATGCTTACACAGCATGCATTATAGTGTTCAATATTACCAGACCAAGTCCGTACAGTGTACACAAAGCGTTGCTATGCAATAAATATTAAGCCTTAGTGTTAACAATCCAGTTTACTCTTCTAGTAAGCTCATAAAAGCACGCATCCGGGACTGCAGTAATATCAAGTTCCCACCGCAAAGACCTGTTATTGCGGGAGCACTAGGATGCAAACACTGTAGATCTTTGGTATTAGGGGCATCGGAAGGTGGGTCCTATAATTGCTTGATATTATGGGGCACTATAATATGTGCCTTGTGACCATGCTACTCCATTATATACATCATTCCAATGTACAGTTAATAATGGATAATTCCTACAGGGTACACATTCCAGTGCCCTGCATTACCAAGCTCCTACAGCACACATTTGTCGGTGCCCGGTAATACTAAGCTCCTTAAGTGTATATAGTCTAATGCCCCACAGGATCAAGAGCCATCACCGCGCCCTGTAATAACAAGCTTGTACAATGGGGAAGTGGGATGTATGAGCTGTAGTACCACACTAGTCTAGGACGCTCAAGTTTGTGACCTGAAAAAAATCGGATTCTAAGGAACCCCTTTAATTTTCTACAATTAGTATTCAGGTGAGGCTCCAGTCTAGTATACGACCTAATCACATGTTTGGCAACTCCCTCACCTGTCAATGGATCAACAACATGGAGAAATTATGCCTAGTCAATGCGGTCTTTGACTAGAGCCGTAAAGCCCACAAATGATCTGGAGTCACAATCCCAGTCTTGATACATTCCAAGGAAGTGCTTTGCTCGATTATAAACAATCTTCCAACTGCCGTTTTAAACTCTATGAAAATTGCTGTCTCAGCCCACTGGTGCTTGCAATGTTTATAGTGCCATCTGTTGTTATTTTATAAAAGGTACATCAAAACTGCCCCCTTCCCCTCTATTCGGACTCTTTGGACCCAGCTTTATTCTTATTTAGGCATTTTGTGGCGCTGGTTACCCCCCCACAGCTGATCGTAACTAATACAGTATAATGCATTGTTGCAAAGTGACCCATTTTTGGGTGGTCTATCAGTTTTACATTTTTTAGTTGTTGCTTGTCTGCTGGTACTCTTGAACTCTAAGACACAGATATTACTATCTAGTAGCCGGTGTATGTGCTCGGTCTCTTAAAACAGGTTATTAGACTGAAACCTGATTTGCAAATGTAACTCTCCAGTAAGGCCATACACCCCTGGCATGTAACAGGGCCCAACTAGACTTTGATGTTTGCCTTTGCCTGACACCATGAGAATCTCCATCAGTTTTCCCTGAAGGTCCCGGAGACCTCTGAAGTGTACTCCTGTTCTTGTTTGGATACAGAAGAAAGTTTGGAAACTTTCTCAAAAGTTTCTCAGGGGACTTGCTAGAAATTGTATCTGACTGGAAGTTCACCAGCTTCAGACTGAACTTCAGCATTGTCCCGGGCAAGGCTCACATCACCTCTTCAAAAAACGACCAAGTCCCATTTTGCGTTCCTCTTCTGTTTAGCAAGAAATCTTCAAACCTCCAGAGAGGACAACCTGCTCAAGTATCCAGCCTCTGGTTCCATGGCGACCGCTACAATTTCAGCGGAGAGCTGTCTGGAGACGATTTTTATTCTCAAATTGACACACTACTTTTCCGCCTTGGTACTGTACGAAGCTGGATCTTTATATTGTATACCAAAAAGAGGTATACAGTGAAAAGAGTCCAGGTATCCCCTTACTAGTGGGCAGGGGCTTGCTCTAGCAATCCCAAGGTGCTCTTCTAGGGGGTAATGTGGTCGAGAAGCCTTAGACTTATCAGAGAGTTAGACATCTGCAAATGCACACAATAGTCAATAAATGGTGCCCACGACTCAAAAAGAGCCACACTGATGTATAAAAGTAACATGCATCTTTATATATATATTTAGGCACCAGAATCAATACGATCAGGTAAGTAAGTTTTGCAAGTAAAATACTTATGTTTTAAAAGTCGACAGTGCCTTTTTCAGAGGGTGCAATGTTATCCTATGGAGGAAAAACAAGTATGGCATACAGGTAGAGTACAATCTCCTGGATTTAAGGTGAGTATGGGGCAAGGTCAAAGGCAGCACAAAGAGTTAACACTGTGCGGCAATGGGGTGGCAAGGGTGTAGAGGTGCAAAACAGCATCGGGTGCCCAATGTATCCAATGGGGATCAGTCCGGTCACAAAGAGGCTGCAGGTGGGAAGTGAGAGATCTTGCTATGTTAGGAGACGTGGGGACACCAGTGGTCCTCTTCTCCTCGGGCCAGGGAGACCGGGTGCATAGGGTCTTTGAGGTGTCGTTTCGGCATACTCGCAGATGAGGAGGCCTGCACACAGAGGCTGTAGGAGGCGTGGGGTAGTTCGAGAGGGAAGAAACCAAAGTGGACTGTCTCTTGAAGACCACGCTGACCCCATTGACCTCAGGCCCTAGGTTTACTACGGACTTACAGAGGGTACTAAATGTATCACCAATTGGGGAAATAATTGTACAGTTTTGGGAAAGCGATCTGGCACTGAGAGAGAAGGAATTGCTGGCGGATCGGGGCAACAGGATGGAACTGCCAAGCTATCTTATGATGGGTCCCGAACCCCCCTAGGGTCTGCCCACACGTAGTCTGACAGGTAGCAGAGGCATGGGAAGAAGTGGTTACCCTAGTTATCCACAGAGCTCCCGACGCCAACGCACTCCCACTTCAGTGGCTGCAGGGTTTTCACCAAATCCAGTCATTTATGGATATTATAAAGTAGTACAAGGGGGATGCAGGACGGCTGGCGACATGTACATGGACGGGACCTTCTTAAGCTTCGATGAGGCAAGAGAGTGGTTTCAAGTGTCGAAATGTGGACCTCGTTTCCAGACGAGCTGAAAGAGTCCCACACGTTAACACTGCTGCTCGACCCGGGATCCACTAGAGGACTAATTTCTCGTATAAATAAGCACAAAAGAAAGATCGTACATTTATAGCTAAAGATGGATAGTGGATTTACCAATCCCGCTCACAGAGGGCGAATTGATGAGGGCGTTTGCACAGGTCCGCGAAGTAGCCAGCAATGCCAGGTTCATACTTACTCCGTTCTACTATCTACACCGCACATACCAGACACCTCAGAGATTGGCACGGTTTACTCCTGGGCAATCTGCGACAGGCCCCAGGTGTGCTACGGATCCCGCCACATTTATTCATATGACTTGGAACTGTGCCCGCCTACACTCATATTGGCAACAAGTGATCCAGGTACTCCGTACAACTATGGCAGTGCGTTTGGAGGTATACCTTAAACAGGGTATATTGGAGTACTTCCGACACCAAAAAAGGGGGCTCGCAATTGACACAAATCTGAACTTCTAGGCCTAGTCGCGGTAAACGTCGTATTGCAATACATTGGACCCACACTACACCCCCCAGCATAGACCAATGGAGGGCAGATATGCAAGAATGGGTTGTAGCTGAAGAGAACCACCTGAGAGCAGTGCTTAAGGATGAGAATGCAGAGCAAGACCTGAGAGTGGGGACACATTTTGGAGAAATTGTACCCAACAGCAGACCTGACCGGAGGGGAGGAGGGCTCAACACAGGAGTCAAATCCTATAGCCCACAAGCCAAATTTGGAGTGTGGAGAAAACCCCCACTCCCACATGTAAATAAATAGCCTTCATCGGATGACAGAAATAGGCATTCCCTCGACCTTCCGGTACCACAATTTCAGAAGCCCGATAGCCCGCCCTGGATGATTTATACTTTCTGCCCACAAGATGGTTCCATCACCAGTTGCTGACAAGGTTTCCCTTTTTAGGTCTCGCCTACGCAGCGCGCATGCGCTGCATAGGAGACCTTTAGCCGTCGTTCTGCCTTTTTCGAAGCACATACTCGCGCTTGTGGCGGCATACACCTTGCGGGACCGCACAGGGGCGCGCCACGAGTATGTGCTTCGAAAAAGAGCAGACTGCTCTCCCCAGTGTGCGCGCACCACTCGCAGGCTCACCTCCTGCTACCCCTCTCACAATTAACTTTGGCAGACGCTGGGCCGCGCTTGTATTTCAGTGCTTGTTAACAACTCTGCCGACTTTTGAAATACATTTTTATCTTTCAATTATGGTGATTTTTTCTATAGGTCTCATGCTTTTTTTTTTATTAACAGCTCCACTTACAAATGACAGCACAGAATTCTGAACATAATCACATAATTTCTACATACAGACAATATTATAGGATGTAAAATTCTGTGTTATTGGGACACTTTGACAGCGCATGCTCTTATGATGTGGGCTGCCGCACTTGAACCGGAAGTTACAAGCCTTTCTGGGGAGGGTTTATACACATTACAAACACTTCCGAAGGGAGGTGGGGCGCTGCTATACTTTTATTAGGTGTGTGCAAACACTGTTGAGGGGAAGGGGGTTTATATTAGGAGAGGGTCAGTTAAAATATCAATTTTTTCGGTCCAGTGCAAACACTTCTCAGAAAGGCCACTACTTTCAGCATGTCAGTAAGAGCTCTTCTGAGGGGGCTGCAATGCCATCAATGTGTTCAGTTCTCCTCAGGGCTGCCCTGCTCTCAAAAGGTCTGTTCAAGAACTACTCAGGGGGCTTGCTATACTTTTCATAGTTTGTACAAGTACCGCTGAAGAGGGCAGATATATTTTTAATGTGTCAGTTAAATCACTAGTTTTTAAAGGCCTGTAGAAGGATTTCTCTGGAAGACCTCTATACTTTTAATGGGTTAGTGCAAGCATTTCTCTGGAAGTCTGCCATACTTTTAGTTGGTCAGTGAAAGCACTTCTCTGGAGGGCTGTCACACATTTAATGGTTTAGTGCAAACACATTTCTGAAAGCACTTCTCTGGAGGGCTGCCACATTTTTAGTTGGTATGGGGTTGCCACACTTAGCGTGGGTCAATGCAAGCACTTCTCTGGAGGGCTGCCATGCTTTCAGTATGTCAATACAAGCACTTCTCTGGAGGGTTGCCATACTTTATCAGTCAGTACAGTAACTTCTGAGAAGAGCTGCTATATTGTAAATGTCAGCACCGGCACTTCCCAGCATGAATGCTAGATTATCAATATGATAGTACAGTACCTCTGGGTAGGGCAGCTGCGATTGTGATGGACCCGTAACATACACCCCAGATGGGCTACTTTACTTTCAAGTGGACACGCCCAGCGCCTTTTGGTGAGGCTACCACATTGTCAACAAGGCAGTACAGCATTTCTTAGCAAGGCTGCTACACAGACTCCTAATAGCAAAATTCCAGCAGGATAATTTTAATTTAATTAATTGAGTAGCCCCTTCCCAACAGAGTTACTTTACTTTTCATAGGCAGTACCGGCACTTCTCAGCAGCCCCCCTCCCCTTAGCAGGGGAGTAACAGCACGTCTCCTGGTGCCTGGTTCACCTGTAATAGGGTGGTAGGAGCACTGCTCAACATGGATACCAGACTTTTAATGGGCAGTATGAACCCCACTCTGCAGGGCTGCCATGCTTTCAACGTAGGGCTAGAATGGCCTTCCTTGGACAGAACCAGCATGCCTCTTTGGGGCCGATTCACCCGTGATAGGAACATAGCAGCATTTTACAATGTTGATGCCATCATTTTAATGGGTCTGCTGAAGTTTCACTGAGGCACAATAGAGAAACCTTTCAACATGGTTGATCTACATTTAATGAGAGCATATTAGACTTCTCGGCAGAGCAGCTGCACCTTTGATGGAGCAAAATATGCACTTTTCAGCAAAATTGACTTTAATGTGATGGGAGAGTACTAAACCTTATCCCAGATATACTCTTATAATACAGTGCCACGTCTGAGCAGGGTGGCTCTCCTGTTAAAGGAGGGGAATACCTGCACTTGTCATCAGAGCTGGAGCACTTTAATGGGCAGTACCAGCACTTCTGAGCCGGGATGACATTCATTCAATGGTAAATTACTAACACTTCTCAGCAGGTATACTAGAATTTCAAAGAGACATCTTTAAATATGGTGGATTTACATTTATTGGGAGCATTCACTTTAATGGAGAAACGTATGCACTTCTCAGTCAAGCAGACACTCATTTAATGGGCAAATGGCAGGTCTTCTCATTAGGGCTGGTATACCCTTATATGGCAGTACTCTACACCTATGCAGGATGGTGCTGCTGTTGGAGGGGGTACCAGCATTTGTCTGCAGAGTTGATACTCTTTTAATGGGTCAGCACTTCCTCGCTGGGCCGACATTCAACGAAAAAGTATTAACACTTCTCGGCAGGACTGCGGTGTTCTTGATAGTAGTGTCAGTAATGCTCAGCAATGTTGCTATCCTTTTAATGGGGTTCTAACAGTACTTCTCACCCAGAGTTAGGGTTTGCACGACTGAGTGGCCCCGAATTTAGGTCGAGCATTCGAGACCTCTTGTATATACTTTAGTATATACTTATATGTGTTTGTACTATGTGGGCTCTGGTGATCAGCCCTAGGACTTGTTTGCTTCCGCTTAGGAACTTTTTTTTCTGTTCAACTGCCTCTATTTAACTGTCTTAATAGAAAATGACTAGCAGAGGTCAGTAAAATACCAGAATTGCTTTCTGCTTGGGGACTTTATTTTATTTTTCTGGCAACTGCCTCTATTTAACTTTGTTGATAGAAAACGACCAGCAGAGGTCAGTAAAATACCTAAATCGTTTTAGCATTCTCTAGATTCCAGTCCATAGAAATGGTCTTCAATGAGCACCCATAGGCGACAATTTGTTTTTAAAATCTTGTATTTTCAGTGAAATGATCACCGAAGGCCCTGATTTTATATTAAAATCAGAGCTTTGGACTATCATTTCCTGCTTTAAGGCAATATTTCTCTCCATGTGTTCCCATACTTGGCGCGTCACGCAGTTTGGTGCTTATTTTCCCTCCATGGTAAAGAACAGTAGATGTTTCAGCACCCAGGCTAATGTGCAGCATAGCTAAATACATATAAGGTCTCAAAGGCGAGACCAATTGCATTGCAAATGCTTGTTATTAATTACATTGTTTCTTTGCTTTTCTTTTTTTCTTTTCAACAGTTCTGATAAGTATTGTTGCACACATTACTCCTGTGTGGGGAAAGTGTTCAAGCACTGTAATAGCCATATATATGCCCAGTAAAGGAAACTGTTGAGTGAGACATTAGAGAACATTAACAGACTGCCAGGAAAAGACTGCCCAAGATAAAATGTAACATATATATGGCAAGATAATCAATGTGATTCTGTGGAACTGTTGCAATAAAAGTTTTTTTTTTTTTAAATAAATAAAACAGGTTTGCCACTTGGGACCTGGTTAGCAGGAACCCAGTGCACTTCAGTCATAGTTGCTTCAAATACCAGGAAAAATGTGGGGGTGACCATGCCATAATGGGGCACTTTCCTACAGGGACTTAAAAGCGTTTTCAAACTCTCGAGTTCTAGACTTTCACCAGGATCGATCTTGTATCCGACCAGGGCTCCATTGTGACCAGCCTCAAATTGCATCTAGGCCCCAGTCTACAGCTTCCACAGAATATCAAATGTGCTTTATGCTTTTTGGCACCATTTCACTTAACTTTTTCAAATTTCATAATGTCGTTTTGGTCTTTATTGTTTTTACTCCAAATGTTTCTATTTTAAAATTGGTTGTGGAGTTTTGTTTGTGATTTTTTTTCTACTGTTCATGCACTGGTTAAAAACACATTGCCTTTGATTGAATGCTGGCTGCTTTGCGTTCAGTTGCCAGATATTGAACACAGGTTTATTTAATTTAGTTTGTGTGACATCTAGCAGGTGGTAGCCTTATCCTTTGCATCCAAAATAATAATCAATTTTCCTACATGTATGTACACGCAGTAGGTTATAACTGGGGTCAATATGGTTTTGAACACTATTTTCTGCTATAAGCTACCATCTTTGTTTTTATTACATTGATTTTGCAGATTATTATCCCAATCATATCATATGATCCAGTGCTCTTTGGTCTCCTACAAGTGTGGTCCTGTGCAGCCATTATCATCTGCGTATTGAAGCAGATGGAGGTGGAGGTGCTGGCTTCTCAAGTTAGGAGGAAAAAATCTGAGATTCTATGCCATTACTATGCCATCAGTGTAGAATAAAGTGGGGGGACAGCATAAATTCCTCCTTGAAGCCAAATCTTCTCAGCTATACACCCCATGTTTGTCCAATTTTATTCAAACTCAGGTTTTGAAGTACAGGATTTTTTAGATCATAATATTTACGCTCTACTTTTGAAGATTCCACCATAGCATTTTATGGTCCACCCAATTGAATACTGAGAACACATTTATAATGCAAGTGTACAAGGATTTCTTCGGTCTATTCTCAGGACTATTATAGTACCTCACGTTTCTTCACTATGGCAGAACCTAGTTTGGTCTGTTGGCAGCAGTTCATGGTCTTTCGCCCATTCCCGGAGATTTCTACATTGCTTCCCTGTTAATATGTTGGCTTCAACATCTAAAAGGACAATGAAACGATAACTTGTTGGCTTTATAGGACCAAGCTTCTTAGAAATCCGGCATAGAGCCCATCCAAGAGCAAGGAACCATTCCATAGACCTAGTGTGAGAAAGTGGATTATACACTGAAGTTTATGGCAGTCCTCTTCAATTAACAGTGTCACTATTTCCTACTAGGTCCAGCTAGGTGCCAATTATTGAAACCTGAGATCACCCCTTGGGAGCTGTAGGACAGAGCAGATAGGCTTAGATTAGCAGAAATGTGCAAAACATTTCTCAGTACCAAAACAGTTAAGTAAAAGATAATAATACAATAAAAAGCCCACTCCAATTTATAAAAATAGAAAAGATTTAATGAGCAAATCGACACCAAAACAACAAAAGTGTATAATGTAGTGAACCAATGATACAGGTTTTAAGTTTTAGATGTTTTTAGCACCAAAAAGCGCACAGCGCCAACTGCTGGTATCTAGTCATGCTACACCGGGTCAAAGTCAAATGTTAAGGCTGGAGCGTGGGTCGGATTCAAGGACCAGGTTCGGTTCAGTGGAAAGTTTTACCTTCTGACTTTGAAACCTTTTCAGAAATCAAAAATCCTCAGCGGGTCAAGACAGCTGGCTTTGGCACGATGTGCTTCATGAGGCTGGATAGCTGCTGACTTTTGGCGGGAAAGCTCTAAGTGGAAGAAATTCTAAATGTGAGCCCAGGGAGATCCCTTGCTGGCCTTATAATGTCAGGGCCCAGGGAAATCCAGTTGGAACTGGTCAGCTGGGACCAGCAGAGTGTCAGGCTTCTAGCAGCTTTTGAGTTCCTGGAGCTTAACAGGAGACTAGCCCTCTAGACATGGAGACCGCTCTTTAGTCCAAGCTACAAGTGGGAGCAGGTCCAGTCATTGCAGTCCAGGGTTTAGCAGGCCCTGTCCTCCTTCTGTCTTCCACAGGTCCAGAGGGGAGGTGTTCTGAAGACTGTATCCAGGGGTGCCACTATTATGCCCGGCCTTAGCTTGTGGGTGGAGGTGACTCCCTAACCAATAGGGAAAATATTTCCAGGGGCCACTCCACCTACTCAGACATCTGCTGGGGGTTTGGCCCTAACCAATCCCACAGTGCCCTGCTCTGCCAAAATCCAACATGATAGAATGAAATGGCTACTTATCAGTAGGAGTTGTTTTTCAGCTTTAAGAATTTTCCGGATTCACATGCTGTGCATTACTCCACCATCTAGTGGCTGGGTCTGGAAACTTCTGGTTAGTCCTCTTTTTTGATGGGCATCATATGTGGCTATTGGGTGGCATGTCCATCCCATGAACCATGGTGTCAGACGTGCACCCCAGAAGCCCTTCTGCGTGGTTGACATTTTCAGATTCCTTTTTCCCCTCTGGCGACTTTGGGGGGGGGAAGAGGGTCAGCCCACTGTTGTGTTATCCACTTTCTACCAATCCATCTCTTCCTGCACTCTGTGTTACAACCGCTAGATAGTCCTAACAGTCTGTTGCCTGCGGACATTGGTTTTGGATCCACTCTTGGAGTGGTCTCATGTGGAGTCTTGCAGGTGGTTTCTGGGGAATGCACGAGGCACTCATTCCCATCATTTTACCCACTGTCCTCGCTGTCGAAGACTGATCTTTGAGGTAGCGGCAAGCCTGCGCTGCGATTGCCCGAATCTCTTGAAGGTAGGAAAGGCTCCCACCTCCACTGTATGGATTCATGCTCCCAGGAAGTTTCTCTCTTTTTCTAGCTATGTTGGTATCTTCAAGATTGATTGTGAACCCTAGTTAGTGAAGGGTGTCGATGACTGTCCTGAAGTGCCTCTTGCATTGAGAGAAGGAGGTTGCTTTGACTAGCCAGGCATTTAGATGCGGATATATGTGGATAACCTTCCTTCTTAGGTAGGGCTCCACCGTGGCGAAGCACTTTGTGAATACCTTAGAAGCGGACTTGACTTTGAAAGGGGGCACTCTGAATTGGTAAGGGATTTGGTTGACAATGACCTACAGGTACTATTTGTGCTTGTGATTCATGGGGATGTGCAGGCAGGCGTCTTAGTTCTTTGGTTGCCATGTTATCGTTTTCCAGCAGCCACCGGATGACCTTCTGTGTCATGGTGATTTGGAATTTTTGCGTTTTATGAACTGGTTTAAGAAGTGGATGCTCAGAATTGCGCTTAGAGAGTGGTCTGGTTTAGCGATGAGGAATTATGGCAAGTAGTTTCCTTGGTCGATTTCTGATGTGGCCACTCTCTCCATTGCCCTATCTGCGAAGAGATCCTGCATCTCGCACCGTAGACATCTCTGCTCTTCTGACTGTGATCTCTTCTTTGGTCTGGCCCTGGCTGGTGTCTTTAGATGTTCTATACAGTATGCATGTTGGACAATGTTGAGGATCCAGTTTTTAATGTGACCCCCCTCCATTCCTGAAGGAAGTGGTCTATTCTGCCCCCCACTGGTGTTATATGATGGAGTAAGGGGAGTCACTTGGTTGAGGAGTTGGCTCCTCTGGAGGGATAGCCTCTTCTCACTCTGCTCCGAAAGGGCTGCCATTGGGTAGCCTGGGGTTGCCACCGTTACATATTGTGGGCCCTGGGTACACAGAGTACCATATACTAGGGACTTACAGGCAAATGAAATATCCAATCAATGATTAGCAACATCTACATGTCAGAGCTCATACAAATGTAACAATATATTCCATGTTAGATGGTCAGTTACCAATATGGGAACCATGGAAAACCCAGTACAGCATTTAAACAAGTGTAATGACAGCAACATGCAATTCAGGAAGGCGGAGCTAGCATGGGAGCTTTGAGAATGTTGCACCGCGGACACATTGGTGAGGTTATCATTTATTGACCTTAAGCTGTAGCTTTGTAATAGATGCAGATATAATTGAACCTTTACATTTGTTTTAAATAGTGCTCATCTCATCAAGCTCTTACAGTGTACAAATGTCAGTCCTCACAATATGAAGCTAGTACAGTGTATGCATCCCACGGCCCCTTAATACCAAGTTACGACAGACAAGTCCCATTGTTATAAGCTTCTATGGTGAGAGATTTTTACATGGAATTCAATGGGATTTGCAGACTGCTATGGAGTTCCTTGTGCAAACCAACACTAATACCCCTCCCCACTGCTGTAATACTGAACTACACAATTGTTTTGTTTCACACCATATACCCTGGTCCCTCTGCACCCTCTCTGTACCTGGCCCACTCCGATCCTGAGCTCGGGGAAAGGGGTGGGAAGGGGGATACAGGTCTTATATGGCAGAGTCACAAGAAATGTAATCCAGCTGTTAACTGCATCACTGTGTAATATATTTAACAATGAAAAAATAATTTAAATAGGAAGCACTGACATCATAGGGATATGTACTTTAAGGTCCCCTTGAAAATCATTGGCACATTAATTAATGTATGATGAGTCTTTGGCACCTTTCCTTGCATTACTCAACATTATTTGCACATTTTTAACCAGCAATCTCCCTCCACCTCTATGAAGGCCAAGGATATCATTTAGGGGTCGCAGCTGGAACTACCTTTGCAATCACTGGTCACAGAGGTGGCAAATCACTGCTACGAACCCAAGATCAGTGGCCATCTATTATTACACTAAAAGTTAATACTAGTCAACTATTGGTCTAGTAACAAAAAGGTCTTGAATGTATGATTGCGGGTCAGTGTGTGTGACAGAGCCAGTGTGAGCATGCGACTGTGCTACAGTGAGTGGGTGAGAATCAGTGAGAGGTAGTGAGTGAGACTGACCGTCAGTGAATAGGAGTGTTTCAGAGCGAGGGACAACGAGCGAGGGACAACGAGCGAGGGACAACGAGCGAGGGACAACGAGCGAGGGACAACGAGCGAGGGACAACGAGCGAGGGACAACGAGCGAGGGACAACGAGCGAGGGACAACGAGCGAGGGACAACGAGCGAGGGACAACGAGCGAGGGACAACGAGCGAGGGACAACGAGCGAGGGACAACGAGCGAGGGACAACGAGCGAGGGACAACGAGCGAGGGACAACGAGCGAGGGACAACGAGCGAGGGACAACGAGCGAGGGACAACGAGCGAGGGACAACGAGCGAGGGACAACGAGCGAGGGACAACGAGCGAGGGACAACGAGCGAGGGACAACGAGCGAGGGACAACGAGCGAGGGACAACGAGCGAGGGACAACGAGCGAGGGACAACGAGCGAGGGACAACGAGCGAGGGACAACGAGCGAGGGACAACGAGCGAGGGACAACGAGCGAGGGACGAAACCCCGAAACCGGTCCTAGGATGCTGGCTTCTAGTCCAGGGAGGACCTGGCTTGGCAGTTCGGGCTGGACTGTTCCCATGAGGCACAGGGTCAAGACTGATTTGCATATGGCTGGGTTTAAACTGGAATGGCATGGTGAGCAAAAAAACGATGGATTTAGGCCCAGATCTCTGTACTGGGGTGAATGTATGACATTGTTCTGCATTCTGTCCATCAACTGTTTTTGCATTTGTCACCCCGAGTGGGATGGGTATGCTCAGACGTGAGTCCCGTGCTCTCCATGCCCCTGGAATCAAGCTATCCTGGCTGGAGAGGGGGGTGAAACCCCGAAACCGGTCCTAGGATGCTTGCTTCTAGTCCAGGGAGCACCTGGCTTGGCAGTTCGGGCTGGACTGTTCCCATGAGGCACAGGGTCAAGACTGATTTGCATATGGCTAGGTTCAAACTGGAACGGCATGGTGAGCAAGAAACGATCCATTTAGGCCCAGATCTCTGTACTGCGGTGTATGTATGACATTGTTCTGCATTCGGTCCATCAACTGTTTTTGCATTTGTGTTATACTAATCCTGCAGTTATTCTGGAAGTCCACCAATGGCAATAATTGTGATGCCATCAGGGTTAAGGTAATGTGACATGACTTTCACAGAATATTTGAGGTCATAGGATATACAAGGACACTTCCTATGTCAGCATTACGGTCAAAGGGTGAGGGGTTTCATTTTCACTACCCCTGGAATTTTGGTAAATCGATGTCCATGTTGCATGCTCCTTGCGGATAAACAAACATGTATCAGTAACACTTACTCTGCACCAGCCCTTTCTCCTTCTTGAGAGAAACTGTCTTGTTGAGAATGCCTTTCGTGTACTGGATCGCGACCTCCTCCAGGTATTCAATAGTCCTCTCTTCGGGGCTCTTTAATCCAGGCCCTGGGAAAAGCAGAACAGACTAGTTACATTGCCATACATTGATTCAACAAGAGCAGACAAACAAGAATTCCTATTCTAGGACACTCTCAGAGTGAGTCATGTTCTAATGTAATGAGCGGTCAAGAAGCCAGCTGTAACCACGGAGTTGCTTGTGATAATTACATGGTGAATATAGATCTAGAACAAATTGCTCCTTTTTATCACAAAAAGGCCTTAGGAAATCTAGATGTCTCCTGCTGGCCATGGAGAATAATAATATTTAGAAAACGTAGTAAATGCTAGCATAGGTATTTTATTTTTAAAAACAGTACAGAACCAAAAAGGTGTACATTTGTTTTATTGAAGGAGCAAAAATAACTTGGACTTCGGAACTGTAAAAAAAAAAAAAAAAAAAAATAGATTTCACAAGCTGTGGACAAAGGGAATAATGGTGTGCTGCATTCAAAGGTCACTTCAAGTTTTCTTAAGTAACCACAATGTTCAAGGTTGATATTCACAACATACAAGTGTGCAAAATTTGATTTTTCCAAATTGTAACAAATTGAAACTATTTCCTCCCATATTTATATTCAGATAAGCAGTCACTCTCGGCTTAACAGACTCACTTGCAAGTCTCTCAGCCTGCAATAGTTTAAACCAAATGGTCTGCAACTGTTTTCTGCTAAGTGTGTGGGCCACCAGGGTTCTTAAACAACTGTTGGCAACCTGCCTTACACAGGCGGGATTCTACGTACGCCAGCCAAAGAATGCTCTTGCCTTTATTTCAAGAAGCAGTCTGATGATGTCTCTAGTCAGGCCTGCCTCGGTATATTTAGGATGAGCATTCGAGACCTCTTGTATATACTCATATATTAGTATATACATGTGTGTATGTACTTTGTGGGCTCTGGAGATCAGACCTCGGACTGGTCTGCTTCCGCTTAGGGACTTTTTTTTCTGTTTAACTGCCTCGATTTAACAGTCTTCATAGAAAAGGACCAGCAGAGGTCAGTAAAATACCAGAATTGCTTTCTGCCGAGGGACTTTTTCTTTTTTCTTCTGGCAACTGCCTCTGTTTAACTTTCTTGATAACGACAAGCAGAGGTCAGTAAAATACCCGAATCACTTTATCATTCTCTAGATTTCAGTCCATAGAAATGGTCTTCCACGAGCACCCGTAGACAGCAATATTTTTTTCAAATCTTGTATTTTCACTGATATGACCACCGAAGGCCCTGATTATATATTAAAAACAGAGCTTTGGACTATACCATTTCCCGCTGAAAGGCAATATTTCTCTCCTTGTGTTCCCATACCTAGTTTATCAAGCAGTTTGGTGCTCACTTTCCCTCCATGTTAAAGAACAGTACATGTTTCAGCACCCAGGCTAACGTGTTGCATAGCTAAACACATACAAGGTCCCAAAGGCGAGACCGGTTGCATTGCAAATGCTTGTTTGCATAAGGCGAGCCAAAACAGAAGGGCAGGCACTAATATAATCTTCACCAAATGGGATGTTCACTTCTCTGTGACAAAAGAAGTTCGGGGTAGAGTTCGGTCCCCTAAGATTCTTATACAGAATCCATTTTCTTCAACTTGGATTAAGCTGCACATATGAATACTCAAGACTTCAGCCCCGTAAGTACTAATTGGGAGGCACTGCATTTTAAAAATCTTCAATAGAGGAACAATTGCTCCCCCCTTCTTGGGTTGGGCTAAGCTAAACAATGAACTGATGGCTCTGGAGAATTTATTTCCACTATATGCGAAGTGTGCTCTCCATGAGCCATTAACAGCGAAAACCAATCACAGATAAGAAAAAGTGTTCACACATTTTAGACTAAATTAACCAACTGCTAAAGATTCCAAATTATGCTTCTTTGGGCCGCCGGTCATAATAAATGGGGCCTTCGGAGTACAGGCAACTAAACACTGCATAGTCGTCATACAGTAGCGATGGTAAAAAAGAGCCTTTAACTTTAGGGATATGAGGGGTAGTGGTAAGTAAAAAAGGATGAAGGTAGTTTATGTACAGAATAAATACAAGTGGAGCTAAAACACATCCTTGTCTCGCACCTCTACAGATCTTCACATCTCGAGGCACCTCCTCCTGAGCATGGATTCTTATTCTAGCCTTAAATCCCCTGTGCAAGGATGACAAAAAGTGTACTATTCAAAGTGTTATAAAAAGGTAGAACACAGCTTCAAAAGGTTTACACTGTCCAGCGCTGTGGTCAAATCCATGAATGCGAGGTAAATTGGGAATCCTCAGAATTACCTTAGGTGTCTGTCGCAGTTGACAATCAGCAATGGAGCACGCGCGGTTAAGCCACCTGGGCCTATTAATTGGTGATTTGATCAGAATCATAAGCTTTTTAATACGATTACAGAGATGGACAAAGGCTATCGCTGCAGGGTAATCAGTGTTGGGCTCAGCAAGGCAGGCCCCCAACACGGGCAAGTTCTCACTGATCACTTTCTGAAATAAGTGAATGGGTGTGACAGCCCTCCATTTTAATCTTAATCCATCGGATGAAGTATCAAGTTTACTAGCCACGATTTCCCTGGTGTAAGAGGGTTTTTTGGGCCAGGGCAAGAACTACCTCAAATGGGTTATGGTCACCATGACTAGAGGGGAATCACTTTACCAGATTAGAGAACTTCGAGATTGGATGATATGAAGAAATAATCTATTATGGATGTGTGACCTTGGCCGCTGAAGGTGGGGAGTAGTTCTGTGTCACTACATACGATATCCATGACATTTTTTAAGTCATGGGCTGCCAGAAACGATGCCAGCTCACGTCCTCCGGCATCAGATCTATTTTGTATGCAAGAGGTGTTGAGGGTGGCATAGTTTTCAAAAACTAAACTGGGGCTCAATAAACTCAGTCTTGTATTAAAATCTCCCCGTAAACAAAAACCAGCACGCTGGCTATTGTCACTAAGGTTTTTAAAGGAGTGAAGAGATATATATTCAAACAAGGTTAAGAATTTGGTGTTAGGCACATTACTAAAATAATCATTATAGAAATTGATTGAATATAAAGTTGGCCCTCTTTTGTACCTCACTGCCATAAAATTGGTGTTAACCATCTCAAAAACCCTCACACTGCCTTCCGCTTTAATACTCAATCAAATAGCCAACCCACCCTGACCTGGAGGGAGTTGTTGGCTTATAACATACAAAAGCATCTATTAGGTATATCATGTGTCAACCAAGTCTCCTGGAACATTATAAAATCAAACTAGCCAATAAAAAGAAGCCAGTCCGGACATAGCAACTTAGATTGTAGCCCGGCAACATTCCAACTCAAGGTTTTTTGTGCATGGCCGTTAGGGCTTTCTATTCTGCTCGGGCTAGACAAAATCTTAGGAACAGGCTCGGGAGCCATTCATGAGATACCGGACTGGACCGCACGATAAAAGCAGGAATCAGTCAATTCAAACCGTCAAGGCCTTCTAAAGTAGAGAACGTGTTCCACTGCGCAAAGGTTGGTGGTGGTGGTGGGGGGGGGCGGGGGGTTAGAGGGGCATGAATTCTCAATGCCAGCGGTTTGTGAAAAATAACCAAGAGGGAGGCTGCAAACATTGGCATAAAGGCCACTAGCGTTCTCTTGCTGTTTTAGTATATTACGCCCGCTCAATTACCTGAGCGAAGATTTGTGCGGTGGAACACGTTTTCTACTTTCGAGGGGCTTGAGGGTTTGAATTGACTGAGTCCTGCTTTTATCGTCTGGTCCAGTCCGGTATCTAATGTATCCAATAACGGGGGGGGGGGGATGCGAGCAGAACCCAGACACTTCTCCAAACTCACCAGTCATTGTCATTGCCAAATCTGGTACAGAGGGTTTCAAGTAATGGGGGATAGTCATAGAAGTCATGTTATGAGCTATAGTTCTATAGGTGGTGAAGTCTTACAAAAATGATGTGGAAGGCTTTCAAGAATATGCATGCTAGCAGTATCAGCAAGCACACCTGTGATGTGTTCGTACTTTCCTGTGCCAGGAATGAGACAATATGCAGCATGGAAGATGAGGAGGCAGAGGTTTATCAACTGAACTGCCACTACTAAAGTGTGGGATAATGATGGCATGCTTTGGATGTTTCAGGGAGGAAGGAAGGTCTCAATTGTCCTGAGTTCGCCAGTTCATGCCATTAAATATGGGATTTGTTTTGCAATGTTCAACAAGAGGCGACCTGCCTATAAAGAAACCAGGTGATATGCTGTAAAGCATAAGCACTGGCATGAGATTGTTGAACTTAAAGTGGCACAGTGTAGGAAAATGCCCTTTTTTGACATGGCCATCCCCACTTTTTGCCTTGTATCTGATGCAATTTTGACCAAAGTGCACTGGGTTCCTGCTATCCAGGTCCACAGCGCCAGATCTCTTTCCCTAAACTGTATAATTACTCCCCAAATTGACCATACCTTTAGCACCCACTGTAAGTCCCTAGTAAATGGTACCTCAAATACCCAGGGCATGGGTGTAAGAAACTGGCTCTATATATACTACACCAAAATGAGGTATAGAGTCCAAGTGACCCCAGAGGTTACAGTTAGATAGAACCTTACTCTCTATTTGTGGTAGAGTGGTCGAGCAGTAAGGCAATATCAGAGGACAGTGTTAAGCATTTGATGTACACACCAAGTCTGCAAATGAATTCACGCACTCAAGAACTGAACTCTAGGCCAATTGTTTTTGTATAAAAAAAAAATATACGGTTTTATTTTAGAACCAAGCAAGCCTGGCACAGGTAAGCATAAAATACTTTGCAGTAATAAGTTGCTGATTGTAGAACAGTTTGAAAATGCAAAAGAAATTGTACTTTGTTTGATTTACAGGGAATGCAGTACATTGAAATGAATAGACTTTTTCAGTAAATTACAGGCAAGTTACTTTTTACGTTACTTTTCTAACTCAGTGCTGGATACCTAGCTTCAGCACTGGGACAATGTTGTCAATGTTATCCTATGGAGGAAAAACAGGTTATCGGTTCACAGGTAAGTAATCGACTGTGGGAGTTAAGGTTCTGGGGTTAGACTTGGGGGTCCCCCAGGGTCAGTGATGCACTTTTGTTTCACCCTCAGCGGCACCAGGGCGGCCGGGTGCAGAGTGTTGAGGCCCAATGTTATACAATGGGGGGGATAGGGGGCCTCCTGTTGATGGCTGCTGGCAAGCAGGCCACTGGGTTGTGGGAGCAAAGCTCCTAGGGTTTAGGTCAGGGCAAATAGGGAACCAAATTAGCACCAAAGGTGCAACCTCAGCGGCACTATGGCGGCCGGGTGCAGGGTGCTGTTTTGATGTCGGGTGCCCTGTTATTTTCAATGGAGAACCTCCGGTTAGAAGAAACACTGCAGGCTCAGAGACGAGGATGTTCTGGGTGCGACCAACACTTTGAGGGGTAAGTTGGGACGTCTTGGATTGGTTAGGCACCGTTGGTTTTGGCACACAAGGCCGTGGGGCGTCGGGTGCAGGGGTGCCTTAGGACGTCAGAAAGTCTTACCCGCTCGGGTCGCGGTAGAGGGGATCCTCTGGATTGAGACTTCAGGTGTCGACTGGAGGCTTGAGGCAGTTTAGGAGTTGCTGGATCTCGGGTCAGGATCGCCGGGGTGACCTCTTTGTGGTGTTTTTCCACTCTAGCTCGGGCTGGGTTCAACGGGTGCAGAGTGTGCTGCATTCGCAGTATCAGACCGGAGCCAGAAGCTGCAGTTTGAACAAGTCTGGTGTTCACAGGAGAAGCAGTCTTGGAAGTGAAGGAAGGCAGGTCCTCCGGGCTTTTTGAGGTTGCTGGCTGCAGGACACACCAGGATTTCGCAGGAGCAGGTTCGAGGGGAGACAGGTCGGTAGGGCTGGTGCCAAGTCAGTGGGCATCGTCCTCTTACCTCTGCATGGCTCTTCGTCCTTCTTTTCTTGTTGTCAGGCTGGATCGGAGGAAGCAAGGTTCAGGGTGCCCCCTGAATACTAAATTTAGGGGCGTTACAGGTAGGTAAAGGGTATGGACCAATGGGTCCCTTCCCTGGGGTGGGTACACCCCCTATTGTGCCACTCTCCAGTGGGACGGGGGCAGGAGCCTGTCCCCGATTAGGTTGGTCCCCCCCATCCTCAAGATGGCAGGGACTCGAGGTTGTGCTTCGCTCCCCCACGTGAGGGGTGGAATTGGCAGAGGTGGGCACACCTCTTTCCCTCACTTGTTTTTCCCGCAAGTTCTCCCGCCCAAAGTGGGGGCTAGAACCAGTGGGTGACCATTTGCTGAAAGTAGCAAATGGTCTGGGGAGGCTCACAAAAGCGGCATGCCTTTGAACCTTGCCCTTCGTGAACTCTGCCCATCCTGGGGGAGTAGGCTTGGCACCTTGTCCCAGGATGTACATTGTTTCAGGCACCAGAGAGCAGCAGGCTCTCGGCCCAGGTGTCCAGAAACATGTTTGGTGGTGGCAGCCTAAGCGGCTACTAAGTCGGGTCACTAGAAGTTGGTCGAGTTTAAGGGGACATCTCGAAGATGCCCTCTGTTGTGAATTTTACATTAAATCCCACACTGGCTTCAGTGTGGGTTTAATGTGATGAGAAGTGGATACCAAACTTCCCAGTTTTTAGTGTAGCCATTATGGTGCTGTGGAGTTCATAATGACAAAGTCCCAGCACCATATACTCTTAATGGCAACACTGCACTTACAATGCCCAAGAATGGACTTGGGCACTGTAGGGGCACAGGGCTCATGCCCTTGTGCCCTCACCACTGACATAGTGCACCCAGCTGGAGAGGTGGTTGATCTAGGCCAGGCAGTGTTTTGTTAGGGATGGAACACAGGGCTGTGTGCCATGTCGACTCTTTACTTTGTTCTGCACCAAGACACGCAGCATGCAAAGGCAGTGTGTGAGTGAAAAGGTGCAGGGCCTCTAAGGGTGGCACAATAAGTGTTGCAGCCCATAGGGGCCTTCCCTCTTCACAATGCCCTGGGTACCCGTGGTACCATTTACCAGGGGCCCACCTGTGGCCAGGGATGCCAATTGGGTTTAGGCTTCAATGCAGCTTTAGGGAAGGAACATAGGCCCTGGGGACCTGTGAGAAAGTGGCTCTGTATATACTGTTCCTTAATAGGTACAGGGTGTACAGAGTCCACAGACCCCAAGGGTTTAACAGAGGTTAAAGTTAGATATAACCTTACTCTCCAAAGTGGTAGCCTGGTCGAGCAGTAAGGCAGTATCAGAGGACAGTGTAAAGCATTTGTTGTACACACTCAGTCAGCAAATAGTTCCACACACTCAATAACTGAACTCTAGGCCAATGGTTTGACGCGGGCAGGTTAAATAACCTCCAGGGGATATCTGTGCAGGAACGAATGTGTTTCTCCCCCTGTGGACGCGCCATGCACCTGATGAGGAGCTCTTTTTAACATAAATTGGTGACCCCCTCTTAAATCAAATACGTAAGGTAGGGGCGCCTATTAAGGGTTGACCAACATTTTTGTTCTCACCCTTACTTTTCTCACCCCACTGTAGATAGTTTTATTCGAGCACACTTCACTTCACTTAAGGTCCTGACGAAGCGCCGCGAGATCCTCCTGACTCAATGTGCGCGAAACATGTTGACCATAAGAGTTGAGCGTAGCTAGCCACTCATCCTTTGTGAGCACATATAGCTTTTACGCCACTCAACCCCCCCTTTTTAACTAGGTGGTCGACTGAGCCAATAAACTTCAATTTCAGATCAACCAACCTTTTTAATCACCTACATCTACACTCCCGGGCCCTCACACGCACGCACCATACGGCAGGGAACAAAAGATCTCCGACAAAGAGCCCCTGTATGGGTGCCCGTCGGGTATTGCACCGCCGACCCGACGAGGAGCAGAACCCAGATGATGAAGCATGACACCTAGCTTGCTGGGTGTGTGAGGGTTTTAGTTCCACCCTGAAGGGATTCCCTTCCCTTGTGCACTTTCTTTCATTAGGTTGAAGTCTGAATTGGAATACTTTATTCCCTGCAGACTTCCTGTCCTGCAGGAACTACACATCTCTCGTTGACACTGTTTTATTTTAGAACCAACACTTGGAATTAAAATATACTTTCTCGACAGGAGATGTTTCATAAAAATACTTTTGTATAAGCAATAGACTTTACTAAACAGTTACAAGTAGTTGCAATAAACAACTCTATTTCTAAACACAATACATTGAGCTCAATGATCAATTCAAATGATATGCAACAGATTACTTTTTAGATTACTTCTGTAATTCCAGGCCTGGATCCTAGATCCAGTCCTGGGTCAGTTCTCAGAATCAGCTGTTGAAAGTCGACTTTGGTACTGTAATGATTTTTAACTAATATTTAGCTATTTTAAAAGTTAGCACTTAGAAAATATTTCAGAGCAAACAATCAATTATTCCCTATGGAAGAAAATGTAGGTTACAGGTACAGTAGGTTATCGTTACTTTTGTAATCCAGTACTGGGTGCCTAGACTCAGTACTGAGACCTTTATCCAAAACAGGTAAGTAATTACGTTTTCAGATGTTATACGATTTTTGACGAATATTTAGAAATTGCAGAAATCAACACTTAGAAGAAATTTGACAGAAAAACAGTCAATGGTTTCCTATGGAAGAAAAATGAGTTAAAGGTAAGTATAGTTGTGGGTACTTTTCAGAGTCAGTGCTAGGCACCAAGATCCAGCACTGGGAGCTCACCTAAGAGCAGGTGAGTAAATTCGTTGTCACTCGGCTGATTTTTGGTGATTATTTGAAGATTTGAAAAGTCCACACTTAGAAGAAATTTCAGGAAAAAGCCAGCCAATGTTACCCTATGAGGAAAATAGAGTTTGCGGTTGAAGGGTAAGTACTCGACTGGCAATGTTGAGGTTCTGGGCACAGACTCAGGGGTCTCCCAGGGTCAGGTAGGTATAGTTGTTTCACCCTCAGTGACTCTAGGGCGGCCGGGTGCAGAGAGAGTTAGGCCTAATGTTATCCTATGAGGGATAGGGGGGCCTGGGTTGGTGGCTGCTGTCTGGCAAGCCACGCGGCTGTGGGAGCTGGGCTCCTGGTCACTTACTCAGGGCAAGTGGGGAAGTAGGTTAGAGTAGAGTTTTCACTGCCAGGGCCACTCGGGCGGCTGGGTGCAGGGTGCTTTTGAGCCGTCGGGCGCTCAATTGGTTTCTATGGGAAATCTCCGGTTTGGAAAAAGACTGCAGGCTCGGGGACGAGGACTCTTCAGGTGCCACCACCACTTCGAGGGGTAAGTTGGGTAGTTGGAGGATAGGTAGGTACCCCGGGATTGGGCACAGAGGGCCGTGGGGCGCCGGGTGCAGGGGTGCCTTTTGATGTCGGAAATCTTACCCTCTGTTGATCGCGGTTGGGGTGGCACTCTGTTCTGAGGCTGCAGGCTTCTTCAGGATTGTCGAGGGGGGTCCTTGGGTGCCGGACTCGGGGTCACAGTCGCCGTGGGGTCGTCCTCGTGGGTTTAGTTCACTCCGGCACCGGCCAGGCTTGGCGGGTGCAGAGTGGGCTGGGATCGCGGTTCCGGGCTGCTGACAGGGGTGAAAGGTAGGTTCTGAGTAGAGCCTCTACTCATGGGAGTACCAGGGGATCAGAGTTCAAAGGTAGCCAGGTCCTCCGGGGTTTCTGAGGTTGCTGGCCACAAGAGATGCCGAGTTTGGAGCAGGAGCATGTCCGAGGTTGACAGGCCGGTAGGGCTGGGGCCAAAGCAGTTGGTGTCTCCCTCTCCTTCGCAGCTGCAGGGCAGGTCTTCTTTTCTTCTCGCTCTTCTTGTAGTTTCGGAATCTGGAATCTGGGGAAGGAAGGTTCAGGGTGCCCCTAAATACTAGATTTAGGGGCGTTACAGGTAGGTGAAGGCCAGGGACCAATGGGTCCCTGACCTGGGGTGGGTACACCCCCTATCCTGCCTCTCTCCTGTGGGAGGGGGGCAGTAGCCTAATCCTGATAGGGTAGGGCCTCCCATCTTCAAGATGGCGAGAGCCCGGAGATGTGCTTCACCTCGCCTCCCCCACCTGAGGGGTGGGGTGGGGTGGGCAGGCTGGCACATCCCCTGTCCTTGTATGGGGTTTCCGGCCAAGCTTCCCGCCAGAGTGGGGGGTTGCAGTGGCCTGGGGAAACTCCTTGAGGCGGCAGGCCTTTGAAGCTTCCCTTTGCTCATCCTGGGGGAGGAGATTTATCACCTCACCCAGGATGTGCATTGTTGCAGGCCCGGGAGAGCAGGGGCTCCCCCACCCAGGGGTCCAGCAACGTGTCTGCTGTGTGGCAGCCTGGGCAGCCTCAGAGAAGACGTGGATTGTAGGTTAGTTGTAAGGGGGCATCTCTAAGATGCCCTCTGGGGTGCTTGGTACATTAAATCCCACACTGGCATCAGTGTGGGTTTAATGTGCTGAGAAGTTTGATACCAAACTTCCCAGTCTTTAGCGTTGCCATTATGGTGCTGTGGAGCTAGTGTTTGACGAGCTCTCAGCACCATGTACTCTTAAATGGCAGCACTGCACTTACAGTGCCCGGGAATGGACCTGGGTACTGTAGGGGCACGGGGCTCCTGCTCCTGTGCCCACACCATGGACATAAGGCACCCAGCCAGAGGGGTGACTGACATATGCCTTGGCAGTGTAGGTGATGGGCATGGCACACAGAGATGTGTGCCATGTCGACTCTTCAGTTTGTCCTGTACCCAGACACTCAGCCTGCAAAGGCAGTGTGTGTGTGTGTGTGTGTAAGGGTACAGGGCCCCTAAGGGTGGCACAATGAGTGCTGCAGCCCTTAGGGGTCTTCCCTGGTCACAAGGCCCTGGGTACCTAGGGTACCATTTACCAGGGGCTGACATGTGGCCAGGGTTTGCCAATTTGGAGTTTGTGTTTTAAGGAAGGAACATAGGCCCTGGGAACCTGATTGGCAGGAGTCCAGGGCACACTCAGTCAAAGTACATTCAGCAATTTAGCAAAAAGTGGGGGCATACCATGCAAGAAAGATGGCACTTCCTCACAGGACCTGATTAGCAGGAGCTCAGGGCACACTCAGTCAAAGTACATCAGCCATTCAGCAAAAAGTGGGGGCATGCCATGCAGAAAGAGGGCACTTTCTCACAATGGGTACTAAAAAGGTTCCCTAAGGACTGCAGCATGTATTGTGCCACCCTAAGGGACCCCCTCACCCAACTCACGGAGACTACAATTGCAGGCTGCGTGTCTTGGTGTAGATAAAAGTGAAAACACAACACTGTACACATGTAAATGTAAATGTAGTTGAGCTTATATAGCGCACAGCTACCCGCTGTGGGTTTCCCGGCGCTTGCTTAGGGAACCCATCCTGGTATTCCCCTGTGAGATAGCAGGGTATCCACAAGGTGAAAGTCAGGCATCCCGCTGCGAGGGGCCATTGTGGAGATTAAGCAAGCTATTGCCCAGAGTCGCAGAGTGTGAACCCATGAGTTGAGGAGGCACCGGGGCGAGAATTATCGAGTCCGTGGAATTTTTAGCCCAAGACCCGCCGAGGCGGGGAATTGAACCCTGGTCCAGGACCGATCTCAGCTTCTGGGTCTGCCGCCTCTAACCCCTGAGCCACACTTCATCCCTGTGTGCCATGCCTGCAGACGCTGCATGCAGTATAGGTAAGCCAACCCTACAGCAGGCCTTACAGACCTAAGGCAAGGTGCACTATATTACATGTGTGGGCATATCTGCCAGATCAAATACGCTCCTGTGTTGTTGTACAAGTCAATTCTTACATATCACAAGTGAACAGGGAAGCCATTTTAAGTACTTGTGCTGGACAATGGTAAAAACGAGTTACCCAGCCCCATGCTGGCTTTACTTAAATCTATAGTGTATGGTTTCAACTACCTTGTATTAATAAATATTAATAAACCCACAACGATTCCGGTGGATTTATTAATACATGCACCTAAATGGCACCCAAGAGGTGCCCTCTGAAAACCTACCAGCCTCTAGTGTGCTGGCTGACTGGTGTAGACCAGCCTACCACCACAGAGGTTTCTGACCCTTGCAGGTGGCAGCCTACGCTCTCTGAGGGTAGAAACAATGCCCGTCTTGGTCTGAGGTGTTGTCGCCTTTTCCAAGCAGGATGGCAAAGTAATCAGCATATCAAGGCAGGAGGCTTCAAAGACCTCTGCCGCCTTTGATATGTGACCTTGGCTACCTCAGACAGCGGAAAGGCCAACCCCCCGCCCTGGGTCAATTTGGCACCAGGACAGGCAGGAAATTAGATATGCAGAAAGGCGTGGTGCACTACCTGGCCAGTCACACCCCTAAGGTGAGCTGCCAGACGTGCCCCCGTTTAGGAATATTCAGCCATCTTGGTGATGGCAGAAATAGACACTCCGGGACAGGCTTATGCCCACTTTTCACAGGAAGTGGTCATGTAAGGTACTAGATTTAGGGGTGTTAAGGGTAGAGAAAGATAAGTAGCCCATTGGCTACCACCCGTCATAAAGCAGATTCTACTGACCTAATAAGGACACAGAAGAGCCGAGAAGCAGCAACATGGCTCGTCCCCATGTCCAAAATGAATTGATATTGTGTTTGAAAGGGAAGTCTTTATAATGCTGTAAAGCTGTGGCAGGCAAGTCAGCAATTTGTGACACACAGTGGGTGTGCTTGGCTACTGCTCTTGTACTCTCACATTTACCCTAGGATGAACTATTTTTTACCCCCACTAGTTTTTACAGAACTGCTCACTATGACATAGATCAATCGTTGGATAACTTAATTTCAAGTTTAATTTAGTTTTAAAAGGCCCTACATTGATCATGGCCTTCTATACGAGTTTCAGGTCGGACATAGTTGAGCAAGGAATAGCACTCTGGACCATTGCTTGGGTAATGTTTTTGAGGTGCGATAAGCACTGAAGCGGAAAGTTCTGTTTTATTGAGGATTGTGTGTAGTGTGTATGGATGCAGCTGTGACATCTTATTGTGGCTGCGTCGAAAGACACCATCAGCGATCTCAAATCCTCCGGACAGGGAAAGCAAGAGGATGGATGCTGCAGGAAAGCTCATATGTAAAATGTCCTCCCAGTATTCAAAGCAGCGAGTCTCTTAAGGTAATATTTTCAGGAGGTTATGCATGAAGGCTAGTTGTTGCCCATCCAAGTCACAAATATGGGCATTGAGTCAGCAGAGCCGACTTTGTCTTTTGCCATGGCATTATGCAGAGATCGGTATAACCATTATATATGGACGTAAACCCTCACTCACCCACGGGTGAAATGCTTCATCATTGGGTTCCTCCAACACACTGGGACCGCAAGGTACCCAGTGTGGGCTACAACGTCCCCACAGGGAAGGAGCGGGAGTGTTCTCAAGAAGCACATGAATGTATATACACCTCTAAGGTGTAGATGAGGGGCAGAGTGCAAAAGAAAAAATAGTGTGTTAATTTAAAACTTTCTCAGTAGAGACAACCAATCTTTATTAGAACGTCCTGCTAGACAGAATTAAAAAGCAACGCGAGACAGGGTTATAGATATCTACCGTGTGGTCAACATGTTTCTGCCCTAGATGACAAAAAAAATGTTCAGGGCATTCATCAGGACCAAATGTCTAGTCACTCTGCTAAAAAGTGCTTAAATGATAGACAAATATACTCAGGATAAACTTCGAGACCAACCATACGCAATTGTCGTAATCAATTCCGAAGGTTGGGAGATCCTGTAGCAAACAAAAAAAAGAGGGGACAATCAATGTGATACCTATAACCCTGTCTCACGATTTTTAATCCTGTCCAGTAGGACGTCATAATAAAGATTGGTGGTCTCTACTGAGATAGTTTTAAATGCACACACTATTTTTTCTTTTGCACTCTGCCTCTCGTCTACACCTTAGAGGTGTATATACATTCACATGCTTCTTGAGAACACTCCCTGTGGGGAAGTTGTAGCCCACACTGGGTACCTTGTGGTCCCAGTGTTTTGGAGGAACCCAATGATGAAGCATGTCACCCTTGGGTGAGTGAGGGTTTACGTCCATATAATTGTTATACCCACCTTTACATTTTCTTCTCTCCCCACTCTTTGTTGTAGTTAGTTTTGCTGCCCTATACCAAGTGTGAGTTTCATTCAATCCTGGAAGAGTATAGGTGAGCTTCGTACCTTCTTTTTCTGTACTGTACACTTCCCTTGGCCATCCGTGTGAGAGACATTATGCAGAGATCGTCACAGCTTTGTCTCACATCCCTGAAGTCTTATGCAAAGTTGAAAATAGTACATTTGCTATTCTCTGATAACACTCTGGGCAGCACACAGAGGAAGAGATAATACACATGAAAGAAAAGGCAGACTCTCTCAAAGCGGTGGGTGTTGAGTAACAAGAAATTCTTTAGAAACTCCTACCATCATAAGAACTACTATTACCAGAGACAGAGTTCAATCATTGGTGGTCATACCATCCTCAACACTACAAGCACACAGGTACAAGAGCCATCAGACAAGGCTCCAAATCGCAATCTGCTCGTCAACATAAGGCAGCAAATTCATCTAAACGCCCATTGTCAAATTCAGGGTGAAGACAGTCTTGTACCCTCCTCTTCACTAGAAGGCTGTATTACTTAACATTTGGGAGTGTGGCAAAACATTACAAGTGACAGGTGCTAGCAGGTGTTCACAATGGAACACACACTTTCAAAGCGGCACCTCCCTTCTTTCCACCAGATCACCATCAAAACAGTGCATTGCTGTCCTTCCCAAGCTGGCAGGTTTGCTTCTAAATAAAACAATATTCCCGGCCCCACATCACCAAAAGGGAAAAGGCATCTATTCAGGTTGCTTCCTCATAACCAAGAAAGGGTCAAGGGCAGATTTTAGATCCATTTTACATCATCATCTTGCCAGCAAAAAGATAAAAAGGAAGAGGTTTCTCATGCTAGAGCCTCATCAAATACCCTGTTTACTCAGGAAAGGAGACTCAATATGCTTCATGTACTTGTGGGATGCATACTTCCACATGTTGGCAGAAAGGAAGTTTTCTTCATTGCTTGGTGGGAGACTCATTACCAGTATGCATTCCTACTTTTTGGACTTATGACTGCATCTTGGACATTGTTCAAACGTATGGCAGTAACAGACCACCTGCATACTGGAAAGATCTTCATATTCCTGGAGGACTGGCCGATCAAAGAAAGCAAGCGTGTAAAATAGAGAATCTGTCTTTACAGAACTATTCATTTACTTTAACTGGGCCTGTGATTACATTTTCCAAAATTAGTCGTGCCACCAGTTTGAACACTAACATGCCTAGGAGCGACTCTAAACACTATACAAGTTAGTGTTTCCTTTGGAGTTCATGTGTAATTTCAGTGAAATGTCAGATTCTCATTAAAAGAACCAAATCGAGCAGCACAACAGATTCATCACTTCATGAGCGATGGCCTGCAAGCTACTGTCCAAAATGCAAGATCTCAATATGAGATGAGATCTTTGCAACAATCCTTGAAAGAACAATTGTCACAGAAAGTCAAAATTCAAAACAGGGAATCACAACTGACAAAAGGAGATCTCACTCTAATTGGGGTGTAAATGGAGCGATCTTCTGTAAGGCTTTTTATTTCAACAAAGTCTACTCTGCAAGATGTTAACAGATGCATCTCTGGTAGGCTGGGGAGTACAATAAGGCAATCTGTCCAAGGACTATGCTTACTGAAGTAGAGCTATTACCGCATCAACTTTCAGGAGCTCAAGGTGGTTCATCTAGCACTGGAAGTTTTCTTTCAGCCATGTTTGGCATTGAACTGGATTCTGGTGGGAACAATCTTCCCACCAAAATGTACTACCTTAAACTGGGTAAACCAGATCCAGACCACCGTTATAAGAAGCCCAGGGAAATGGTTTGTGCACAGAAACAGGATGATAAAAGCAAATCATCTTCCTAAAGTCCTTAATTGCCTTTCCAAGGATCCCCAAAATAACAATTTCTATCCCTCACTTCCACCATCTCAAACTTCTTTTACTATTTCAGATCTCCCAAATAAGCCTTTCTAAACCCTTCCCTCCGACCCCTCCCTCACCCCCCACTAATCCCAAACTTCATCCTGCTGCTATGATCTCCAAATATACCCTTTCTAGACCCCTCCATGAAATTTATTTGAGCAGTGGACAGGTGTGTCTGTTTGGATTGAAAAGGATAGTTGAGGGATAGACCCTCCACTATCCTTTACAATCCAAACAGACACACATGTCCACTGCTCAAATACATTTCATATTTCCCTATACTAATCCACCACTAATCCTGTTTGGGTTCCAGAGTAGCCTGCTACTCCACAAAAAGTGCTTTGATGACTCATCAGAGGTACTAAGCGCTATTTAAATGTAAACTCCTCCCTCTTCTATCCCATCACTATCATTTTCAACCCAAATAACACATTCACATGTCCACCGCTCAAATTAATTTCATATTTTCTCTATACCAATTCACCACAAATCCTTTGTGGGTTCCGGAGTAGCGTGCTACTTGCTGAAGAGCGCTTCAATGACTCGTTAGGGGTAGTAAGCGCTATATAAAAGCAATTTACAATTACATAAGAATGTTGGGGGGGGGGGGGGGTGGAAGAGTCCAATAATGGATAGCCGTACACTATCCTTGAATAAATTAAATTGGAATAAGAAGCTTTGAGGCTCATAGTATTAATTGCAACATTTCTGGTGGTGAGCCCTCGGGAACCTTCCTGCCCAGTGGGCAGAACAGGAACAACCTTGCCGCTGGAACATCAAATGAAATAACAATTCTAGGTAAGAGGCAATCCATGGTGCTGTTAGAGAAGGAAAAGGAAACTCATTTAAATGTTTCTCTATACAAACGGCCTATCAGAAGGAGGAAATGCCTAGCTTTATGTAATGATGGAACTCTCATTTGAGCATCAGGCATTGTAGACTGAGGCTGTCAATAAATGAAAGTGAATAAGACTGAAGGCGAGCTATGGCATGAGGTAATGTGATGTGACGAGAGAAGGCGCACAACAAAAGCGCAAGGAACAGAGAACTCTGCGCAGATGTAGATGTTCTATGCAAGGACAGGAAGACCCTGCATGTCATTCAGCAAGGACCCGACAGTTCAGTGTGAAGAAAGAAGATTAGTGCCCTGTGCATTCATTGAGAGACACTCACTAGATTATAAAAAGGAATAGGCCCTAACCCCATGGACTAACGCTCTGAGGTAATGAGAAGGAGGGGGCCTTAGGCATCCGCATTGTTCTGTATTTAAAAAAATAAAATAAAAAAAAGGCAACATGTTCACTTTTCTTCTGGTCTATGTCTATGCTTAAGGACTCAAGACTAAACAATCCATTTTCTTCAACAGAATGAGACGTTAAAAGTTGTCACATGGCAATACCAGTGTACAGGAACTTTCATCACAAAACAAACATATTGAACTGGGAAAGAGATTTAGAGACTGAGATCCCTGGGAAGATGTGTCTAGCTGCAGTCTAATGTTAAGGGAATATGATGCATCCTAGGGGGAACAGAATGATGCAGCTATGACAATGCACAATATTGGGGAGAGACTCCAAGAAGAGACTGTTGTATACTGTATCTTGCACCTCAAGGTCCCTCATCCTTACAACAACACTAAATTGGAATAAAATGTTTTGAGCCTCCGTATTTCACGTGACACTATGGCTCAGTAGGTTATGTTATTTTAGAAGGACTGCCTTAGGGCACCAAGGCCTGCTGTAATGGTGACATACATCTACCCCATGCAGCGTCTTTGGCATGGCACACAGGAGTGTGCCATGTCGTGTTTCCAATCATAGTTTGCACCAGTTCGCATGGCCACCTCCAGGTCCAAGAAGCCTCCCATTACCTGCCAAATTCTCCTGCCTTCAATCTTGGCTCTGTCCTCTTCAACTTCTACAAGAAACTTCTTGGAACTCTACTCACTGGTAACCGCATCAGAATGCATCTGTATGCCAATGATGCACAGATTTACTTGAAAGTCTCCTGAGCTCCTCAGTTACAGCTGACACCTCATCCAGGCATGAAAATCCACCACCTGTCTGTAGCACAACCCCACCAATAAACAATTACGGCGGTTTGCCAAAAACAATAAGCAGCAACTAGCCCAAATCTGTCAGTGACATGAACCTGGATGCATTCAGTTCCCAACTTTAACCCAATGCTGATTCACTCTGGTGTCCCTGAGCAGCAACCTCGCACCCAAAGAACACACCATGAAACCTAATACTACTTGATACCACCTCTCTCTAAAGAAACAAAGTAGAACTGTTCCTCCCAGAAAGTGACCTCAGCTCTGCTGTTCAAGGCCTCATACTTTTGCAATTAGCAATTGAATGGTTGCATGTCCTGCACCACAGCATTCCTGACATTACGTGGCCTCCCCTTCAAGGGTATCCTACTTGTGGCAGCCCTCCTCATGAAGGGCCTTAAGAAATCTGGCCACATCCCTCTCACCCAGACAGAACTCCTCTGTCTCCCCTTTTAATGCCTACACTCTTTTCAAAGCCAATTGCATCATCTACAAAGTCATCATGATCTACACCCCTGCCTGAAAAGCTAGTAGGTCCAACATCTGTAGCGGGGTTCACAATACCCAAATCCAAGATGCCTTAAGACTGCAGATTAAAAAGTGCAAAAAAGAAAACAAAATAAAGCAACAGGCCTTCTCCATGTATGGACCCCTGATCGCTGACCATTTCCCTGTATTGATTAGGACCACCCCAGCAGTGCTCCTGTTCAGGAAATCGCTACAGACCCTTCTGTTTAATGAACACTACATTGCAAAGCAGTTACAGTCTACTTGTTATGTTTGGGAAACTTGAAGAGTGCCCATACACCAATGGTTTCTTGGCTCTGTGACCATCGGGAAGTTAAGTAGAGAGCTTGGGCTAATCAAAAGCTATTTAAACAGCCAGGCCTTTAAAAGCTTCCTGAACCTCTGGAAGTTAGGTTCTGGCCTGACTGAGGAAGGGAGCGAGTTCCATAAGATGGGGGCCAGGACAGAGGAGCTCCTGCCCCCTGCTCTGTTGCTTGAACTGAGGGATCCTCAACAGGTTGGCAAGAGACTGCGAGAGCCTGAGTTGTAACTTATATACCAAATCTGCTTAATACAAACTTTGAAGCCTGGTCATGAATAGATTTGTAGGGGGCGTGGACAGCAAGATGTACTGAGCTCTGTACCGGCCCACAATATCCTGTCTACACATGCAGCCCTGGGGCCCATCTGTCCCCTAAATTCACGTAACTGTGCCTGATAGTTCTCCAAAGCGGTACAAAAGGGGGTGGTGATGGACGGAGAATCAGAACCAATCAAACACTCACACCCAGTCAAGAGATCTGGGTTTGATCCATCACCGTTCTTTAGCCCACTCTGCCACCCCAGTTCAGACATGGCCATATGCAAATCAGTCTGACCCTGTACCTTATGGGAACAGTCCAGCACGAACTGCCAAGCCATGCCTTCCCTGGACCGGAAACAAGCTTCCTAGGACCGGTTTTAGTTCTCCAGGCACGATTTGGGGAGGGTTTTTGTCCCGAGAGGACTGCAACTGCCAATTTTTGAGCCGCGGCTTGTTCGGATGCTGCCAGCGAGCCTCAATGTGGCGGCTGCCGTCATTGTCGCAGACCGATAAGAGCGATGAGGTCCCTCTACCTGACTGCTACGCACCTGGGGCACTGCGGTGATTGCAGTGCCTGGATTGTGTTCCCCTGCCCAACAACCCCACCCCCCCCACCTGTCTGAGAGGACTGTGGTGAGTAGCGGCTACCGTGGGCCTGGATGTGGCCGACGAGGTCCCCCCTATCTCCCCCGGGTGTATATCTACTATGATGCGTGTTGTTTTCCTCTCTGCCTGTGCTGGCGTAGTTTAGGCTGCCATGCACTAACAACCTCAAGTAACTAAAAACTACTTGGGGCCCGATTTCACTGGGCAGCCCTGCTGACGGCATCCGTCATTAGCGAGTCAGTCGTACTTGTGATTTCCTTTTTTTTTTTTTTTTTTTTGCAATTCAGTGAGGTCAAGATACTTAAACATAATTCATAGTATACAAAAAAAGCCTTAAATCAGGGACATATACAAACATAGAGCCATAATGCAACATAGATAATCCGTAATTTACAGACATATATCTAATAATAATCATTAAAATATATTACTATACCCAATTAGCAATCGGCTCCCATATTGCAGCCCCCACTTTCTTCCTTGCCCTACCTTTTAGTCTATATAGGGCGGTTTCCAAATTGTACAATGAGATAAGCTTAGCCCTCCAGTTAACAAATGACAGGGGTTCGGGATCAAGCCAATGAGATGTTATGCATAGCCTCAGAACCGCCATACATATGAACTTTAGGCCTCTATGAGGTACCAATTTCCTCCCCAAGTCCATACCATGTTCTATCCCGAACAAAACCAGATGTGCAGTCAGAGAAATCGGTATACCCAGAGACCCTAAAATAAAAAACATTCAATATCCGATAAAAGTTGATGGAGCGAAGGGCAGGAGAAAAACATGTGTATCGAATCTGCCCCGTATAAACCACATCTAGCACATCTCGTCCCCCTTCCAGCCTTCCACTTTGTAATCTTTGCTGGCGTATAATATAAATTAAACATAGCCATATAGGCTTGACTTCTTAAACTGCCAGAAAGCAAAATAGCACAAGCGGTCCTCCATACCAGCTGAAGATCGAGATTGGTCAATGACAGTTTTCCCTCCTACGCTGCTTCAAATTTACGGATGTCATCGGGCTCTTTTAAGATAATTTCTTTGTATATTTGACCTATTTTGGATTTCCCTTTTATCGACTCCAATAGCCGGATCTGAGACACCTGGCAGTTCCGCCTCGCAATTTCAACCTGCAATAAACTTCTAAGTTGAAGATATTTGAAAAAATCAGACCTACCAACCCCAAATTTCTCTTGGAGTGTCAGAAAAGAGAGAATATCACCCATCTCTAATAGATCCCCTATTACTCTTATACCTTGCTGTGACCACCTCCTCATAACTGAATCATGACATACAGTAGAAGGCAGAATATACGAATCAAAAGGTGTATACCACGTGATGCAAGGGATAGCTAGTTGTTTCCTGAGCCTCTTCCATACTGCATATGCTGCCTGAATGATCTTAAACCGTACTTGGGATTTCCAGGTGACTTGTACAGTTGTACGAGCGAGCAAGGACGATGCGATAAACGCCTAGCGCTCGGAGCGACTCGTACACGTCAGAGATCCCCTCGAGACGACCCCGCCATGGCCGACACGCACAGCGCAACGGGGCAGATTCATGCCCGACCAAATACGATGCACGCGCCGAGCAGCTGGATCGAGTCGAGCCTCAGACTCGAAAAAGCTCTGGGATCACCGACCCTGGGAGATCCCCCCCCCCCCGCCCCCCTAACCCTAACTCCAAAGACCGATTACCTACCTCGAAACCAATAACCTATTTTTCCTCAGAGTAATATTAACACTTTTTCTCCCAAAAAGTTTCTAAGTGTCGACTTTTGAAAACTAAGAAAATTCCTTAAAACATAAATAAATAAATAAAAAAACACAAATAACCAAAACACATTTTCTCAACGGTTTTCAGGAAATGTCCCAGTGCTGAATCTAGGTATCCAGCACGGAGTAAGAAAAGTAACGTTAAAGTAACTTACCTGCAAAGCGAATTTCCTCCCATAGAAACTTTTTCACATAGTCACCAACGTTATCCTAAGTGTCAACTTTTGAAATACAAGAATATTCTTTAAAAATCGTACAACTAACTAAAACACATTTACTCAACTGTTTTCAGGAAATGCCCTGGAGCCGATTCTAGGATTCAGCACGGTTAGTAAAAGTAATCCGAAAAGTAATGTAATTGCATTTTACTGAAAAAGCCTATTGATTCCTATGTACTGAGTCTACTAAGTGCGTGCATTGCATTGCATTGCAACCCCTGTAAACTTGAATTGGTACAGCACTGTTGTTGCACCCTCAGCGGTACTCGGGCGGCCGGGTGCAGAGTGTTGAGGCCCAATGTTATCCTATGGAGGATAGGGGGACTCCAGTTGGTGGCTGCTGACAAGCAGGCTACGGGGTTGTGGGAGCAAAGCTCCTAGGGTAAGCCCGGGGCAAGTTGGGGACCAAGTTAGCCCAAAAGGGGCACCCTCAGCGGCACTAGGCTGGCCGGGTGCTGTTTGGAGGTCGGTGCCCTGTTGATTTCAATGAATATTCTCCGGGACAAAGAAACACTGCAGGCTCGTGGATAAGAATCTTCCAGGAGTGACTACCACTTCGAGGAGTAAGTTGGGATGTTGAGTTGGTTAGGCACCGCTGGGTTGGGCACACAAGGCCGTGGGGCGTCGGGTGCAGGGGTGCCTTGGGACGTCGGATTTTCTTACCCGCTCTGGTCGCGGTAAGGGGGGGGTCCTCTGGATTGAGGCTGCAGGCGTCGTCTGGAGGCTTGAGGCAGGTCAGGGGTCGCCGGATCTCGGGTCAGGATCGCCGGGGAGACCTCCTTGTGATATTTGTCCGCTCGGGCCGGATTCAGCGGGTGCAGAGTGTGCGGGATTCACGGTTCCTGGCTGGCACCAGAAGCTGCAGTTCAAACACGTCTGGTGTTCACAGGAGAAACAGCTTGGAAAGTGAAGGCAGGCAGGTCCTCCGGGGTTTGTGAGGTTGCTGGCTGCTGGACACGCCAGGGTTTCACCAGAGCAGGTTCGAGGGGAGACAGGCCTGTAGGGCTGGGGCCCAAGTCAGTGGGCGTCGTCCTCTTTTTAGCTCTGCACGGATTTTCGTCCTTCTCTTCTTGTGGTTGCTGGATCTGAGGAAGGAAGGTTCAGGGTGCCCCTAAATACTAAATTTAGGGGCGTTACAGGTAGGTAAAGGGCAGGGACCAATGGGTCCCTTCCCTGGGTTGGGTACACCCCCTATTCTGCCACTCTCCAGTGGGAGGGGGGGCAGGAGCCTGTCCCTGGTTGGCTGGGTCCCCCCCATCCTCAAGATGGTGGGGACTCAAGGGTGTGCTTCACCTCGCCTCCCATAGGTTTTCTGGGGGCATCTCTGAGATGCCCTCTGTTGTGCATTTTACATTAAATCCCACACTGGCATCAGTGTGGGTTTAATGTGCTGAGAAGTTTGATACCAAACTTCCCAGTCTTCAGTGTAGCCATTATGGTGCTGTGGAGTTCGTAATGACTAACTCCCAGCACCATATACTCCTAATGGCAGCACTGCACTTACAGTGCCCAGGAATAGACTTGGGCACTGTAGGGGTACAGGGCTCAAGCACCTGTACCCCCACCACAGGCATAGGGCACCCAGCTAGAGGGGTGACTGATGTATGTCAGGACAGTGGTTTGTTAGGCATGGCACACAGGGCCGTGTGCCCAGTGCAGTAGACTAGTCTCTGTGCCACAATCCATCAGGTTCAATGCATGGTGTCATGGAGGGAAGGCCCATGTCTGTAGAATCATCTCTGCTCTGTCCTCGAGATTACATATTAAACATCCTCGCCAGCCATTCCTCTTGTAAAAGGGGAGTGTGGGAACACAATATCTTGACAGCTGCCAGAGCCATGTGCAAGAGGCGGCGCATAGTGTAGGAGCGGCCCGGAGAAACACCCATGTCATGCAAAAGAATCAAGGTATTTAGGGAGAGGGGTCCTGAGCGTTAGGGTTTCACCCAACATAGTCCCCAACATATCCCAAAAGGGCTTAATCAAGGGACAGTCGCATAGAACGTGCACAAGGTCACAATGGGTGGCTAGGCACCTCCAACAGTTTGCATGTGGCAACAGTACCACCACATGCAGCTTCACTGGAGGCCAGTGCCAGTCATGCAGAGGAAGAATTTCAGGAGGGCCTCCCGTGTCCCTCTGCCACGCACCCATGCTGCATCAGAAGCAAGGCTGCAACTGGAGATGCCGCCACCCCCGTTGGTGGGGTAGGCCGAACTCCTTGCATAGCTGCTTGAAGGATTTGAGGTCCCCGTCTGCAATGACCTGGTCAAGGCTGTGGATGCCTTCCGCTCGCCACTGTTCCCATCAGAGGACCCCCCTTCAATGCGTAGGCAGTTGTTGCCACATAAGAGCGCATGCACATGGAGACAGGGATCCAGTCCAAGGAGGCGATGCTCCTGGTGCCATGAATTCCGCATGGCCTGCAGCATCGGTTTGTCAGGGCGCATCGGAGGCGTGCCTCCCTTGTACAAAGGGTCAAGTCCATGCCATATCGACAATAGTGATCGTTCTGCCGATACCCAAAGTGGTGGGTCCAGTGTCAAAGGGAGCATATAAGCCATCTGAGAGAGGTGGAGGGCAAAGGCGTAGTGCTCGACAGACAGTAGGCCCAGGCATCCGCACAAGCGCTGCACCGAGTATTTGTGTAGGACAGGCAGGGGCGAGAGGGTCCCCAGACAAAGACACATATCCCTGCATCCACTGAACATAGTGTTGACAGGGGGACCAGTAGAGATAGCATGAGAAGGGCATATGTGAACAGCGGGAGCGTGACCATCTGTACTACCTGTACTTTCCCCACACATGGACAGGTCTAGATGGGACCACTTTTCAAAGTCCAGTCTCGTGCGGGCTATGAGGGGGGATCCAGATTGTCCACCGCCATTAGATCAAAGCCCCCAGTCCGCCAAGATCCCTAGGTACATGAGGTGCGATGGGGTCTACCAAAAGGGGTAAAAACCAAAGGAAATGATGGACGGAGTGTTGAACATTGCAAGCACTCACCCCCAGTCAACTGATCTGGGTTTAATCCATCACCGTTCTTTAGCCCACTCTGCCACCCCAATTCATATGGCCATGTGTGAACTGGGGTGGCAGAGTGGGCTAAAGAACGGTGGTTGATTAAACCCAGATCAGTTGACTGGGGGTGAGTGCTTGCAATGTTCAACACTCCGTCCATCATTTCCTTTGGTTTTGCTTTGTTCGCCATAAGTTGGCAGGGTATGCTCAGACGCGAGTCCCTTGCTCACTTTGCCACTGGATTCAAGCAAGCCTGGCTGAAGACGGCTGAAATGCCAGAAACCGGTCCTAGGAAGCTTGTTTCCGGTCCAGGACAGACATGGCTTGGCAGTTCGGGCTGGACTGTTCCCATGAGGCACAGGGTCAGACTGATTTGCATATGGCCATGTCTGAACTGGGGTGGCAGAGTGGGCTAAAGCACGGTGGTGGATTAAACCCAGATCAGTTGACTGGGGGTGAGTGCTTGCAATGTTCAACACTCCGTCCATCATTTCCTTTGGTTTTACCAAAAGGGGTAGCCATGGATCGCCACCCTTGTGGTAAGATGCAATATGGTTAGTGCCTCACTTTGGTCCCATTTCACCTGGTCCCTGACAGGGCCACAAAGTCAGCTATGATGTCCATTAGGTCTAGTAGAGAACAACAGAGGTCTGTGAGGAGTAGGTCATCCACATACAGATATATCCTCGATGTCCCTTCTGGCAGAGGTAAACCTGTGAGGAGCAGCAATTGGCAAATGGTGGCCACAAGGGGTGCCATTGCTAGCAGAACAGGAAAGGGTCCGACAGGAAGCAGCCACAATGGACCTGTGCTGTGGGGCAGCCGAAGAGACAAAGGACCGAGGCCAAATCTTTTCAAGGGGGTGAAGAGGTACCCCCACTCAATCCTATCGAACACCTTCTCCGACCGACTTTGGCCTCCCAGAGGGCATAAGCGAGGGTACGGAGGTGGTTCCTGGAGCAGCAGCTAAGGACAAACCCTACCTGCATGTGGTGTATAGGGGACGGGATCCCCTTACGAAGGTGAGCCACTACTGAGGATTTTTAGATCCCTATTAAGTAAGGAGGTGGGCCAACAGCTGCCACATAGGAGGGGGTCCTTCCCCAGACTTCGGGAGGATCGCCATCACTGCGCTGTTAAGAGATGGAGCCCAGCGAGCCCCTCTGTTCAGCCTCTTGGAAGGCAGCATGAAGCGAGCCAATGACAACCCTGCCCGCCCACTGGTAAAACTCCGCGGGGAAGCCATTCTCCTTGGGGCCTTAGGATAGTGGAGTTGAGATGGCTTGTGTCTTCCTGATTTCCCCCATCAAGTAGGGCCAGTCTCTCCTCCGAGAGACTAGGGAGATGGATGCCCTCGAAGATGGCCTCCAGTCAGTCAGCGCCAGCCATCATCTCTGAGGTGTACAGTGTCTGGTAGAAGGTCGCAAACGTATGGTCTGTGTCTTGTGAGGACCTTGCTTCCCGCAAAGTGGATGGCGAGGATGGCTACAGCGGCCTCCTATCTGCACAGTTGAGCACCCAAGAAGCGACCTACTATTTCGCCCTGCTCACAGTGGCAGCCTTCAAGCCTCTGAAACGCGTATTCAGCTTTGAATGTGCAGAATGCGTAGAGATCCATGCGAGCCTTCTATAGAAGACGACTCGCGGGAGGGAAGGGTTTTGCAGCGTAAAGTCACGTTTTAGAGTAGTAATCTCGCCCTCCAATTCCCTCTGATGAGTTACTCTCCGTGCATTTGCCAGAGCGGTGATCTTCATGAGCTTGCCACAGGATCCTACGGAAGAATACCGAGCACCTGTTGTCTTCTAGGTATGTGGAGACATAAGCGCGCAGTTGGGCTTAACCCTGGGAAGGGGGATAGGGGGTGCGGTAGCGCGGCATGTTCAGGCGCCATAGCTTGTGAACCAGAGGCAAGGCATAGGTCCAGGGATAGAAAGAACTGTGCATGGTCGGAGAGCATGCCTTCCATGATCCGGGATTCCTGCATGATGGACAACTCCCAGTGGGAGACCAGGAAGTAGTCCAATCCAGATTGAGTGCCATGTTCCGGCGAGAGGAAGGTATACTCCCAGTCTGCCGGATGGGAGCGACTCCAGTGATCCACCAAACCATGGTCAGAGAGCACGTCCCCCAGAAGGGCTCGGTCCACGTTTATGCTCGTGTCCTTTGGGCTGGTTCGGTCAAACGCTTTACTGTGTTAGGTTCCAGTCACCCCCAAATAAGTAGTGAGAAGCCTCAATCTCAGTGAGGAGGCGGCTGAGCTGGCGGAGATAGGAACGCTTAGCACCTGTAGGGGTGCACACCAAGCCTATGCAGAGCGCCCTATCCCAGGGCTGCAGTTGGCAAAAACATACCAACCATACGGGTCAAACCAGGACTTGACTATTGTGACTTGCAGTGAACTGCAGGGGAGAATCGAGACTCCACATTTCCTGGGGGAAGGAGGGTCCATCTCCTGTCTCTACCCACGCTGGACAGCTGCTGTGCATCACTCTCCCAACGCAGTCCTGGTGCAGCTTTTCAGACTCTAGGCTGGCGAGATGTCTCCTGTAACAGGGCCACATCCACCAGTTTTAACTGCTGATAGGACAGCACATTATGCTTTAAGTAGTGCGTTGGCCCGTTGACATTCCGAGTGTGAGTGAGTGAGTGAGTGAGTGTTGGGGGGGGGGGGGTGTTAGGGACTGCAGGTGCTGACGTAGCCATTAGGGCAGGGCGTGGGTCTGGTAGCGACACGGGCAGCAAGGACCCAAAGGAAGAGGCTGAGGAGGCAGAGTGTAGCCTGGGAAGGATGATGGGGGTGGGTGGGAGAGAAGAGAGGGAGAAGAGGAGATATGAGAGGGTGGTGGCGAGGGGCAGAGCAGAAATTGGATAAGAAGTAACCAGGTTGAGGGTAGGGCTGCAGTGTCAGCAAGAGAACGGTGGGTTGAGGCATCCCCCCCGATGTCTAACCAACAGTCAATAGTGCATTTCAAGGACGGTAAAGGTCTGGCAGTGCCAGCAGGAGGAGGGTAGCAGGGGGAGTGGAAGGGAACCAGCAACAGGGCTCCGAGCGCTACTAAAGGCAAGAGGGCTCCAAGGGGAGGAGAGAGATGGTGTTACCAATAGTGGTGAGCAGGTAGCTCAGGGTCTCCCTTCAACCAGGCAAGCTGCAGGCCAAAGCATGGGGAACGTTGTAATACACCAAAATACATCAAAGTACGCCTCTGCATAGAATGTTACAGGGGCCTGCAGAAGCTCAAACAATGTCACGCAACGGAGTACAAAACAGTGCAGCTGCACAATAAGAAAACATATAGTAACTGTGCAATTAACGCAACATTAAGTAGTAGTATCGGCATGCAAAAGGGTACTCCTCCATCTGCCGCTGAGAATAGTCCATGGCCCCCAGTCCTCGGTGCCCTAGGTAGGGTGGTGGGTGGGGGGGAAATGTCTGCGGTGCCTTCCGGACATCTTAGCCCTCAAGATGGGCGGGCTTCAGCGGTGATCAGGATAGGTCTCAGCCCTGGTCCCGCATGATGGCTGCCACCGGTTTGAGGGTCAGGTCCCCGTCGTCCTGGGAGCGGACAGCCCTCTCTGGGTCTCTGCCCAGTCACATTTCCTGCTGCAACCTCCTCAGCCACCAGAGGCGGTGTGGCAAGAGAACGGAGCTCGGGATGTTAATTCGGGGGCAGTGTCAATAGAATGAATGGCAAGTCCTTCCATGAAAAGGCGCAGAGCTTCCAGGTCAAAAAAGTCCTTGGATCTGCAGTCAGTTGTGATCCACATTCATGCTGGTTCAAACAGTCCATACTTGATGTCGATTTGATGAAGGTGGGGCCAGAGGGCTAGTAACGCCTTTCTGCGGTCGTTGGTCTCCCGTGTGAAGTCTGTGGCTATGCGTATTTCTTTCACCTCATGGCCTCCCTGTTTGGTTCTGGTGCACGTGGCCGATGGGGTACACCCTTTGGAGTTCCAGGGATGGGTGAAGGTCAGGTCAGTGGGGGTGGGAAGGAAGCTCCTGAGGAAATCCGTGACGTCCACACCCTTGGCACGCTTGTGGTGGGCATGAATGTAGTGAGCCTTGTGGCTGTCTTGGCCTGGTCTGGGCAATGTGACAGTTCTAGGGCAAGCCCTCAGTGGTTGCAGTCAGTCTGTGGCCTAGTGCAAGGTGTCGGTGTCCCAGGCCCCTAAGCGAGGGAGGGGGTGTGGGGGAGAGGGTGCCTCTGAGGGTTCAACCCTGGGGAGGGGTTCAACAGGGAGGCCTCAAGTGCGGTGGGAGGCACCTGCCAGGCTACATTGTGTAAGTGTAGCCTCCAGGTGCTTCACTCACCACTGTCTGTACTGGTTGCGTGACTGCCCCCGGGAGCTCCTGCAGTCCGTCACAGGCCTCTTTAAACCACCTCAAGATAGCCTCTTCCCATTGGCGCTCTCGGGCCCAGCAGGTCCACGTGTGCACACAGATGGTGGGCCTAGCCAGGCCAAGGTTGCGCTTCAAAATGGCAGTCGGCTTTCCTCTTCCTGCTCAGCCTCCACTACTGGTTGTTGAGAACCAGGCGCTCTGGCTCCTGGACCCCAATTAGGGCAGAAATAGAGTCCGGTCTCTGAATGGGAGAGGCGAACTGCCCAATTTGAGGTTGTCGCAGGTGAGGGGGGCTTCCCGGGCTTTTGTACTCTCTAGCATGTGCCTCTCATGCGTGTGGTAGAGTACAAAGGGGTGCCGATGGTGAGCACCCCTGCGGTGTCTGTAGATGCGGGTGGGAGGGGCTGCCCCCCGATTCCCTGCCGGGCCTCAGCAGTTCCCTCCAGCCAATTGATAAAATGACAGCCAGCTCACTTCCCCATTCTCGGCAGGCCTCTGCGTATGCTGTTGGGGTTATGGGGCAGTCAAGCCTGTGAACATTGCAGGTCACAGTATGGTGCTGGCCAGGCCTAGCCAGAAAATCCCTGGGTGTTGGTGTCTTGTGTGTCTGCAATGTGGCAGAGGTGCCCGGTCTGCTGAACTCAAGGCCCGCACCTTGCCTCTCCCTGCAGGTCCTCCTCTTCAGTATCAGCCCATGTCAAGTCAAGTCATAGAATTTGTATAGCGCACTACGTACCCAGAGGGTTTCAAGGCGCTTAGGAAGGGGAGGAGGATTATTTGTCAAATATCCACGTTTTAAGCTGCTTTCTGAACGCTAGGTGGTTCTGGGTGAGGCGAAGGTAGGCGGGGAGTGAGTTCCATGTTTTAGCAGCCAGGTATGCAAAGGATCTGCCTCCCATGGTGGTCTTGTTGATGCGAGGTATAGTGGCGAGGGCTTGGCTGGAAGATCGTAGTTGGCGGGAGGGGGTGTAGAAGGACAGTCGAGAGTTGAGGCAATCTGGTCCGATGTCGTAGAGTGATTTGTGTGCGTGGGTAAGCAGTCGGAAGGTGATCCTCTTATTGACGGGTAGCCAGTGGAGGTCTTTAAGGTGATCAGAGATGTGTTCGTTGCGAGGGATGTCTAATATGAGCCTGGCTGATGCGTTTTGGATTCGTTGGAGTTTCTTCTGGAGCTTTGCGGTAGTACCCGCGTAGAGGGTGTTTCCGTAGTCCAGTCGGCTCGTGACTAGAGCGTGGGTAACTGTTTTCCTTGTTTCGAGGGGGATCCAGCGAAATGTTTTTCTGAGCATGCGAAGAATGTTGAAGCAGGAAGAGGATACGGCGCTGACTTGTCTGTTCATTGAGAGTGAAGAATCCAGGATGACGCCTAGGTTCCGTGCGTGGTCTGTCGGGATGGGTGCTTTTCCGAGGGCTTCAGGCCACCAGGAATCGTCCCATGCAGAGGGGGATGTACCTAAGATGAGGACTTCAGTTTTGTCTGAGTTCAGTTTCAGACGGCTTTGTTTCATCCATTCGGCAACTTCTTTCATTCCTTCGTGTAGGTTAGTTTTGGCGGTGCTAGGGTCATTGGTGAGAGAAAGGATTAGTTGAGTGTCGTCCGCGTAGGAGATGATGTTGAGGTTGTGTCGGCGTGCGATGGCCGCGAGGGGGCTCATGTATACGTTGAAGAGGGTGGGACTGAGTGAGGATCCTTGAGGGACGCCGCAGATGACTTCAGAGGCCTCGGACTTGAATGGAGGAAGGCGGACTCTCTGGGTTCTTCCGGTGAGGAACGAGGTGATCCATTCAAGTGCTTTTCCTTGGATTCCGATGTTATTGAGGCGTTGTAGAAGGGTGCTGTGGCAGACTGTATCGAATGCTGCAGAGAGGTCGAGGAGGATGAGGGCGACTGTGTCTCCGTTGTCCAGTAGAGTTCGAATGTCGTCTGTTGCTGCGATGAGGGCGGTCTCAGTGCTGTGTTTGGCTCGGAAGCCGGACTGTGAGGAGTCGAGGGATTTGTTGGCTTCGAGGAAAGCGGCGAGCTGGTTGTTGACGGCTTTCTCGATGACTTTGGCCGGGAATGGAAGAAGCGAGATGGGGCGGTAATTTTTGAGTTCGGTGGGGTCCGCTGTTGGTTTTTTCAGAAGGGCAGTGAGTTCGGCGTGTTTCCAGTCTTCTGGGAAGGTAGCGGAGTTGAAGGAGCAGTTGATGACGTCTCGGAGGTGCGGTGCTATGACGGAGTCTGCTTTGTTGAAGATGTGGTGAGGGCATGGGTCTGTGGGGGATCCTGAGTGGATGGAATTCATCAGGCGGATGGTGTCCTCAGTGGAGATTGGGTTCCAAGCGTTAAGGGTGTTCACGGGGGGAAGGTGGTCAGCAGATGGTAGGGTGGGTTGGTTTCCGGGTTGGTTGTCAAAGCTGTTGTGGATGTCTGCAATCTTGTTGTGGAAAAAAGAGGCTAGGGAGTCGCAGAGGGTTTGAGAGGGGGTGATGTCGTTGGAGTTGGCCGAGGGATTGGAAAATTCCTTGACGATGTTGAAAAGTTCCTTGCTGTTGTGGGCGTTGTCGTCAAGTCGATCCTTGAAAGCTGTTTTCTTGGCTTTTCGGATCAGTTGGTGGTGGGTGCGGGTGGCGCTTTTGAAGGCGTCCTTGGTGCTGGTGGTTGGGTCTTTTTTCCAGGCCTTTTCAAGGGAGCGGCAGAGTTTCTTGGACTTCTTGAGATCATCGTTGAACCATGAGGCTTTCTTGCTGCCAGGTTTGCTTTGACGTTTTTTCAGTGGAGCTAAGGTGTCGGCGGTGTTGGATAACCATAGGGTGAGGTTGGCGGCGGCTTCGTTGGCGTTAGAAGAGAGGGCTGGGGAGTTTCGAAGGAGCGATGCGGAGATTTGGTCCGTGGTGATTTTGTTCCAGTTTCTTTGCAGGGTAGGTTGGGAGTGGATGATGGGTTTCGGCTTGTTGTAGATGAAGTGAACGCAGCTGTGGTCGGTCCAGAGGAGATCCGTAGTGTGGCAGAAGGAGATATGATTGCTGGATGTGAAGATGGGGTCGAGTGTGTGACCTGCGATGTGGGTGGGGGAAGTGACTAGTTGTTTAAGTCCGAGGTTGGCGAGGTTGTCCACGAGGGTGGAGGTGTTGTGGTCGTTGGTCTTTTCAAGGTGAAAGTTGAGGTCTCCCAGAAGGATGTAATCTTTGGAGGGGAGCGCGTGTGGGGTGATGAAGTCCGTGATGTCTTCACTGAATTTTGCGCGGGGTCCTGGTGGTCTGTAGAGGAGAGTGCCTCTGAGTGTTGTTTTGGGGTCGATGTGGATCTGGAAGTGAAGATGTTCGGAGTTGGCGAGATTGACGTCAGAGCTGGTTGAGATGCGGATAGATTTCTTGTGGACGATGGCGATTCCTCCTCCTGTGTGGCTGGTACGGTCTTTGCGGGTGATCTTATAGTCTTCAGGGATGGCAATGGCGATGTCTGGTGCGGAGGAAGCATTCATCCATGTTTCCGTAAGGAAGGCGATGTCCGGGGAAATGGTGTCTAGTAGATTCCATAGGTCAATGGCATGCCTATGGACCGATCGGGTGTTGAGAAGGATGCATTGTAGGTGGTTGGGGTCGGGAATCTGTGGTGTGGACGTAGCAGAGATGTTGTCGGTACCGCTGAATTTGCAGGAGTAGCAGGAGAAAGGGCCATGGGTGTGTCCAGGAGCGGCATGGACGCAGTTGGGGGCGCGACCGGGGTCGAGGGCTAGGAGGGAGGCGGCATCGTAGGTAATGCGGGAGGGCTGGGCAGCTCGAGGGGCAGGGGGACTGGCGCTGGGCGCGGTCCAGGCGCGGACGGGCGTAGACGGGCTTACCTTTGGCGCACCTTCGGCGCGGGTTGGGCGCGGACGCTGCGCGCGGGAACTACTGTCATATATGGATAGCGGAGGGGGAGGGGCGAGGGCGGCTCAGCTGGGAGGGGTGGCGGGCTCAGGGGAACACAACAACAGCAGGATCAAAATGGAGGGGAGGTCAGAGCAGGGCGCCGGGGGAAATCACACACAACAATGCAATCAAAGCAATGTAAGCGCTGTGGGATAATAGCGCTATGAAATTACGAAGCTTACTAAAAATGGAGCTATGCAGATATCACAACTTGGTTACAATGCAGCAATACGATACCACGCTGTGAGGAGCAGCGAGGGGAGCGATCACTCAAGGCGGAAGCAGCGAGTGAATCACAGCGCTGCGAGGTTTGGGGAATGCTTTTGGGTGCTTGTGGGAGGGCGGCTCAGCTGGGAGGCGTGGCGGGCTCAGGGGAACACAACAACAGCAGGATCAAAATGGAGGGGAGGTCAGAGCAGGGCGCCGGGGGAAATCACACACAACAATGCAATCAAAGCAATGTAAGCGCTGTGGGATAATAGCGCTATGAAATTACGAAGCTTACTAAAAATGGAGCTATGCAGATATCACAACTTGGTTACAATGCAGCAATACGATACCACGCTGTGAGGAGCAGCGAGGGGAGCGATCACTCAAGGCGGAAGCAGCGAGTGAATCACAGCGCTGCGAGGTTTGGGGAATGCTTTTGGGTGCTTGTGGGAGGGCGGCTCAGCTGGGAGGCGTGGCGGGCTCAGGGGAACACAACAATAGCAGGATCAAAATGAAGGGGAGGTCAGAGCAGGGCGCCGGGGGAAATCACACACAACAATGCAATCAAAGCAATGTAAGCGCTGTGGGATAATAGCGCTATGAAATTACGAAGCTTACTAAAAATGGAGCTATGCAGATATCACAACTTGGTTACAATGCAGCAATACGATACCACGCTGTGAGGAGCAGCGAGGGGAGCGATCACTCAAGGCGGAAGCAGCGAGTGTCCGCCCTGCTGTCACTGCGGGGACAGCTGCAGAAACGGGCTCTCCTGGCGGTTTCCCCATTCAGGGAGGCAAAGTTCTGTCGCTGTGGTATGCCCCCACAACTTCTGATAGTCTTCCACATCCCTGTAGGGGCCCGCCGGCGCGCGGAGCTCCAAGTCTAGCTGCCATCTTCCTTCATGGCCAGACCATGTTTTCCCCGCCCTCCCCCATATCAACAAGCACCTTTGTCTTTAGTCGGAGCATGGGTGTGGAGATGGATTTCCAGAAATAAATGGAAGACAATTAAAAGGATACTCCCGTTCAACGTGAGGGTGGCAGGGTGAGAGAAGAGTTCAAACTTTAAAATGTAGATTAAACGGTCTCGAGGTTTGCTGTTCTCCTGGGTTGTACAAAAAGGGGGTGGTGAAGGACGGAGCATCAGAACCAATCAAACACTCACACCCAGTCAACAGATCTGGGTTTGATCCATCACCGTTCTTTAGCCCACTCTGCCACCCCAGTTCAGACATGGCCATATGCAAATCAGTCTGACCCTGTGCCTCATGGGAACAGTCCAGCCCGAACTGCCAAGCCATGCCTTCCCTGGACCGGAAAAAAGCTTCCTAGGACCGGTTTTAGTTCTCCAGGCACGATTTGGGGCGGGTTCTCCTGGGTTGAGCTCGATATTGTGGTTGGATGCTGAGCAGGCTGATTTAGACTGAGGTGGTCAGTCCAGCCTAGAGGTATTTGCAGTTTGCAATGGATGTCAACATGGGGGTAAGGATTTTTCCATTAAAGTATTTTAGTTGGGTGACACGTATCACACGGAGTGTGAGAGCTTCTCTTTTGTTTTATGTTCTGGTTGTTTAGGAGGTTGAAGTTGCCGAAGAAGTGGTGTGTGGATGAACCAGATTGATAAAGTGTGTGTTTGTGTGTGGCGGGGGGGAGGGGGGGGGGAGGGGAGGGGAGGGAGGGAAAGAGTTCAGAAAAGTTCCCTGTGAAGTACTTGTTCTGTCCAGGAGATCTGTAGATGAGGAAGACGACAGTGGGTTGAGTTGCAGAGAGGGAAGTGGCACTTCATGAGATCCATGAAGTTATTCATCTTTCTTGCTGGTCTAGAGTGTAGAACCTCAAAGAATTATGGATGATAATGAGAACTTCTTATGTTTGTGGTCTCAACGCCGATTGCCTGCAAGTACAAGGGCGACTTGATCACAGAAATATCTCACTCCATGTCCTAAAGTGCCTCAAGATAGTTACAGGTGATGAAGCTTGTAAAGAATGCAAAATTGGGCAAAAGGTGGAGTGTGTGTTCAGTAGACTGAAGATGGGGTGGCAGGCCCAATATGCAGGAGTGCTAGGAGCAGAGGGTGGCGATGCTGAATCACTCTTATAATTACCTTGCAGGAATTCAGAAGGAAAATGAGCCATAAGTATACTTTAAAAAAATGTTCGCCATAAATGCTACGAGTTCAAAGGCAGATGTCAAGCGTAGGGAAATGTCTTCTGATAAATTGGTTCTTATTTAAAATGGAGATTGGAGTTTACTTTTTGTAACACTGATTGGAAAGTAAAGGGGATTTTGTAATGTGAACCACATGGCAATCTTGCAACGGAAGTAAGGACAGGGGAGTTCATTACGAAACAACATTTACATACTTGCAAATTAAATTTCCAATAATATTTTAAAATACTTCAGTAATTAAAGTACAAATGAGGCACAATTGGGGAGAAATTCTGACATGATAAAAGTGAAGATTTTATTTGGATCAAAACAAACCAACAAACTTTACTTGTGTGATGCGCAAATGATAAATATATGCAGAAAATCCAACTCCCACATGTTATTGTATGTACAGCATATACGTTTACCAGTTTAACTGCATGTCTGATGCATATTTAGCAGCCATTTTAATGGACAATGTGCTCTCTATAAGTGGTAGCACTGTACCATACAATGCGGTTGTCATAGATTACTGACAATGTGCTGCAAAATGCATCAATAGACCAAACCCTCCAACAACCCCCCTAACCCAGTTCCCCATTGAATGGGCATGGCTCTTGTTCTTTGTGCAATGATTTGACGTTTCACAACCCCCACTACTCCAGCGGCATAACACTGATGGCAGCATCCCACTGGAAAAATGATTCCAGCACCGCCTGCACAAGGTTGAGCCTGCGTTGCGAGAGTGCGGTGTGCGTTTGTGTGGGTCGGTTCTGGGTAGAATTGAGGGGATGGGTAGTGAGAGATGCTGGTCTAGGCACATAAGGAGGTCTATCCTTCGAAGTGCTTGCTGTGGTAGTAACTGGAGATAGGTGCAGCCCAAACAGGCAATCACCTTTTCTGTGTCTGCTCTTAGCAGCGAAGGGTGTGCAGTGGAATACTGTGATCCACTGAATAAAGTAGGAGAGCAGTAAATAAGTTTCGTTTGAGAAAGTCACTTCCTATAGAGATGGGGGCTGTGGTTAACGGTGTGTTTATGCTCTACTGACCACAAATCGCTTCTTTATGCTGGGATGTCTGTCGTGTCGAAAAAGTCGTTTTTTTATTATCTCTACTTTGTGGTGGAAGATGAATCTGTGGGTATCCACAAAATTCCAACCACCCAGCATTACAACAATTCTCCAGATAAAAAACAGTGCTCTACTTGTATGGCTGTGCCTACTACCTGAAACTAGCACAGACTAACACATGGATAGAGTGAAGACAATATTGACTTCATATGGTCACCAAGTTTAACTGTTCCCCTCAGGAGCGACAGGACCACCCACACAAGTCAGGAACTGTTTTTAATTGGTAGAAGTGTGGGAACACTGGGTGTTCTTAATGTTGTGGTTCCCCACAGAGTTTGGAGCATTTTCTCACAGAAACATAAGGAAAATGTCTGAGGTTTGCTAGAGTTTGATTCGCCTGAGACTCTAGGTTTGCAGGAAATGCCCAATGTTCATATTGCTCCCTGGTTGCAGGCTGACCCTAAGCATGACTAGTACGGCCATATACCATTGGCAAGTGATTCGGAATTGGGATTTACCCCCCTCTTTACTGGGTCATATGTAAAACCTATGCCTATGAGATACCCAAATTTCGTCTCATTTGCCATGGCGATGGGGGTGCCTTAGGCACAAGGGGGACAGAAAGACATTTGAAAATTTAGAGGTCAAGGTGCGGCCTATCAAACAGCATTATGTGACAATCAGCCTCCCCGGGGAAAGATTGGGTGTAAATTATCTACCCTCACACCTCAATCTAGCTCCTGCCCCCCCTCTCTGGGAGAGGGGGAAGAAGGCCTGGAAGTTGTCCCATTCTGCACCCACCAGTCAAATTTAATGAGTCATGCAGAGGAATGTCAGACTACAGTCAGTAGGGTCTTCGCTCTTAGGATACACCTGCTCTTCTGTATTGTCCAAGGTGGTTCTAGTCCAGTGGGTCTCTGTGTTACTTTTACAGTGTGACGTTTTGGGCTGGTACCCAGTGGGCTACTGGAGTCGCTTGAATGATTGTGAGGCGCCTGTGACGAATGTCGTTAAGGTGCATCTTGAATGCTCAGGGTGCATTGTGACAATAAGACAGAGGAGAACAGTTTAGAGTGGACTCTGATACAGAGAAAATGAGCTGTTACACAACAGAAGATAAAACACCCTATGATGAACCCTTCACCTCATAACAGTCACTTTAAGCTCATTTATTTTTTTACAGAAACAAATTTCAGGGTATGGGCTCCACAGTAACCAAGCCGCCGTCTACCCGAGTAGATTAACACTGTACCAACTCCATCTGCAGCTTGGCAGAACATTTGCATGGACAGTTAAGGCATGGAGACGAAGCTTCGCTGTGGCTAAGAACATACAATATAAAATGAAACTTGAGATGTGGAAGCAATTCAGGAGTCAAACCTCAGAGAGGAGCATGTGACCAGAGGGCTTTAATCAAGTAGACCGGTGTCAAACCCAAATGTCCTAACAAAACATTTAACATTTTGGGTAACTCGCCTTTGAGAGATTCTTACCTAGAGGGTCAACCAACTGGTCCACAAGGCCCATCTTCTTCGCTTTGTCAGCACGAATGTTTCTACCAGTCAGCATCATGTCAAAGGCACTTGGCAGTCCCACCTGCATAGGTAAGGAAGAAACAGGAGGGGGAGAGAAATAACAGCAGGGGAAAGAAGACATGTTAAGGACCCTTGCACACAGTGTGTACAAAAGAAATCGAAACACATGCACTATAGCAACTTAGAGACAAAGTAAAGAAGTGGTTAAGGGGGGGATTCCCAACACAAATAATGGACCGCGGGGAGTACTACCTTAAGTATTATGAATTGCCATGAACTGCGCGACTCTCCCTGGTATTCAATGACTAGACTATGCAGCAGCTCTTTAGGACCCAACACTGGTTTACGACCCAGAACTTTACGGGTTACACCAAAGTATCCTCTTTCCAGTCGAACTCATCAGGCAGGGGCTGCTTGGAATATGGCATAATCTCCACTATCCTCTAGCTCTATCAATTATGTGTTTTATTCCTAAATTATTTTCTATCACTTTTACGTAAATACATGAGATGTAAATACCTAAAATGCAAATAGATCTCCACTTTGAATGAGCAGGAACTATTAGGTAGGCGCTACTGTGTAGAGGGGGAGAGACAGCCTTCATTACTTCGAAAGTCACAACTTACCATCTTCGGTAGCCTCTGGGTGCCTCCTGCTCCAGGTAGCAGTCCAAGCATTACCTCAGGTGTTCCTAGCACAGTCTTTCGGTCCTTTGTTGCTACCCTGTATTGACAGGCGATAGCAAACTGAAATGCAGATACAAGTCCATCAGTTCCATCAACAGGCACACATGTCATACATGCCAACATTTTAGGGCAGGGACGCGAGGAATAAAAAATTAAAAAAAATAAAATAAAAAATAAAAAAATCGGGAGAATGAAAATTACCCATTGACTTCTATTGTAGAAAATGCAATTTCAGGCGGGAGACAGCTACAATAAAGCCATTTTCGGCTTGAAAAATCGGTAGTCTCCCGCCTGAATCGGGTCTATTGGCATGTATTTGGGTTAAAATAACACAAATCGAAGAGGCTGGCATGGCTTCAGCAAGTCTACACCTGGCAGTACTAAAGCACAGAGAAGGAACAGACGGAATTCTGAAAACATCACTATGCTCTACAGAGATGCAAGAACTTGCCGAAACATCTGGTCACCTTAGAGCCCTTCATACTATGCACCGCAGGGTACTACTGCACACAGTTGTCTGACATGGAAATAAAGAGTTAAACAATGGACTGTCCAGTCTTTTTTTATTCCAAGCTAATCACAGATTATCCACGTCATAGAAAGGCTCTCCAGATCACCACTAACCCAATTGACGAGGGAAGAGGTTTGCCACGTGGCGAGTCTAACAAATTCAATAGACAAACTTTTCAGATCTGCATCACTAGGAGTCTCTACTGTACCGACGTGCTATGCCCATTTAGCAAGATCTGCATGATGCACACGGCTGTACATGAAAGTTTGATCCATCTAGTCAGATCAGTGAATAAATGTTAAGGCTGTCCACTCTTTCCCCATAATTTAAGCCTTCCACGCTGAAGTACTTCCCTGCAAATAGCAACTCTCAGATTGGGTTGCAGAGCTCTTACAGATGGCATGGAAGGCAACAGAGGGTCTTTCGTGCCACATCCTTTTTGGTTTGTTTTCTTATCTCATCTGAAACAGAAACCACATTGCTCTCCTACTAAAACTCCAATCCATCCTCTATGACACAAATTCCAACTGCCATAATATCCTTCATTCTGTATAAATTGACCCACAAGAAAGCCCTTCAGCGGGCATCCTAAGCAGTTCTGACATCGAACCAAGAGACCTACAGAAAGTCAGTCCAAGCAATCTGTGAAACCTGGGGATACTTGCAGCCTTGCCCATTCAGCTAAGACACAAGACTAAGGTAGGGAAGAAGCATGTTTAAAGCAGATTGGCATTCATGAAAAAAAACGGTCTATTGAGCAGACTGACAACTAGCCTCGAAATGTAAACTGGTTTAAACTCTCTGCCGCAATCTTCCAGAAGCCCTCTCTGAAGCAGTAGCAAACAAGATAGTACAAAAGTACCTCAAGACCTCCTCCAAGACACGAGCCCCCGATGGCAGCCACAATGGGCTTAGTGGACTTTTCAAGTTTTTCAAATATCTTCTGGCCTTCGTGTGACAGCTCTGTGACTTCCTCGGCACTTTTGCAAGCTTCGATCATGCTGAAAGCCACAGGAGCAAAAAAAGGAACATGAACCACAGGATAGAAAAATACAGTGGAAAATAAAGCATTTTACTTCTTGGAGGACGAAGACTCTCTGGGGAAAAAGGTTAACCTGTGACATCTCTGGCTGAACGGAAGATAATTTGTGAAGTTCTGTTTCTGATAAGATCACTTGCTCTGCATTTTGAAACCATCTTGAACATGCTTTGTGCATTTAGCAAGTCCTTTAAGCAAGTATTTTAAATAAAACCAGTGAAATAAAGCAAATTGGCTAGGGAGTTTAAAAGGCATATTGTGAACTAACCCGTTACAATAGGTGCTTGGTCACAACTTAGACTGTCAGGTCTTTTTCCACCCAAGGGCCAGAACATCTTTCTGAAATGAAGGTGCTTTACACCAGTCAGATGAAAAGGGCAAAGTTTAAGATAAGAGAAAAGGATAAATCTATCAACAGCATTGAGGAGAGGAAATTAGAACCTGGGAGGTGCTAAGATCATGCAACTGCCCTCAAAGCATGAATGGGGTGCACAAACTTTCAAACTCACATAACAGCATTCTGTGTCACACAAGATCAGCTCCTTTCACGTGATGAAGGGACGGCATCCCACAGTTTAAGACAATACGAGCAGGAAATCCAACAGAGAGTGGCTTGCCATATCCTTTGTGGACTTTGCACAACCAATGCCCATGGTGAGTGGTTTAGAAACCCTTTCCAGGACAGCGGCAGCAGCCTCCAAGCATTTGGGGCGTGGGGGGGGGGGGGGGGGGTTATCATAAGGAGGGTAAAGAGTCACTCTCAGGCAGTGCTGGTCATGATGCCACACCCCCTCTGAAGTCCTTTCATGCAGAGTAAGACACCAAATGACTCTAGGTCCTCCCCCTTCTCTAGACATAGTCTACTCCAATGCCCCTCAACCAAATATCACAAGGTAAAAATTGTATTCAGGTTGGCAGGCCTGGGTGGAGAGACTCTCTAACATACAGCTCAGGTTAAAAAAAAACCAACAAAAAACCCACAGATTTAAGTACAAACCCGGTTCCTCAACAAGTACCAAAGTAATCCAAAATCAGAAGATTCTAGCTGTGTTCATACCACATTGATCCACACTCAAGGAGCAATGCAAACCTTGGTTAAAACAATAAATACAGCGCTTAGGACACATCAAAGCTTCATTTTATTTCCACAGCACCAAAATGACACCTTGGAGCATGAGAAGCTACATTTAGCTTGAAACAGAATGAAGTCTGCAATGGATTTATATTGAAATTTGTTATGCAGAATGTGATACAAAACTGTATACAAAACTGGGAAACAATCAGACATTTCAGGCCCTGCCCCCTCCCCCACACCCCCAAATCTGTTTGGCAAGAAGGTTAAAGCTAAGGTCGAATGTGTCCTTATGTCAACAGCACTTACTTGATATCTGCCCCAGCAATAAAGCTGCCAGGCTTTGAAGAGATGAGAACAGCACCTCGGACGGCATCGTTTGTCCAGACTTCATGCATAATTTCGCTGAACTCGGACTGCAACTGTTTTGACAGTGTGTTTACCTGTAGGCGATAGATGTCAAAAAATGGGAATACTTAGAAAGAACTTCCTAAACGTACAAGCACAACAAAAACATAGCTCATAACCAGGGCAAAACACAATCCTTCATACAACATGCTGGTGTTCAAGCGCGCGCTATATAGTCCCTGTTCACTTGATAAGATTTCAATTATAGAATGCACCTCTATTAGGTGTGAGGCGCAGAACTTAACCAACAGCCAAAGGCCAGCAGGCAAGTGCACAACTGACAGCGAGAATGAGAGTGTGACTACATCGCCACCTATGAAGGCACTAACAAAGAAATACAAAATAAGCTAGTAGCGCAAAATGCTATGAAGACTCAAGACAGCACAATTTAACTAATTATTTGATCACAAAAAGAGAGTCGGGCTACAGAAAACATGTATTAATCCTCCAGAAACTGACCCCAGTTGGGCCAGGCAAACACTGAGCATTTAACGCCAACAGCAACCAAGGGCCCGCCATTAACCAAACACCGCTCTACATAAAAACGGAGGGCTTATTTAGAGTTTGGCGAAGGGGATACTCAGTCAAAATGTGATGGATATCCTGTCCTCTGTGTTAAAAGGGCCACAGGTTTGAATGCACTTGTACTACGGCAGATGAGACTTTGGCCACGTTTATGACAAAGAACTCTGTCGGCCAAATTCTAAATAAGGCCCACTGCAATGTATTTCGAACAGATAAAATAGATGCATAACAGAACACATTTCCCTTTATCTCACCTAGTCACTTATAAAAAAAGGTGCCTGGATGGATGTGAGCATTCCCAGCAGGAGTGATGCTTTTGCAAGTGTAAACCGGACTTCGCACAAAAAAATAAAATGGTTGAGGAAGGGGTGGGTAGCAGAGAAATATGATTAGTAGTGTGGACAAACCAAGCAAGATACAAGCGGATATGAAGTAAAACACCACTTGAATGGGAAAATCTCAAAAACAAATCTGAATAGAATGCAAAGACAGAACTGTCAATCCTAGTATTTCAATTTCCCAGCACTCTTGAGAAATCGATCATATACAGCCTATGGCTTTAAGCTTCAGTTTTCAGTGCCACTTGATCAAATGGGTCTGAGACCTTTAATTAATGTACCCTTTTGTCTCCACTGCTTCTGACCAACCGTTTAAGTCCCTCCATTCATATTATTCTGATTTCCCATTCTAAAATGATGCTCCTGCTGTGTTTATTACCATGATTGCTCTCATCCTACCTTCTGGACTACCCATCATTTCTTGGCCACCCACTCATAGGACCCATTGTACGCATTCAGTTTCCTTCTGGAGTCAGACTTCGGGACAAAGGAGCAGAAGCTGTACCTTGGAATTCGGGGTATTGAACCGAACGACAGCCACGTCTCCTTTGACTTCATAGTTGACATGTGTTCTGGCTAAAGATGGAAAAAATGATAGTGTCACTAAAACATGAACAAGCCGTTCAGGTCAAAGTACTCAAACAGGTAACCAAATAAGTTCCTCTATGGTACTCACAAAGGACGGCGGAAGACGAGGAGAAATTTCGGCAGGTGAAACCTAAAAAAAGAAAAGCATTGAGTTAAAAAAAAACACAATCACCTGAGTGACTGATGCCTACAGTACAAAGCACAGCTTGAAATGCAAAACTGCCAGAAGCAAGTGCCACATGTGAATGACAAACTAATCTGGGTATTGTTCCAAAGCATGCAAGCACTGAATATGTCCCATCTTCACCTAGGTACATTAACCAATGTACTTTCTGCTACGCTAAAAAACAATGTCTTCAGGAAGTATAAAGACTTCTCTTAAGGGCAATACCCATCAGTGACTTCTAGCTAGTCTCCTGCGTGTATGCATTCTTTCACCAGGACAACCAACAATACTGCACTCCAATTGTAAACCCACATCACTCCTTTTGGGCACAGGACTCCTCCAGGTTAGCAAGTCGTAGTCCAGGTTTACACTAGCAGATGGCATAAACTTAGATGCATCTCGATGCACTATACCACACCAGTGTAATGTCTCCCCCTGCAGGAATTATTGTATTTCAATGATGGAATCCATCATAAATCTAGTACAACATACAAGGACACCACTATGTGCTTTAGTTGTACCAACTGCAATAACAGTATAAAGGGAAAAGAGATAAATCACCCATCAAAAGGGATCAAAGTCAAACTTAGAAGGAACCCCCTCCCTCCCTCCCGCTCTCTTCCCTCTCCCCTCTCCCCTCTCCCCTCTCCCCTCTTCCCTCTCTCTTCCCTCTCTCTTCCCTCTCTCTTCCCTCTCTCTTCCCTCTCTCTTCCCTCTCTCTTCCCTCTCTCTTCCCTCTCTCTTCCCTCTCTCTTCCCTCTCTCTTCCCTCTCTCTTCCCTCTCTCTTCCCTCTCTCTTCCCTCTCTCTTCCCTCTTCCCTCTCTCTTCCCTCTCTCTTCCCTCTCTCTTCCCTCTTCCCTCCCTCTTCCCTCTCTTCCCTCTTCCCTCCCTCTTCCCTCTCTTCCCTCTTCCCTCCCTCTTCCCTCTCTTCCCTCTTCCCTCTTCCCTCTTCCCTCCCTCTTCCCTCTCTTCCCTCTTCCCTCTCTCTTCCCTCTTCCCTCTCTCTTCCCTCTTCCCTCTTCCCTCTCTCTTCCCTCCCTCTCTCTTCCCTCTTCCCTCTCTCTTCCCTCTTCCCTCTTCCCTCTCTCTTCCCTCTTCCCTCTTCCCTCTCTCTTCCCTCTTCCCTCTTCCCTCCCTCTTCCCTCCCTCTTCCCTCCCTCTTCCCTCCCTCTTCCCTCCCTCTTCCCTCCCTCTTCCCTCCCTCTTCCCTCTTCCCTCCCTCTTCCCTCTTCCCTCTTCCCTCTTCCCTCCCTCTTCCCTCCCTCTTCCCTCCCTCTTCCCTCCCTCTTCCCTCCCTCTTCCCTCTCTCTTCCCTCTTCTCTCTTCCCTCTTCCCTCTCTCTTCCCTCTCTCTTCCCTCTCTCTTCCCTCTCTCTTCCCTCTCTCTTCCCTCTCTCTTCCCTCTCTTCCCTCTCTCTTCCCTCTCTTCCCTCTTCCCTCCCTCTTCCCTCTTCCTTCCCTCTTCCCTCTTCCCTCTTCCCTCCCTCTTCCCTCCCTCTTCCCTCCCTCTTCCCTCCCTCTTCCCTCTTCCCTCTCTCTTCCCTCTTCCCTCTCTCTTCCCTCTTCCCTCTCTTCCCTCTTCCCTCTCTCTTCCCTCTTCCCTCTCTCTTCCCTCTTCCCTCTCTCTTCCCTCTTCTCTCTTCCCTCTTCTCTCTTCCCTCTCTCTTCCCTCTCTCTTCCCTCTCTCTTCCCTCTCTCTTCCCTCTCCTTCCCTCTCTCTTCCCTCTCTCTTCCCTCTTCCCTCTCTCTTCCCTCTTCCCTCTCTCTTCCCTCTTCCCTCTCTCTTCCCTCTTCTCTCTCTTCCCTCTCTCTTCCCTCTTCCCTCTTCCCTCTCTCTTCCCTCTTCCTCTCTTCCCTCTTCCCTCTCTCTTCCCTCTCTCTTCTCTCTTCCCTCTCTCTTCTCTCTTCCCTCTCTCTTCCCTCTTCCCTCTCTCTTCCCTCTCTTCCCTCTTCCCTCTCTCTTCCCTCTCTTCCCTCTCTCTTCTCTCTTCCCTCTCTCTTCTCTCTTCCCTCTCTCTTCCCTCTCTTCCTTCCCTCTTCCCTCTTCCCTCTCTCTTCCCTCTTCCCTCTTCCCTCTTCCCTCTTCCCTCTCTCTTCCCTCTCTCTTCCCTCTCTCTTCCCTCTCTCTTCCCTCTCTCTTCCCTCTCTCTTCCCTCTCTCTTCCCTCTCTCTTCCCTCTCTCTTCCCTCTCTCTTCCCTCTCTCTTCCCTCCCTCTTCCCTCCCTCTTCCCTCTCTCTTCCCTCCCTCTTCCCTCCCTCTTCCCTCCCTCTTCCCTCTTCCTTCCCTCTTCCTTCCCTCTTCCCTCCCTCTTCCCTCTTCCCTCCCTCTTCCCTCCCTCTTCCCTCCCTCTTCCCTCTTCCCTCTTCCCTCTTCCCTCCCTCTTCCCTCTTCCCTCTTCCCTCTCTCTTCCCTCCCTCTTCCCTCTTCCTTCCCTCTTCCCTCCCTCTTCCCTCCCTCTTCCCTCCCTCTTCCCTCCCTCTTCCCTCCCTCTTCCCTCCCTCTTCCCTCCCTCTTCCCTCTCTCTTCCCTCTTCCCTCCCTCTTCCCTCTTCCCTCTCTCTTCCCTCTTCCCTCTCTCTTCCCTCTTCCCTCTCTCTTCCCTCTTCCCTCTCTCTCTTCCCTCTTCCCTCTCTTCCCTCTTCCTCTCTTCCCTCTTCCCTCTCTCTTCCCTCTCTCTTCCCTCTCTCTTCCCTCTTCCCTCTCTCTTCCCTCTTCCCTCTCTCTTCCCTCTTCCCTCTCTTCTCTCTTCCCTCTTCCCTCTCTTCTCTCTTCCCTCTTCCCTCTCTTCTCTCTTCCCTCTTCCCTCCCTCTTCCCTCCCTCCCTCCCTCTTCCCTCCCTCTTCCCTCCCTCTTCCCTCCCTCTTCCCTCCCTCTTCCCTCTTCCCTCCCTCTTCCCTCCCTCTTCCCTCCCTCTTCCCTCTTCCCTCCCTCTTCCCTCCCTCTTCCCTCCCTCTTCCCTCCCTCCCTCTTCCCTCCCTCTTCCCTCCCTCTTCCCCTCCCTCTTCCCTCCCTCCCTCTTCCCTCTCTCTTCCCTCCCTCTTCCCTCCCTCTTCCCTCCCTCTCTCTTCCCTCCCTCTCTCTTCCCTCCCTCTCCCTTCCCTCTTCCCTCCCTTCCCTCTTCCCTCCCTCTTCCCTCCCTCTTCCCTCCCTCTTCCCTCCCTCTTCCCTCCCTCTTCCCTCCCTCTTCCCTCCCTCTTCCCTCCCTCTTCCCTCCCTCTTCCCTCCCTCTTCCCTCCCTCTTCCCTCCCTCTTCCCTCCCTCTTCCCTCCCTCTCTCTTCCCTCCCTCTCTCTTCCCTCCCTCTTCCCTCCCTCTTCCCTCTCTCTTCCCTCCCTCTCTCTTCCCTCCCTCTTCCCTCCCTCTTCCCTCTCTCTTCCCTCCCTCTCTCTTCCCTCCCTCTCTCTTCCCTCCCTCTCTCTTCCCTCCCTCTCCCTTCCCTCCCTCTTCCCTCCCTCCCTCTTTCTTCCCTCCCTCTTTCTTCCCTCCCTCTTTCTTCCCTCCCTCTTTCTTCCCTCCCTCTTTCTTCCCTCCCTCTTTCTTCCCTCCCTCTTTCTTCCCTCCCTCTTCCCTCCCTCTTCCCTCCCTCTTCCCTCCCTCTTCCTTCCCTCCCTCCCTCCCTCCCTCCCTCTTCCCTCCCTCCCTCTTCCCTCCCTCCCTCTTCCCTCCCTCTTCCCTCCCTCCCTCCCTCTTCCCTCCCTCCCTCTTCCCTCCCTCCCTCCCTCTTCCCTCCCTCCCTCTTCCCTCCCTCCCTCTTCCCTCCCTCCCTCTCTCCTCCCTCCCTCTTCCCTCCCTCCCTCTCTCCTCCCTCCCTCTCTCCTCCCTCCCTCTTCCCTCCCTCTTCCCTCCCTCCCTCCCTCTTCCCTCCCTCCCTCTTCCCTCCCTCTTCCCTCCCTCTTCCCTCCCTCTTCCCTCCCTCTCTCTTCCCTCCCTCCCTCTTCCCTCCCTCCCTCCCTCCCTCTTCCCTCCCTCCCTCTTCCCTCCCTCCCTCTTCCCTCCCTCCCTCTCTCCTCCCTCTCTCCTCCCTCCCTCCCTCTCTCCTCCCTCTCTCCTCCCTCCCCCCTCCCTCTTCCCTCCCTCCCTCTTCCCTCCCTCCCTCCCTCCCTCCCTCTTCCCTCCCTCTTCCCTCCCTCCCTCTCTCTTCCCTCCCTCCCTCTTCCCTCCCTCTTCCTCCCTCCTCCCTCCTCCCTCTTCCCTCCCTCTTCCCTCCCTCTTCCCTCCCTCCTCCCTCCTCCTCCCTCTTCCCTCCCTCTTCCCTCCCTCTTCCCTCCCTCCCTCCTCCCTCTTCCCTCCCTCCCTCCTCCCTCCCCCCTCCCTCCCCCCCCCTCCCTCCCCCCTCCCTCCCTCCCTCTTCCCTCCCTCCCTCTTCCCTCCCTCCCTCCCTCTTCCCTCCCTCCCTCCCTCTTCCCTCCCTCCCTCCCTCTTCCCTCCCTCCCTCCCTCTTCCCTCCCTCCCTCCCTCTTCCCTCCCTCCCTCCCTCTTCCCTCCCTCCCTCCCTCTTCCCTCCCTCTTCCCTCCCTCCCTCCCTCTTCCCTCCCTCCCTCCCTCTTCCCTCCCTCCCTCTTCCCTCTTCCCTCTTCCCTCTTCCCTCTTCCCTCTTCCCTCTTCCCTCTTCCCTCTTCCCTCTTCCCTCCTCCTTCCTTCCTCCCTCCTCCTTCCTCCCTCCTCCCTCCCCTTTTACAGGATTGGAACAGGTCACGATTAGAGACCATTTGATAACATATTGTTGAAAAGTGAACTGTATCGGATAAAGATAACAGGACTAAATGCCAGGGTTGAATATGCCCGTGTCCTATAATATTGGAATGACAACAGATAAACGTTTGTGAAGAGCTGGACGTATACAATTGACCAATGACAACCAGTTCTTCAGCATTCTTGATTGAATGTTTAAATTCAGAATACAGTATATGAGGTTAAACAATTCCTAGTGTTTTTGTCATGTAAGATCACACTAGAATCATGTTGGGACGTGATTCAAAGAGGATAAATGAGACATCGGCTGCAATTCAGTAAGTCATATTCCAAATCACTGTATTCTGTGTTCGGAGGACATATGCTCAGGCCCAGTTGTTCTGGATACCATACTCTCTGTGCCCAATCCAGAGCCACTAGGATGACTTGGGCCCCGTCGGTCCTGACCTTCTTGAGAACTCTGGGTAGGAGTGGTATGGGCGAAATGGTATACAAGAGTCCTGAGTTCCACTCAAGGAAGAATGCATCTCTGAGTGAGAGACGCCTTAGAAACTCCAGTGGGCAAAAGCACTGACACTGTGTGTTCTCACTGGTGGTGAATAGAGCAAGCCAAAGTAATCCCCATTCACAGACGAGGCCTTGCACCACGTCTGGGTGCAATTGCAACTCATGATCTGAGAGGAGCTGATGGCTTTGTTTGTCCGCCCTGTTTTTAAACAAGCCCACCTGGTGGTTCGCTATTAGGAAGGTTTCTTGGTGGTTTTTTGGGCGTGACATTCTTTGCACAGTAGGGAACATTTTGAGGTCAATATCTCTGAGAGATACGAAGGGAGCCTCAGATCTGCATCTGGAGGCATGGAAAGAAAGAAACTGATGTCAGTGAGCAGGGGTGGGACCTTGTAGGCTCCGCACGTCATTTCTGGGGAAGAACAGCATGTGCTGAGCCACATCGCACAACCCGATGGCACATTGAGAAACAACTGAAAAGTTTCCGGAACTAGTCTGACACCTGGAGAATATTACAAAATATTAAGAGGAATCTGAGGCTAGACGTCTATCAGAAAAGGACAGCTGCTCCAGGTCCCCCATCCGACTTTCTACACATACATTTAAGTTTGCTTTACCTTTCACAAAACTGTACAGTTAAGTTTAAAAAAAAATGAAGACTAACTTGCACAACCGACAAACTGATTCATCACATCGCAAAGAGATGACCTTCAACATCTCGCTTTGTGAAGAGAGGAGTGTTCTCATTTTTAATAAATTCAGACGCATAGTTACGCCTCTGACAAATACTTCGAAACAACTCAACTTTAATATTGATGGCAGATCTTAGTCCTCCATTGTAATTGGAGAGAAGAGTAATAAACTAACCTTCATTAACAAATGGCTCCTTCAGGACGATTAAAGTCTCGATGTTCCGATCATAATCTACTGACAAATTTGTTATTTGGACCTTTTCCTTCCAGGTCCTACTAGACAGCAGTTCAGGGTTCTTACTATCTAGAACAAACCCTGGCACGTCATGCCGTTAATGGGAGTGTGTGATGAGTGCTGACCCTACCTTGTGCTCTGTGGAAACGGACTAGAAGAGGCAGAACTGGTTGCGGTGTGGGCTGCTGGCTGCTGAGCAACTTACCGTGCTAATCCCTCCCTCCCGCCGCCGCAGCTTCTCTTCACGCGGCCGCAGTGCGGAGGATAGGGACTTCAACCCCCAGGCTCCCTTGCGGCCGGAAAGCCGCCCACGACGTCCGCGCGCACTGAGGCGCATTAAAACTTCGCTCTCCCCCGGCAGAGCGGGTGCTCTGTGGAAACTGACTAGAAGAGGCAGAACTGGTTGCGGTGTGGGCTGCTGAGCAACTTACCGTGCTAATCCCTCCCTCCCGCCGCCGCAGCTTCTCTTCACGCGGCCACAGTGCGGAGGATAGGAACTTCAACGCCCAGGCTCCCTTGCGGCCGGAAAGCCGCCCACGACGTCCGCGCGCACTGAGGCGCATTAAAACTATGCTCTCCCCCCGCGACGCGGGACCGCGCGCGGGTGGCGCCGGGCAAAGGGCGGGCCCTCTGTGGCCAGAAGAGACTGGGCTGGGCCAGAAATCCTGTTCCCACGAAGCCGTTGGCTGAAAAACAGGCACACACAGTGAGATCTGACCCACCATATTGTGTATGGGAGTTTGTATTCGGTCGTATTTGTTTTTAAATGTGCAATATCACCAGTTGATGGCGTAATCATTAATATAATTCTGTAAGCTTTGTTCTGGGCTGTTTTTTCTCCTACTAATATGTCGAAACAGAAGGCCCCTTCCGGGCCACGTACTATGGATAATTACTTGGTGCAGGTGGTGAGCAAAATAAATACTGAAAGGCGGCAGTCATTAGGTATAAGTAGTTCTCCACCGTCGCTAACCCCTATTCAGGGCCCGCCAGTTTCTATATTATTAGATGAGAATAGCCGAGTTAATACCACTAATGTAGATGTTTTAACAGAGGTACTGCACGATCTTGAGCAGACCCCCCCCATTTCAGTGGATCTAGATGATAAGGTAGTACAATGTTCTCCTACCCCAGTAGCGCGGTAGTTAGAACATGTAGGAAAACTCAAAACAAAAAAGGGGGAACACGAACTACAAGGAAACGGATAGCCTCACCATTAAAATATTCTGAAACAGATGTGGCTGCTAAGTCTAACGATGTTAGTTTAGATGGCGATATGACAAAGAGCTTAGCGGATATTATTGATTTAAAGATCAGAGGTATTATACACCCACTTGTGTCAAAAATTGAAGAATTAACGGCAGAAGTCGTTAGATTGGGCGGACTTCTTAAAAAGGCCATGGAAGAACCAGGAAGAGTAACTACTGCCACAACTAATAGTAAATGTAATACTCAGGATGCCCTCTCTATTAAGGTTACAGGCAGTAAAGAGAATGTCATAGCTAACCCCATAACCCCTGAAGTGCCAATTTGTAGTGACAGTCAGGATGCAACTGTTATCAAAAACAATGAGGGTTGGGAAGAAATAAATAGAGGGCACGTTACTAACCTTCCACCCGAGTGTGCACCATACGTGGTAGTGTTAACAAATGTACCACCACTAGAAAGCAGGGGTTATCAAGAGACACATGACTCTTTAAAAAATAAAAGTTTATCCTGGTTGAATAGACAATGTGTTTTCCCGTTAAATTTCTCTGACCAAGTCCTGACTACCAGGAGAGTTAATTGGATAGGGAGTTCCAGGAAAAGCTCAAAGGGGGGTTGTGTAATTGTAAACTTTAAACATCCACAACATGTCGCCACTGTCCTCCTAAGAGCTGCATCTCTTCCAACCTCTGATGCCAATGTATGCGTTCGATCGTTAGGTTTCTTTTACAGTCATCTTAATATTAATCAACGCGAGAATAGCAGAATCATTACCCACCCGGTTACCCATAGACCTTATTCTGGTATCCCAACTCAAAATAGATTTCATGCCCTTAGCTCCCTGGACTCTAATGACTGACTTATACAAGAGAGAGAGATGTATTCAGAGAGGGCTAAAGGGTTTGGTGCAGATGACCGTGTTGACAAAATTATACTTACGGCCACACCATCCACGCCCCTTTTGACTAAGGCAGAGATTGTTGGTGAGGGTCTTGTGGATTTATGCAATCTGGGGCAATCTATTGGGGGGGGGGGCATTGTTACTGAACATGTTACTGACCCTGTAATTAGGAATGCTACCAGAATAGGTACATGTGCCAGATTGGTTTGCTGGAACGTGGCCGGTTTAAAATCCAAGGGTAGAGATCCAGGCTGGGAAACTTTTATTAATAAGTATGACATCTTATGTTTCCAAGAAACCTGGTGTAAAGGAGATGTTGATTATGAGGGATTTGTGTCATATAATCTAGCAGCACGGGGAGAGGGTCCTGGCAGAGCCAAGGGGGGTTTACTTACACTTATATCGGTTCATCGCCGGACACTGGTGAAAAAGTATATACCGGTAGGTGATCTTGTTCAGATACTTTGGATCTTTGAAAGCAAAGGCCGTAATATCCTTCTGATCAATTATTACAATAATATCTTCGACAGCACCAGGGGTAAAATAGTAACAGATCTGGCCAACACCATTGATATTCTGAGTTTGGAATCTAACGCTGTATTTGATATTATTTGGTGTGGGGACTTTAACACTCCGTTGTGTGAATTGTTACCCTTAAAAGGTATGTGGGGTCACTAATAACACGGGATGGGACGTTCCGCACTTTGGCCATGATACTTATGGGGAAACTGAACAAATTAATGGGATGTCATGACCTGGAAATATTGGATTGCTGTAAGGATGGAAATGGCTTGCCTATCCCTACTTTTAAAAACTGGCGTTCTAATTCGGTGATTGACCATATGATAGTATCTTCTAGTATTGTCGACTGTTTTGCCCCACTGGAAATTGAAATATCGGCTACAAGTGACCACAATTGTATTATTGTGACCACGACTTTGTGGGAGGATGGTGAAGTAGAGGTGGGAACAACAACAGTTGATAATATAGAAGCTCACCGGGTTAACGGGGTAAGACTTAGGTGGGTAGGGGAGAAAGCTTCAGAATTGACCACATCTATAATAAAGGAGAATTTGGTAGACATTGTTTTTATTTTAGAAAATAGATTCGACCATGAGCGGGTCTTATCTTCTTTTATAGGGATCAACACTGCCATTGACGCTAAGTTTACCGGATGTAATAAGGGTTGTTTAAGAAATGGACCTGGCTGGTTTGACCACACCTGTTCGGCAGCTTTGACTAGCCTCAAGCAGGCTTTAGCAATGAAGCCTAGGGATAAAAACTTAGTAATAAATTTAAGGACAGAATATAAAAACTCTATTAAATTTAGGAAGGGGGTTCTACAGCAGCAAGCTTGGGATTCACTCAACCAAGCCGCAGAACTATCTAACTGCACACTATTTTGGACAACGGTTAACTCACCATTTTTGAAAGAGGCCAATGTACCCGAGTTAACAGCAAATGTTTCAAGTGAAGGATGGATTACCCACTTTTCGACAATTTTTGACTCTGGTAAAATTATTGATGCTGGTTCATCTAGTTGGCCTATTTTGCCACTTGATATCACTGTGGAAGAGGTTGAAAGTGGGATTCGGGTGAGTAAGGGCGGGAAGGCTCAAGGACCAGATGGGGTCCCGATCGAAGTCTATAAAGCCGCACCTAAAGTCTGGGGTCCCCTCCTGGCCGCTGTTTTTAATGCTGCTGTTTGTACTGAGCCCCCTGTAACCTGGGGGGGGGGGGGGGAAGTCTATTGTTCCAATTTACAAAAAAGGGAGCAGGTCTGATGTAAAGAATTACCGCCCTGTCTCCTTATTGGACTCCTCTATAAAGGTTATGAGCAGAATTATGCTTGTAAGACTGGAAGAATGGGTGGAACAGGATGGTATTTTGGCAGACAGCCAGTATGGTTTTAGGAAAGGAAGGGGTACGCTCGATCAATGCGTCAATTTAGAACTGTTGATCAGGAAGTACAGTGATGCAAAACCGGGCCTTATGTACATGTGTTTCGCTGACCCAAGTAGCGCTTTCGACATGGTTGACAACTCAATTTTGTGGCCAACCTTGTTGAAACTGGGAGCACCGGAGGGTATAATATTTTTTCTTGCCAGGATGTATGAGAAATTAAAAACCTGTGTACGTTTTGGCAGGAAGGGAGAATGTACCCCAAACTTTAGTGTCAAACGTGGTATAAGGCAGGGTTGTGTTTTAGCTCCTCTTATTTATTAATGGAATTGATACTATTCTAAAGGAAGTTAATGCAGATGCTCCTATAATCAATGGTGTTTCAGTGCCGGTGTTATTATATGCCGATGACGCTGTTTTGTTATCCAGAACTTCTGTAGGATTGCAGCGGTTGATGGACAGTTTTGCATCCTTTATTAAGGATAGGAAACTAGTTATTAATAAAGGAAAAACGCACACCATGATCTGTGGTTCCAAGAATTCAAAACAGACTATGAAAGGGTATTATATTGATAATGTAAAGGTGCAACAAGTGGATAAATTCTGTTATTTAGGTATTACTTTTTCTAGCGATAAGAAGTGGATTTATGAATTTAATACCATACGCAACAAAATGGCTAGAAATGCCCACGGCATCTTCAAATTTGCCTCTAAAATTGGGGACCATAGGACTGGGGACATGCTTAAAATTTACCAGGCCAGATATGTAACAATTGCACTATATGGGGCAGGAATTTGGGGCTATTGTTGTGCCCATAATTTGCAGCTGGAAGAAAATCTTTTTCTTAAAAAACTTCTATGCTTGCCCGCATCGGCCTCCAATGTTTTGAGTCATCAAGAATTATCGGTCAATTACTTACTCAACTTTTTATCCCTCAGGCCTTTGATGACCTGGCGGTCTATTTGGCTGAAGGATGAGAAGTCTTTTACTAAGTCTATTATCCAGGATTGTTTGCGAGTAGACAAATTTGTAGCAATACCCTGGATCAAATACATTATTGCGTGTTTTTCAGATATTTTGAACCTGAACATTGTAAATGACCCCAAAGCAGTTCTACTGATCCCCAAAGTTGAGCTAAAAAGGGTTTTTCTGGCCTTTGCAGAGAGAAAGAGGGCTGTTGTCGCCGGAACTCTGTCCACTGTTGTTTTATAACAGATATCTATCTACGGATGGATTTCCTGTCTATTTAACCTTGGTCACAAGACCGTCGCATAAATTTGTGTTTACAAGACTCAGATTTGGAATGGTGCACCATTTGGTGGCACATCCGATAATGAAAAAACATCCATCTGGGCCTTGTAGGTGTGACGGGACTTCCACGCAAAGCACATTGCACTTTATGTTGTTTTGTAAACTGTATTATAATTTTCGTATTGCCCTCCTTAAACCAATGTTTGTTAAATATGGAATACGTACAGTTGAGCATGCAATGAAATTGATATTTAACTTGCAATCTGCGGACATTTGTTTTTATACTGCAACTTTTTTAAACAAATGCATCAATTCCAGGAAAAGTATATGTTTTTAACCAAGTGTGTAAATGTTCCTATTTCTAATCAGTTTTAATTAACTTATTGTGATTTTTAATGTATTGTCATGTCTACTATAACTTGCCCTTGTTTTTCTTTTTATTACGTCTGTGTATTGTGCTTTTATGGTCATTAATTTGCACCGAATAAATTTAATTGAATAATAAACTAACCTTCATTAACAAATGGCTCCTTCAGGACGATTAAAGTCTCGATGTTCCGATCATAATCTACTGACAAATTTGTTATTTGGACCTTTTCCTTCCAGGTCCTACTAGACAGCAGTTCAGGGTTCTTACTATCTAGAACAAACCCTGGCACGTCATGCCGTTAATGGGAGTGTGTGATGAGTGCTGACCCTACCTTACCCTACTGCACATGATTTCTCTCATTAAAGAATCGAGCCTGCTCCGTCAGCTCTTCTGGAAATACGGCGACACGGAGCATTAGAGCCTTGAATCAGGCGCGCAACACCCATTGGACTCAAAGGGCTTCAGCCCCTCCCCCCCCCCCCCCCCCCCCCCCCGTCGTGTGTGGCAGCCCGGGATGAGACACCATCCCGGGCAAAAAAGCAGCTGCACCAGAGCACTTCACAGGTCTTTAAAAGACCATTTGCAGGTTAATGAGGCCTCGCTGTTGTTTCACCCCTTCTAAGAGCCCCTGCAGCTCCACTCTGCCTATTGCTGAAAGTTCGCCCCCCCCCCGAAATTTTTGCTCAGCCCCCCCCAGCCCCCCCGAAATTTGGCTGTAGATGCGCCTCTGCCTTGAATGCATATAACAGCAATTAACTCCCAAAATTCTCTGGACAAAGACGGCTGTGGACTTCAGCCATTTCGTAATAGCTCACTGGGAGACTCCACATGTCGAAATGCCTCTGCACAAAGCTTTAAAACCTGTGTAAGTCTAACTGCATTATTGCACATTATCCTGCTTCGTTTCAGGCTCTCAAAAAGCAAAGCAGGTGACCAATTAGGCGGAAACTCCACTCTGCTGACCACGCCCTGGCCACGGTCCCGCGCATCCGTAGAACAACCTTCGGAGGCAGGTCCTTCTCCCACCGCACCGCCAGGACCTGGAACACCCTCCCCCTCTACCTACGACAAACCGAAGACCTGCTGACCTTCAGGAGACAACTCAAGACCTGGCTCTTCGACCAGTAGCAGCAGCACTCCCCCCCCCCGCCCCCCCCCCACCCCCAGCGCCTTGAAACCCTTACGGGTATGTAGTGGGCTTTACAAATTACATGATTGATTGATTGGAAGGGTAATACAATGCCGCATATTTAGATGCAAGAAAGTCAAGCGGCATAACAACATCTTCAGTTCAGTGTGTTACCACCGGAGCTCCAAACATTTTCATCAGTCTTCTCTGTGGGGCGGATGAAAAGGTGTGATGTGAAAACGTAAAGAGTAATTAGAATTATATTAAAACACAGAAAAACTAATTTTGTTTTAGTGTGTTTGACACACAACGGCCATGCTACTGCATCGAACACATAATAGGTTTGGTCATTCTTTCTGACCTACAGCGGGGGGAGTGAGGGGATAGCTGAGCTAGATATAAACGGTAAAGAAACACTTTCCACAGGTTCCTCTAACGAGGAATACTTTAACATTCGACTACAATGATGTGCAATAGAAACATAAAAGCCCAGCAACACTGGTACCTCCTTTTTAGGTCTCGGGACCATCCGGTCGGCAGACCGGAAGTCCGGAGATTTAATGTCTTTGGGAAGAGGGGCTTGCACCCGCCCCTCTTCTGCCCTGTTCTCCATTGGCTGGCCTCATAAATGCTGGCCAGCCATTGGAGAAGAGGTCCCGTCACTCCACTCATGCCCCGTCCTTTTCGGATCGGGGGGCGTGTTTTTTAAAGAAAGTCTCATTCTCTCCTCCAGCCAATGGCTGGAGGAGAGAAAAGACAAACACGCCCCCGAATCCGAAAAGGACACTGCGTTTCTCCGAGGCATTTCTTCTTGACCTCGGAGAAAGGCAGTGGTGTGCTTGTCCTCTCCCCTTGCTGTCGGCTCCCGTGTTCGCTTTATGAAGACGTGCATCTGTTAAAAGTCTATTGCACCCCCTCCCACTCCCCCTTGATTCTCCCGGCCTCAGGCATGTCAAATCTGCACAATCCACGGACACATATTTCGCTCGAAAGATATATTAAGAAAGTCAAACAACTCAGTAAAAGAAGGCTCGGGAAACAATGACCTAAAGGGGACGTTCAGGAAACAGCACATGAAATACTACTGTGCACAGTCCACCGAGACTAGTATTCCTCAAATGCAAAAAGGCAAACAACTTGGAATAAGAAGGCTCGGGAAACAATGACGTAAAGGGGTTTGTTAAGTATAATGTGTGTACTCGAGGCGTCGGAGAAAATCGTGCAACAAGTGATCAAGGTTTATGAAAGTATTGGCTGCGGAGAAGAGTCAAGAAAGGACAATAGAAAAAAGATACAGGCAGTGAAGGGTTAAGGACAGTGAGTACAGCGGTGCCTTGTAGAGATTGTGCTGCGGTCTAGCGAGAGTCTGCGAAACAGGAAATAACTCTGAAACATGATTGCGCATGCGCGGTGCTGCTGGGCTGAGACCAGTCCATTATTTGAGGGAGGAGGTGGGAGCTGCATGCGGGGGGCAGTAGAGTGAATCCAGGGTTTACGCCATCCTTCACTCGTGTAGTTCGTGTGGTTCTTGTTAATCAGGCGCATTGAGTGCAGTTCTTGAAATAATGTACCTGTTCCTTGGTGATTGCTTCCTTATATGTGCAAGTTCTGAGTCGGCCCAGGAGTGTCTGAGCGCCTCAATGTGTTGTGCGAGAAACTGTGATGAGCTAGGAATGTCCCATCTGCATGTCTGCTGAGGTATTTGCCCTGTGTCGATAAACAATGACGCCTTCTCTGGTGAGGAAGCTGCGAGCCTCATAGTGTCTTTTCATCTTTGCAGATGGAGACAAGGTATCAAAGGAAACATTAAACATTTAAAAACACTTTAGTATCTTTGTGAGTTCATCCGGGCTTTACAGATACAGGATGTGGCTGTGACCTCTGCGCTGCACAGGTGGGGCAGGGGGGGCCACGAGAGGTGTCGGAAGGGCACACAGCTTACGTACGTAGACAGTATATGTGTCTTAAATATGTGGGAGGCCTTTGTATCCATGCACTCCTGTTTACGTTTTGTACATTGAGGGATGTATATCACTTACTCCATTGGTGTATCGTGTTCATATTGTAATAAATGCACACTACATGAATTACAGATATGTATGTGTGCAGATAGACGCTTTTCATGAGCCTTGTCATTTTTCCATTTCTGTATCTGGTCTTCTGTGTTCTCCTTTTTAGGTCATATCTTGCTTTCTAGAGCACTAGTAGTTATTTGTTTTTTATTTGATTACGATAACCATTAACCCACTAACCTTCGAACAAAAATTAGCCACTGCTCCTTCTCTCGCCTCCAATGGACCTGCCAGTACTACAGCGAGTAAGCTGAAAGTACAAATAAACGCAGTTGTATATGAAATTCCGTTCCCTCACCAAGAAGATACAGGTTTGCGGGGCAGTGAGGTAGATAGAAACCTCCATACTTGGACCCCCTTCGACTGACTTGCAAGTTGTGTCTGCAGGTCGGATTGCTTCCCTCGCTCCGGTTACCAGCAGGACCCTCCCCGGGGCTGGCAGTCTGCTCACAGGACATGTCTCTGGTCGGCGGAAAGGCTCTGCTTGGCCTCTGCCTCCTCTCCCTGCTCAGAGCCTATGTGAATCACAGCTCGGACCCTCAGGTCTCAACAAAGTAAACCCAAAACATATACAAGCTTTGCGAAAAATTTACAGTGAAGCTGAATACTAATAATAAAATATGAAAGACAACAAACGCGTTCAATTTAGCCGTTTTTTGTATTGAAAAACAAGCTTAATGGGTATTGTTATCACCACAATACATTCAATAAAGATTCTGTGTTTCAATTCGCAGTAAAAAATAACATTCAACAATTACAAAGATTAGATCCCAATGCATTTCGGGTTAAACTCTAACCCTTCGTCAGGGGATACATTTGTTCACTAAACCATCTTAGCAAGTGTTGTGGTTCTTTTGAACTTCTTTTCAGTCTCACACCGGAGCTGCAACAAAAGCCACATAAATCCAATTAAGGAAATTACATGTACATGGGTACAATAGGATTTGCACTCGACAGTAGGTCCAAAAGGTGAAAGACCGTAACCTCGAAGTCAGAGAGTAACAGTGTTTAAAAAGAACGAGGGAAACGAAAAACGTGAAGTCTCATTGTGATGTGTTTGAAAGAAACTGTGCTGTAATCATGAGATATATAACCAGCCGAATGAAGTGAAATCGTGCGTTGCGAGAGACGTAAAAGACATGCATATTAAAGCTAAACCGCCACCAGTATTCCGACGGAGAAGACTGTCTAACCTAGACTCACCTAGCTGTAACGCCAGGAGTGTGCGAAACAGAGTCGGAGTGTCTGCCGGTCAAGAAAATCTGTAAAGAACGAAGACTGAGATTTAACAAAACAACCCGAGGGTTGTAATACGATCTATGTGATTAACGGGAGTCAACGAGGCTTACCGTGCTAGAGAATGTGTTCATGTGTTTCCGCGAAGTTTCCACTTCCAGCAAGTCTGCTACTAGCGCATGCGTGTATGTGAACGCTGTGTCAGTTATAACGGGAGGGTGAAAGACATAAACAAAGGACCACGTCTATAACGAGAGGTCAGGAAAATGGAAAGAGGACTGTCTAAAAATGGACTCAGTTAACCATAGTGCCCTACATTTGAGAAATGAAAAAAGGTCACCGTATGTGTATGTGCCGTAAAGAAAGATATAAGAATTAAAGGCGAGTGCGAGTGCAAAATCCTTTACAATAGAATATATGATCTGACAGTTTCAAATAAAACATAACATTTCGTAGTGGTCATTGAGGCCACCTGGGATCACTGTTCCTAAGAATTTGATCCAATGTGTTTCTCTGCGTGCTAAAACTGTATTCATGTCTCTGTCTGGCATGGTGGGGAGATGTTCCAGAATTGTAAAACGAAGTTGAGGAATGGTGTGTGGTGTATTGATCCAGTGTGTTACAAGGGAGGAGGTCATGTTCTTATTTCGAATTCTACTTTTGTGTTCGATGATTCTAGTCTTGATTTTGCGACTAGTTCTCCCAACATATACCAAGCCACAAGGGCATTTAATGGCATAAATAACCCATTCAGTATTACAGTCAGATGTGTGTTGTAATGTTATGTTTTTGCCTGTGTGTGGGTGGGTGAAAATTTTGCCTACAATGACATTGCCACATTGGCCACAGTTGTAACATTTTTTCATCCCACTGTATTTCACTGCTTGCGGTTGGATTTTATTTTTGAGGAGTTCCCTCAAGTTCTTCGATCTAGTGTGCGCAAACATAGGGGGGTCCGTAAACAACTCTTGAAAATCAGCTTCTTGAGAGATTATATCCCATCGTTTATGAATGATGGTTTTGATGGTTTTAGATTGCATCGAGTGTCTTAATACAAAAACTTCACGTTTCGGGGAAACCTTTGGGATGGTCAGAAGCAAATCTTCTCGTTTTTTTTGTGCTACCTTATGTTCAGCCTCTGCAAGAATGTTATCAGGGTAGCCTCTGTTTTTGTATTTCACCAGTTGCTCGTTGATGTTCAATTCGCATTGTCGATCGTTTGAGGTAATCCTTTTTATTCTCGTGAGTTGGGACACCGGTAGATGTTTCTTCAAGGAGTATGGGTGGGCACTGCTAAAGTGCAGTGCGTTGTTAACATCTGTAGGCTTTCTGTAAATGGTGGTGATGAGACCTTGAGTGGATTTGAGGATCTCAATGTCCAAAAAATGGATCTTGTCATCTTGTATATCATGGGTAAATTGTATTCGCGGATTGCATGCATTGAGCTCAGTGATGCTGTGTTCCAAAAGAATCCTGGAACCCTTCCAAATGACCAAGATATCGTCAATGTATCTCAAGAAGAGAATTGTATTGGCGCGCCAAACCGGGTTTTGTAAAATGAATTGGTGCTCGAAGTAGGCCATGAAGGTATTCGCGTACGATGGGGCTCCTGGAAAGCCCATCGATGTGCCAGTGATTTGAAGGTAGTGTCTGTCTTTCCATGAAAAGTAGCTGTGGAACAGTGCGAAATGTAATAGTTCCAAAAGGAAAATGCTTTTTTCTTTTGCAATGGATGAGTTAAGGAGTCTCCATTCTACAGCCTCGAGACCTTCTTCGTGGGCAATAGATGTATAGAGGGCCACAACGTCAATTGTGCAGAGAAGATAGTTGGTGTCTAGATGTGCTTTGATCGATTCTAGTTTAAGAAGACAATCAGTGGTGTCTCTGATGTATGTTTCCCAGGATTGAACCAAAGGTTGCAAGTGGTGGTCCAAATATTGGCCTGTTGCCTCATGTATCGATCCGCAGCCTGCTACTATGGGTCTGAACGGGGGGTTCATTCTGTTTTTGTGTATCTTTGGCAACATGTATATATGCGGAACCTTTGGGGTGGATTGGAAAAGAAATTTGCGTGTGCTTACATCGATGATACCATCTTCCTCTGCTTTCTGTAGAATGCCGTTAAGAATAATCAACAAATCCTTAGTGGGATCTGAATCCATGGCGATGTATGTATTGAGGTCGTTCACATGCTCATCAACTTTTTTTGCGTAGAACTCGGTGTCCATTACCACCAGGGCTCCACCTTTGTCGGCTGGTTGAAATGTGATAGATGTGTCTTGTCGTAAGGCGTTGAGGATCCGTGCTTCTTTTTGTGAAAGATTCGAATGTTTTGGTTTAGTGTACTTTATACTCTCCAGGTCCTTTTTGACCAAGATTTCAAAGGTGTCAAGGGTTTTGTGTGTCAATGGGGACACAAATTTGCTTTTTGGACGAAATTTCTGGGTGATGGGTGATAGTTGTCTCATCTTCAGTTCTGGGGTTAATCGTGAAGAACCATTTCAGTCGTAATTTACGCATAAATTTGAAGAATGCGATCTCAGTTTCCAGACTATTTGATGTGTAGGTTGGTACAAACGATATTCCTCTATTCAATACTTGAAGTTGATCGGTATTGAGTTGTTTGTTAGAGATGTTTACTACTAGGGAATTGTCTTCTTGGTACTCCGCTGAGGTCTGCCTGTTTCGATGTTTTTTTTGGATTTGTCCCCTGCGGGTACGTTGTCTCCTGGTGTGATGGTTTTGTCCGGGGGGGGATTTGGATGAGTGGCCCTCGGCTAAAAAAGACGGTTTGGTAGTAGAAGTGGTTGCTTGTTCTTCCCTTAGGTTATCAGATTGAGTATGTGACCCAACTGTCGGTCTGTGAAGTAGCACGTCTTGTTCAGTAGCGACGCTTTCCTCAGATGATGAGTTACCGGTCTTTTTAAAAGGACGTCTTTGTGCGTAAACTTCACGTAGGCTCTGATCACTTCAGAACCTCTCCTATTCATTGTTACTGTCAGGGACGTTGACTCACATCCCTTTACGTGAAAGCACGCTAAAAATACACTAAAGACCTTTGTTACATAAGGAATATAAGTACACACAAATAGGTGTGCAGGCCCACTCAACCACACATTAACTCCTCTCCCTGCTCACCACTCTCCCCCCGCCAGGACGAGGGGTGCCGGTGAAAGACCCCGGGAGTAACACCGCCAGGCGGGGGAGCAACCGCTTTCCAGAGGTAAGTCAATGATATGTTCCCATTTCCAGACGACGTGCCATGCTAGCATAATCTGTTATAACTATAAAACATTTTCCCCTAACCTGCCGTGTGACCTCAGGCAGGTCGGTTTCACCACCATTGCATTCCGGCGGGATCGAGAAAGTAAAGCGTGGATGCCTACTTTACAGGGGGTATCTATCTGCAGCAGGCGCAGTGGCACCTACGTCTATAGGGCAAGCTTAACCTTGATTGTTCAGTTTTATTTTGCTTGCATGTAAAAAAAAAAAAAAACGCGAGCCCCCTTGCTACGCTCTGCTAATTCGCACATTTTAGACTTAACAGAAGGAACATTTTACGCAGTGTAAGTGTGATTTTGGTTATATCTGTGTGTGTTCATTTTTTTCAATTCACGTGGTATGTATGAGGCTGGCTCCAGATCAGAACAAGCATTTACAATGCAACGGTCTCGGCATTGTTAAAGTTAGAGCTATTGCCATTGCTCATGACAATGCCGTTTCTTTAAATGTTTTGAAAACAAAAACATAAACAAAAATAATGTCATGAGCAATGCCAATAGCTCTAACTTTACCAATGCCGAGACCATTGCATTGTAAATGCTTGTCTCATACGGCCCTGCGCGATTCCAGAAGCGCCGCCTATAAATCTGTACACTGTGCCTGCCACAAGAGGGAAAACGCCTTCCCAATGCGGGACACCGGTCCCATGAACTAACAAGCATTTACAATGCAATGGTCTCGGCATTGTTAAAGTTAGAGCTATTGGCATTGCTCATGACATTATTTTTGTTTATGTTTTTGTTTTTAAAACATTAAAAGAAACGGCATTGTTATTTACAATGTCAATAGCTTAATCACTCTCAAATGCGAGACCTATTGCATTTTCACCCCCACACAGAGCCACACACACAAAGCCACCCACACCCAAATAGAGCCACCCACAGAGCCACCTACACACACACACACACAGTTACCCACACACAGACAGAGCCACCACGCTTAGAGCCACCTACAAAAAGAGCCACCCACACACCATGTTAAGCAAATATTCATTTTGGAATTCTGAACATATGTTATATGTTTGCATGAAGTTTATTTCACGATTTATGTGTCAAACATTTTCTTGATTCAACTCCACGCCAGACCCTTGGCTGAGCTCTGGTGCGACTCTCCCTGTTAACTGGTTGCCTCGTCCGCCTCTACTACACACACACACACACACACACACACACACACACACACACACACACACCCCCCCCCCCCCCCCCCCATGGCAGATTATTGCGGTACACATGTCTAGTGACTGTGTGCTGCTACACACATGACAATACACTTACTCCCTATCCTAGAGTTGACAATGCGTAGGTTACACTACGCAGACACACACGGTGGGCGCGCACACGATGCTGCCACGAGAGTTCAGCGCAGGGCTACAAGCGGATATTAACTACAGTCCCCCGGCAACTCCAGCACCGGAGGGAAACAAAGTAAAGACGCCAGAAGAGTGCGAGTCCGGGGAGGCAGCAGGCAAGGGCAGTCCTGCTGTGCGCCAGCGTGCCCAGGGATGCCAGTGGTGGCTCCGAAGGAGTGAGCTTAGATAGTTGTAGGACAGATTTTTGTTGTTTCTGTTTTACATAGCACTATATCGACATCGGAGCGCATTACAGACGTACACATTCATGTTTTTCAGGCAAGGTGAGATAACGTGATTTGCCCAGAATCACAGGATGTTTGAGCCTCCACCAGACTCGAACCTGGTTTCCCAGGGTCAAAGTCGGCCGCTCTAGCTGTTAATTCACACCCTCAGTGTGGTGAGTGGAGGTGTACGGTAACCGGTGGCTACATGGCAGTAAGGAGAATAAGGACTGTGTGTCAGTGAACTGATTGATGATTGCGTGGCTGTGAGGTGAATGCTCCGCCGGAGTAGTGGGGTGAATGTTAGCCGTGTGTCAGTTAAGTGAGTGGCGGCTGTGTGTCAGATAGGTGAGTGGCGACTGTGTGACAGTGAGGTGAGTGGCGGCTGTGTGTCAGATAGGTGAGGGGCGACTGTGTGACAGTGAGGTGAGTGGCGGCTGTGTGTCAGATAGGTGAGAGGCGACTGTGTGATAGTGAGGTGAGTGGCGGCCGGGCAGTGCTCATCTGTGTACGGAGCTTCGCATCTGCTTTGCTGGGGCTGCTGGTCCTTGGCAATCCGCATCTAGGGGTACACAGTGCCGTGCGAACACTGCGTGCCAGGGTCAGAGGCATAGCCTGAGGCTGTGGAGTGGGAGGCCGCGAGCCAAGTGCCAGCTTATGACAGTGAGGTGAGTGTCGGCTGTGTGTCAGATAGGTGAGGGGCGGCTGTGTGACAGTGAGGTGAGTGGCGGCTGTGTGTCAGATAGGTGAGAGGCGGCTGTGTGACAGTGAGGTGAGTGGCGGCTGTGTGTGAGATAGGTGAGGGGCGACTGTGTGACAGTGAGGTGAGTGGCGGCTGTGTGTCAGATAGGTGAGGGGCGGCTGTGTGACAGTGAGGTGAGTGGCGGCTGTGTGTCAGATAGGTGAGTGGCGGCTGTGTGACAGTGAGGTGAGTGGCGGCTGTGTGACAGTGAGGTGAGGGGCGACTGTGTGTCAGATAGGTGAGGGGCGGCTGTGTGTCAGATAGGTGAGAGGCGGCTGTGTGTCAGATAGGTGAGTGGCGGCCGGGCAGTGCTCATCTGTGTACTGAGCTCCGCATATGCTTTGCTGGGGCTGCTGGTCCTTGGCAATCCGCATCTAGGGGTACACAGTGCCGTGCGAACACTGCGTGCCACGGTCAGAGGCATAGCCTGAGGCTGTGGAGTGGGAGGCCGCGAGCCAAGTGTCAGCTTATAGCGTCCCTGCCCCCGCTGACGCAGGCTGCCCCCAGAGGCACTCCCCCGCAGATGGGCTGTGTCTGCGCGTACAGACAGGCTGGGGGTCTCTGCCGGAAGCAATCCAGCTCGTCCCCACGAGTTCCATAGCCATTCAGAAAGTAAACCCCCAGGCTCTCGATCATGCCCTCAGCACGTATAACACATAAATGTAGGTTTAAACAAAACCTAGGGTGCGCCTCACCTCTCGTTTAAACAAAACCTAGGGTGCGCCTCACCTCTCAGTGCCAGCCGCTCTAAAGTCTGTCACTCTCTTTTCCCGGCTTGCTTCTCCAGACTGCCCCAGCTCTGGTGCCTCTGCTCTCGCTCTGCGCCCAGAATTCTGTCCCGGAAGTTCCTCTGCAGTGAGCGCAACCAGTCCGACTGGAAACAGCGACACAGTCATGTAAGTTCCGGTCTTGAACAAAGGTTCCGTCCTGCGATAGAGTGACCTTCTTATGTTGCCACACAAATGGAATATCGAGTAACCCTCGATTCCAATTCAATTTTATTAATTCTATATGCCTCAGTGCTGACGAGGTTCACCACACCGGCAAAATGGGCATAAAAACAGCATAAGCATTAGTCGGCGCCCCCCGCCCCCTCCTCCGAGTGCTGACATCAGACAGCCCGCAAGGTTTCTAGCCCCATGCCTCTGAACCTAGTCCTGGCAATGTTTCACATAGCATTCTGTGATTTATAGTCTCGTATATGCCAATGTAAAATAAGGAGCACACATCCTACCATACAAAACAACAAGGCAGAGCAAAAGGCACACCACCGCCTTTCTCCGAGGCACAGCAGAAAATGCCTCGGAGAAACGCCACGTCATTTTCGGATTTGGGGGCGTGTTTAGCTGTTGTCTCCTCCCTGAGACTTCTCGCAAAAAACACGCCCCCCGATCCGAAAAGGACGGGGCTTCAACGGAGTGACTGGACCTCTTCTCCAGTGGCTGGCCAGCATTTAAGAGGCCAGCCAATGGAGAACAGGAGAGAAGAGGGGCGGGTGCAAGCCCCTCTTCTCAAAGTCACTCAAAGTCATTAAATCTCGCGAGCGAGACTGCGCAAGCGCAGCCTTCGCTAGCCGAGACCTAAAAAGAGACACTATTACAAGGCTGAACTTGTAACATTGAAGATACCCGCCAGGTTAGTTCTCAATCCGTTGAGCTTGAAAGCTCGGGAGTGTCCCATTGGAGATTAGTCATGTGACATGTGTGTTCCAGACAGATTATTGCAGCAGATGCGCTAAACCCGTTAAACCAGATTAGCTCTTCGCCTCGAAGCACTTTCATCAAGGCGCCGGTTCAGACGGCCCAAAATCGGTTCCTGCTAAATAAAGACGTTATCTGTGAAACTTGAAACAGGGGAAATCTGGGGACAGGAGCACCTGTACAGCATGAAGGAAGGGGCTGCCCTGAGCTGAAGGTGAAAAACATGCTGTAAAGAGCTGCAACAGGTAAAATGCGGAGCAGCTTGTCGAGACTGGGTTGGGGGGGCAGCAGCAGCACCTGTGCAGCATTAGGGAAGGGGGGGCCCTGTGTTGAAGGTTAAACATTGCTGTACAGGTCTACAGTAGCTAAAATGAGGAGCAGCATGACGAGACTGGGTGAGGGGGCGGATAACGGAATCAAGTCAGTGATGACAGCTCCCTGGGACGACGCATGTGAGACAAAGAGACATACGGCGCGCCCAGGGCTCGGTCACCTTTGGTACACATTATAATCAGCCGCCTCTGAAGTCGGTGAGCTGCGACCTTTGTCCCATATTCCACGCAGCGCGTGACCGGCAGACTGGCCGCCTACAACCCTTCGGAACCAAGGGGGGTGGGAGCTACCGCCCTCAGGTTACACATTAGGTGCACAGAGGAATTATATATGGCGCCTGCCTTCCTTTAAGTGAGACTCCACAATCTGCGGTAGTTGCGCTATTAGCGTGAGCTTCGGTGCCGAAGTAAGTAAGCATCATTTCCAAAGCGGGACCTTTTATCAAGCACACGAACTCTGTATAACAGAGCAGAGTAATCTTTTAAAAAGCTGTGATTTCAACCTGCACTTGATGGAGAAACTTTATTCGCAACATTCCCGGATGATCTGCGCTCAAAAATACTACACGACTTTTAAGTCATACGTTCACATAAGAGAGTTCAAATAAACAACGTTGAACGTTGTCAAAAAGATCTCCGATGTGACCTGAATGTCCCCTGCGAGTTGCACAAGCATGCATCCACCCATGCCCGAGCACCCACTTGCTTGTAAATCTAGTGTCGATACTCACGTCTGCCCTGATATCATGCTAATCCAGCAAAGAAGCATCAACCCGTCCCTGATAATGCAAGATCTCGGGCCGTTCTGCGACATGGAAAGTGTAGCAAGTGTGCACTCATCCCTGTACTGGATTTAGTGAGCAAAGTGGTGCTGCTAACAGTGTACCAAGTTTTGAAATTTATCATCAGCGAGAGGGTGGCCTACAGGCTGCACCCGTATAAAGTTCTAATAGTACTGACACCCAGTGCGCATGCTGCAGTACATGCCTGATAAAACTGTGTGTATGAGAACTGAAGCAAATGGTGCCCTTTATGGATGCCCCAGGTTTGAGCTGGCAAAAAAAAAAAAAAATGGAGGATCAGGACAGCTTCACTAGAGGTGCAAGTGTACTGCATGCACGCTTATGGCTGAAGGGTGGAGATCCTGACACTCAGTGCAGGAGCAAAGATACTATGGGACCTAGGTCAGAAGCGTCGGATTGGTAACGTGGGCACTCGGGGGGGGGGGGGGGGGGAGATTTGGCGGTTTCTGCATTGTTTGATGCAGCCAGCGGCCCAGTGGGTGCCTGAGTGGCCTTTCTGGAGGTAGGTGGCCGCTCATTGCCTCCTTTTTATCAACAGCAGAGGTGTCACTCCCTTTCTCTCGCTGGCCCAGTCCATTAATTTATGCATATTGAGCGGGGGCAGGGGGCCTGAGCAAAAGTGCCACACTTGTTTTCAGGTGTTTCACCAGTGTACACCAATCAGTGTTTTTTTTTTTTTTTTAACACCCCCTGCACCCCCCTCTTTTTTTTTTTTTTTAAATAAAATTTCACCGAATAAGTGTTTTGCAGAAAGGCCATATGCAAATGTGGGCCACTTTTTTTTAGCGTGCACGGGCAGATTTGAATCCCAATCCCAGGCAAGAAAAATGGTCACTTCGACTGCTGTTGGTATTGTAAAGCACAGCAATTGTCATGTATAATGGGCCCCAGTGCTTTTCGAAATGCTGCATTAATAGTGGCAACGCCCCTGCCCATACACTGAAAAAATAAGGCTGGAGTCAGAGCTACCTTTAGAAATTCCATTTAGACTTTATTAGAGAGGGGGTGCGGATTAGTTCTTCAGGGGTGCCTTTGGCTGATAGAGGTGAAGGATGAAACTGCAGTACCTGTTATGCAGGGAGCCAAAGCTTCTAGGTCAGCCTTTTTCTTTTGTATAGCCCAGATTACTGCTTTCAAAAGCTGATGACCACCGGATGCCGAAACCTCACACTAAATTGTGCCTGTGTTATAGGTGGTTTACTTGGAGACAGCTCAGTGCTATCTGCTACAAGAAAAGGAGAGTTTGCTGTGCCTTTTCTAGAAAGAATCCGTGTAATGTCACTCGAATCAGTCTTTCTTAACAAAAATGCATGATATATATATATATATATATATACACGCACATACTTACTCATACACACAAATATAAATTCAGATAACGAGGCTGAGACTTCCCATCACCCCTACAAATACCACCTAGTTTACATACATCTGTTTAGGTGTGATGGACATGACCTACTGTTTTGTTCTGGGGACTGTGCATCAATATTGACAATACACAGTGTCATGTGTCAGGCAATGCCACACTGGTCCTAAAAATCAAGGACTATCACAGATGTAAATTTGGGCTTCAGATTTACCCGAAACGTCATGAAAAGGAGGCAGCAGTATAAAAACCCTCTATGTACATTAATGTGCAACATACGCATAGTGAGAGTAGTACATATAATCCTATGATCCTGACAAAGATGTTGGGGAAACACTGAGGTAGATGAGTTAGAAGTGAGGGAGGGTCAAATAATAGAATATCATAGTCCTATTGCTGCCACCAGTACAGCCCAGTCACTAATCATGAGATAGTCACATTTTGACCTTTAAAGTCAGTAACCGAGCATAGAAACCAGCAGCAGATGCACTCAAATGACAGGTACACAAATGACAGAATTAGTGCAATGGGCGGGGGGGGGGGGGGGGGTAGTGGGGAGCACAAGTTTGAAAAGATGCAATATTAATAATAAGGTGCAACCTGGTATTTCTATGAACTTCAGTAACATAGCTAAAAATGGGCAGCGGTTTCTCTGGACTTATACATAAGAAATTACCTTACATGTGAGAATGACAAACACAACATAAATACAGAAAACTGTAGTTCTGGCTAAGGACTTAACCAGTACTTGGGTCAAAAGACATTTTGATATAGCACCCGAAATCAACCAGACAAATTCAATAATCCCATAAACGTCAAGGACTACTCAAGGAATCAAGTCATGGTTAAAGCAGAGCTCCTCCACCTCTTACAGTTCTCACTGTGCACCCTTTCTTTTCAAAACTGAACCACCTGCGCCCTACACCACGCCTTCCACACCCCTTAAACCTGAGTGATCGACTGTCATGATTTTAGGTACCACCTAAAAAGAGGAAAGAACTCACGTGTACACAGAAGTACAAAACGACACAATGTAGGCATTCTGCTGACTTTGCCATAGCAACCATTTGATTCTGGTCAATATAACCGGATGTGTTATACTCGTCACCCACTCAAATCCACCAGTAAATCTCTTAATGATTTGAAAGCTGGTAACCCTATCCTGCCACTGAATTGCCTCCTTCCTCGCCTGTGCAACTCAATTCTAGAAGCCTCGCTCCATTCAGAGCTCCAGCCTCCATCCCAGGGTCTAGGCCGCCCACCCTCCCGACCAGGGTCTAGGCAGCCCACCCTCCCGACCAGGGTCTAGGCAGCCCACCCTCCCTCCCAAAACCTAGGCAGCCCACCCACCCTCCCTCCCAAAACCTAAGCAGCCCACCCTCCCTCCCTCCCAAAACCTAAGCAGCCCACCCTCCCTCCCTCCCTCCCAAAACCTAAGCAGCCCACCCTCCCTCCCTCCCAAAACCTAAGCAGCCCACCCTCCCTCCCAAAACCTAAGCAGCCCACCCACCCTCCCTCCCAAAACCTAAGCAGCCCACCCACCCTCCCTCCCAAAACCTAAGCAGCCCACCCACCCTCCCTCCCAAAACCTAAGCAGCCCACCCACCCTCCCTCCCAAAACCTAAGCAGCCCACCCACCCTCCCAAAACCTAAGCAGCCCACCCTCCCTCCCAAAACCTAAGCAGCCCACCCTCCCTCCCAAAACCTAAGCAGCCCACCCTCCCTCCCAAAACCTAAGCAGCCCACCCTCCCACCCAAAACCTAAGCAGCCCACCCTCCCACCCAAAACCTAAGCAGCCCACCCTCCCTCCCTCCCAAAATCTAGGCAGCCTAGTTTCCCACCTAGGAGGTAGGCAGCATAGTTCTCCCCGTTCCCTTGTACACCCTTCAAACAGGCCAGCCATCCTGTACACACCCCATTTAGTCGCCGAACCACACTTTCCTGTCATACCCTCCCATGCCCTTTAGATTACGCGGAGCTAACGGCCTCCTCTCCCCGCTCTCACCGGAACAGCCCCGCAGAGCCCCGATGCCTCGAAGTGCGGCCATGTCTGGAGGTGATTGAGTGCAACAGGCAGAGTCTGCCAGGTCCTGACACTTCCATTCAACAAGGACCCTGTGCTGTCCGCAGCACTGCCTGCACCGGGACGTGCCTCCGCGCTGTAATTCGCCCCTGGGCTCCTCTAAACGCACACCTCCAGGTCAGGGTCTGAAGCCTCCCCGTGAGCCCGGTTTCCCCGTCCCCTCCCTCCCCAGGTTAGGAGCGCACAGACAGCGCTGGCATCAGGTAATGGCAAAGACAGCCTAGCGGGGCGGGTCCGGGGTCCTAAACACCTCAGCACGCAGCAGCTGGAGGTCAGGCGGGGAGAGAGGGAACTGCACACAGCGGGCCGGAGTCACTGGGATCGGGTGAGTGTGGGGTCCAGGGCCCCTTGAGGGCCCCTGGGAAGGGTAAGGGCATCAAAGACCACTTCGGGAGGAGAAGCATCTTCTCTCTAGTGGCAGGGCACTTCCGACTCGCGGCACTCTCATCCAGGGCTCTGTGCCGTCGGCACTAGGTGAAAGGTGACAGCGGGGAGGGGCTGTCAGTGCCGACTCCGGTGTCTACGGCCGACTGCCCCCGGCAAGAGCAGCATCTAACCTCGGGCATACCACGAATGCATAACCCCGTTTATCACATCGAACACCTATTATGTTGATTAAAGCAGCACAGGAGCGGCCTCTTCAGCCTCGAGAACTGGTTCGGTCCTGGTCCCTCTGGGCAGAGTCCAGGCAGACCCGAGGGAGGGTTGGCACCTTTCTCAGAGAAAAATACCGCCCATCTGGTTACCTTTGAAGAGCCTGCAAAGCCCGGGGCGTCTTTCTCAAGTATAACTTTATATGAAGTCGTCTGTATTATTTCTAATTCTATCTTAGTTTACTTTAACTATCAGTCAGAGTTCATTAGGTCAGCTGTATAACACATTATAAAGTGTTTTCATCTAACGTGCTGTTTATGTACTGAACTTGGGGAAATACGGGCTTCAGAACATTTTCTCTAATTTCTATGCCTGTAGTATTAAAATACTGGCCATGTCGGCATAAAACAGGTGGCCGTCCTATGTCCGAATGGAGTACTCGGAGGCATGTCAAACTGCACCAGAGATTTGTATTCGTCTGAAAGCCTGATTAGACCGTTCCAGGGAGGCACAAATGGTTACGTTGTTCTGAAGCAAAAGCAGGGTTTTTCTTTTCAGTCTCTCAACCACTGCTTTGCATGGGCAGGTACTCTACTGCACCGAGTCCCTGCACTTCTTTTATTTGAAAGGGAGAGTACCTGCGCTTCTCAGGACTCCTGCAATTCATTTAATGAGAGCGTAGCAGCATTCTTCGGGAGTAGCAAACGGGTGCTCTGAGTAGTGAGTACCTGCTTTTCTATATTTCCGTTTAAAGCACTGCTCTCAACCTTTTTAGTTTTAAACAGCCCCATCTTCATTAAGCATAATGACTAAGTTAACTAATGCATCCTCTCCAGGGACCTTTGCTTGACTCCATTGACACATGTTTAAATTTTGGCTGGCTCACCCAGCGTTTCATCTTTGTGAGAGCAATGAGTACCGTTGAGTTTGATACCATCTGTTCGCTGTCAGTAGCACGAAGATAATTTGTCTGGGTTGACCCTGAACTGTTAACCATATTTTGTTTCTCTAATAACGAGGTTGTCATGCATGTAAACCAAAACCCAAAATATGCTTAGTATTTTACATCCTTCCTCTACAAGGACAGCTCTCTTTAATTCTCTGGGGACCCCTAACTTAATAAAGCAAGGAGTAAATGTGCAGTTAATAGTTTTTCTTTCCTTAACTTGGGTTAAACTCTTGGAAAAGTCATATGTGTGATGCGCTTCTACCGTGTGGCTACGAGGGGCCATTTTTTTTTTAATAGTGTGTTAATTACACTGAATAACCTAATTTTAAAAGCTAAAATGAATCTGCACCTAATTTGTATTATGAAACGGCAATCTGTACTTTGATAAAGTGGTAGGCAAGGTATGGAGGGGAACTAGGATACTGTGAGATGCCATCTTGGTCTGCGCTCCAGTCGTTTTCGGCCAGCACTATAAAAGTTATCGAGGAGCACAGCTGCTTTGTTAGTGCAACGCACTGCCACTGGACGCTTCGTGGGACCATTGTTTTTTTTTTTTTTTTTTAATAGTATTTTATTTATAGTATTTTCTATTTATTCATAGTATATTTTAAATACTCGGAAAAAGGGAGGCGGTGTTTGGGGGAGGGGGGGACTAGGACGCTGTGACAACTATCTTGGTCGGCGTTCCAGTTCATCTCGGCCAAGGCGCTCCAGTTCATCTCGGCCAGCACTATAAAATTAAGCCCGGCGTGCAGCCACGTGCCTAAGGCAAGCCTGTCTGTGTCCTAGTGGGACCAGGTGCAGGAACCCTGTCCGAGCCATCCAAGTAAGTTGACCAATTCCTCGTCACAACTACTAGCTCTTTGGGGGTCTATCAAGGATGACTGTCTTCATTCAGTAATCTGTCCAAGGGGGAACTACTTTGTTAGAACTGCTCTACGCCCCTCCAATGCATCCACGGCCTCAAGACCGCCAATATCGGCATGACCAGCAGGCATATGCTTATAATCAATTGTAGATCACTACCGCTCCACAAGTTAAAATGTTTCTGTTTCCTAGAGGAGGAAAAACTAGATGTGGTTTTCCTGACAGAAACCTGGTTCCATGTAGAGTCAGGGCCCGACTTTACTCAGGTTCTGCCCTCTGACTACTACATTTGTCAGAAAGACCGAGAGAACAAGAAAGGTGGGGGACTGCCATAATACTTCTAGAAGCCTTTAGGTGCCTCCAGGAACCCCTTCAGCTCCCGAATATGAAAGCATGATCTATGCCATTTCACTGTCTCCTACATACACCTTCTCAGGGGCACTCCTCTCTACTGGCCTCTGGCCTGAGTGGCCATTTTATCTAGGACATTTCTGATGCGAATGCCTATCTGGCAAGCAGAAAACCCAGCTTCACCATATTGGGAGATCTCAATATCCACCTAGAAGAGCCCACAAACCTCGCGGCTACTGCAAGATCTTTCTGCCATTCAACTCTCCCAATTGGTATTTGCTCCCACTGATGAAAAATTGCACCTGCTTGACCTCATTTTTACTAACACCCCCTCCTAAACTTGCTGGACATGCTCCCTGTAATATGGTCTGACCATTGCATGATCTCCAAGGCCCTGAACGCTCCACGCTCACCCCCTTCTCCCAGTCTATCACCTGGAAAGACAGCAGTTGGTCAAAAATAAACAATGAAAAATGGAAACATGCCTTGACACTGAGAGACCGAACCTGAGCCTGGACCACTTAGTCGCAAATGTTAAGGTCCCTCAGTGGATCAAACATTCACTCGATAAAATTAGCCTCATAAAAGTCCAAACTAGATGTGCCAAGGATAAATCCTCCCCCTAGTGTACCTTATACCTATGGACACTAATACAAGAGTGTAAACAAGCCGAAAGGAAATGGTGGAAATACTATGACGTAATAAGCAAATCAAACTATCAAACTATCAAGATACAATAAGCAAATACCATGCTGAAATTAAAACTGCCCAAGCTGCCTACTATGATGCAAAAATCAATCGCACCTAGAATTCCCCACGCAAGATGTTACAGATCATTTTTTTGATAATCAACTTTATTGGGCTTTAAAACAATGGCACTATAGTTCGTAGCTCATTAGCATACAGCACAGTTCACAATTATTATTTGAAGGTCAGTTAACAGCCGCATTCACATTAGTCTGACAGAGAGGCGACCGGATCTACAGAGACAGTAGTAACCAACACATACTGCCATTTAGCCCATAAGGCCCAACCATTTTCCCCATACTCTGATCATAATTGGCCTTAGATAAGGAAACTGTTGGTCATGCCCAGCCCGCCATCGTAAGGGGCCCTTTGGCAATGAACAAGGGTCATGCGTGGCCTTGAGTTACCTTGGAGAAATGCTGTGGCCGTTTTGTCTAGAGTGTGAAACCAATGGCACGGAAGGTGGAGAGGTAGATTTTGCAGTGCATACAAAAATCAGGGAGCGCCATCATCTTGAATAGGGAGATCTTTCCTAGTGGATTCAAGGGAAGGGACTGCCATTTACTAAGGTCTTCCCTAGTTTTCTTTAGGAGTGGGGTAAGCTTGAGGGACCGGGTGGAGTGACACCCCAATCCCCAGATATCAAAAACTAAGGCACCTCACTGGGATGTTGGATTGCCTTGCCAGACAGTCTCGAGGAAGGTGTAAGGGTACCAGAATTGATTTGGCCAGGTTAAGTCGTATGCAGACGCTTTCCCATATAGCTGCAGGATGCAGAGACCACGGTGGTCCTATCGAGCGGGATCCACCATGAAAAGAACATTGCCTGCATACAGAGCAATACGATCTTCATGGAAGTCCTTCCATTGCCACGCCTGTATTTGTGCATGGCATGTGATCAGTCAGGCAAGTGGCTCTATTGCTAGGGCAAAGAGAAGGGGAGATATGGGGCAGCCTTGCCTTGTTCCCCAACAGATGCAGAAGGCTTCGGTGACAACACCATTTATCAAGACTGGAGCCGACGGATTGTAGTAGAGCACATGCATGAATCCCTGTAAGTGTGTGCCGAATCCTGCTCTAACCAGCACACCCTTCAAATATTGCCAATCTACTGTATCAAAGGCTTTCTCAAAGTCTATTAGTAGCAAGGCCAAGTAAGGTGGGTGGAGGTGACGGGCCAATGCAACATGCAGGCTCTGCAAAAATTGCCTTGTGCTAAAATGGGGCTTGAAGCCACATTGATCGGGGTATATCACTGGCAAGTACTGGTTTGATGGGTGGCTAGGATCGTGGCGTAGATATTAACCTGTGTCAATGAGTGAGATCAGAAGATGGTCTGAGCAGGGGTGGTTGAAGGAGGGTGCACCTTAGACATGACTACAATCATGCCCATATCAATGTCTGCTGGAAAGGCACCCTTCTCCACAGCTTCCATGTATAGAGCATGAAGTTGCGGTATCAAAATATCTTTTAAACGCTGAATAGTACTCCGTCGGAGTACCTGTCTGAGCCTGGGGTCTTTCCAGCCCCTATTATGGAGGTGGCGCACCGATTTTCTTCCAGCGAAATGGGTTGGTCTAGCAGATGAGTGTCTGCTTCCGAGAGCTGTGGAAGAGGTACATCTTGTAAGAAGTGAGGATTGAGCTCCAGGCCCAAGGACAAGGCGGCTGAGTAGAGCAGCCCTTAATATTTAGCCACGGTCTGCGCAATGACGGCAGAGTGCATCCCAATGTGTCAAAAATCTCTGTAATTATCTGTTTGGCCAGGGGGTAAGACACAAGCAAATTGAGAAGCTTGCTATTTTTGTCTCCCTAGCCTTAACCTCGGGCCGTAGAAGACCTTCACATCTGCTTTGCCAACTCTAGGGATACATGGCGTGTTTCTTCACGCAGGAGCTCAGGCTGTCTGGACACAACATCTTGGTCAGCCACGTTGGTGGCCTCTTCCAGACAGAGGGCTCGAACCTCTAGCCGGGAGAGGTGTTACTATATCGGGCCAAGTATTTCTTTTTGAGATACCTTTTTTGCAAAACCTTGGACCGTGGCCTTGCTAGTCGCCCACAGCGTACCCAGAGAGCGGACCGTTCCCTCGTTATGCTGGAAGTAGTGCCTAAGCTCCTCACCCACAGCCTGATTTGAACCCTATCCTGAAAAAAACAGGCGTTGAACTGCCAGATGGGATACAGGGTGCCTGTAAGGCCTTCTGAGCGAAGGAGGAGGGGCGAGTGGTCAGAGATTCCTCGTGCTAGACTTTGGATACTGGTGACAGCATGACATTCTGGGGCAGGCATAAATATCAGTTCAATGTGGGAGTGAGTGTGATGGGCTGCGGAGGTGTGAGTGTACTGACACAGTCAAGAGATTCCACATTCTCCACACATCTCACAGACCAAACCTGGACGCCCACTCTGAGAGGCGTTTAGCGCCGGTTAGGGGAGGGGGGGTGCCAGTAGCGTTGCATGCAAGGGCTAGTACTGCATTAAAGTCCCCTCCGATCACCATCAGTCACTGGGGAAGGGACGACAGCAAGTCTGCAAGATCTCGGACAGAGAGCTCAAGGGCTGCCAAGGGTACATAGATTGAGACAAGATTAAGGGAAGTGCCCCCACTCTACCAGCAGGGGCCACAAATCTTCCTTGGGGATCCTTGATATTTTGTGTTGCTGAAAGGGAAGGAGCGGCGCAGGAGAATGGCCACCCCACGAGAATCTCTCATGAATCCTGCATGGAAGACCCTATCGTACCCTTGGTGTGCTAGGAATGGACAGTGATTTCCCATGAGATGTGTTTCTTGCAGCATTAGGGCACTATGGCTGGACCTCTGTGAGTATTTTAGGACCACAGTATGCTTCACACAGTCCAAGAGCTCGTTGGCATTCCATGAAAGAATCTGATGGGGTTCCTAATCAAAATGGGGAAAGGTCATGTTTGTTACTGATTAGAGAGTAAGTTCACCCATATGGGGAGTATGTGGGCGCCCGACTGCTAGGTCCCGGAGACTAAGGTGGGGGCATCTCTGGTCCATGTAATCTATAAGCGTGTGGGCTTGAAATGTCGTGCCAAGTGCTATAAAGAGAAGAGATACAACAAGTAAACTGATTCCCCAAGAATCCCTCCAACCAACCCCCTCCACATACTTCTTTCCTAGAAGCATCTGTTGCCCTAAAAGAGAAATCAAAAACGAGCAGAGTGGTGGACCCCTCCATAATGTAGGATCTCGAGAGCTTCAGGAGTCTGGGACAATCACAACATTATTCCCTTAGTTAGATCACCAGGCTCCGGTAAAGGTCAGTGTCCTCCGAGCCAGCTATGGGATGGATAGTAGACCCCTGAGTCCGACTCCAGGTCTTGTGAAAGTCTGAGTGGTCCGGCAGACTCAAGGTATCCAGTCATGTTCCTCGTGGCTGCCTGGGGCGATGAAGTAACTCTTTGAGTGTTGTGCCCTCTGCTGGAGCAGGTGCGCCGCCTCTGAGGCTTGACATCCTCACCCGTTGTAGATCTGAAATGTGCTAGCAAGGGGGAAAGGGAAGTAGTGCTTCGCAGGTTGAGCAGTTGCTACTCTGTTGCCCAAGTCCACGCCGCCTCTGGAGTATCAAAGAAATGTCTTTTGTTATTTAGGACCACCCTGAGGCGGGCTGGGAACAGGAGCTGATACTGGAGGTTGAGGGCCCGGAGCGTTTGTTTGACTGCATTATAAGATCGAAGCTGTGCTTGCACCTCCCTAGCGTAGTCTAGGAAGATCATCACCTTACTTGTTAGGATGAGAGCGGGCCTCTTGCAGGATGGCATCCCTGTCCTTGAAATTAAGGACACGGGCAATGATTGGTCTGGTCGGGGCTCCCAACGGCGGCTTAGGCATGGGGGTTTGATGGGCCCGCTCCACAACGAACCATGCCACGGCATCCATGTCTTGATCCAGGTCTCCACGAAGGTTGCGGCCTGCGTGGGTTCTGCTCCCTCGGAGATGCCCACGAAGTAAAGATTGTTCCCATAGGAACGATTTTCAGTGTCTTCTGTGCGCCGATGGAGTTCATTTGTATGGGATAGCAGCCGTGAGATCTGTGCCTTTAAAGTCACAACGTCATCTTCCATGGTAGATGGACGGGATTCAGCCTCCAAAATTCTAGCTGTGGCGTTACGGAGATCTTGCCGTATGATGGCCTATCTTGGCCTCTACGATTTCTTGTGAGGTGTGTGTATGGCCTGAAGGGTGGTGGCGTGATATCCCGCTAGCAGAGGGGTCTTAGCTGGAGCAGCATTATTAGTGTTAGTCGCCCGTGGTGTACTGGTCCATGCCGATTTGAGATGGATATGGTTTCACTACTTTGTCTTTGCCTATGGTTAGTTAATGGAGAGAGAGGAGCAATTTGGGCAACACAGTTCACCCCTGAGAGGGACAGCTCGGAATTCTGGCGGAATCTTCCCCCACCCATTTTACTCCCCCCCCCCCCCCCCCCCTTTACTCTCCCAGTCTTGCCCTAGAGAATCTCTCTCTGAGACCAGACCTCAGGGGGGTCCCACTTGAGTAGTGATGGAGTCTAAGCCAGAAGTCTCAGGGCTGCCCCACTTCCATCAGACGTCCCCTTTATCAAGGGGGGCCCACAAGGGGCCTGCCCTCTTGTATCACAACCACATTTTCCAGGTAGGAAAGGGGTATCCGTTTTTTTAAAGTCTGTGAGATGACCACCCTGCACCCAAAAGGATCTGCAGGGCAGCTCGAGACATAGTCCTGCAGCAGTTCCTGCCGTGTTCCCTCCTTGCAGTTCAAATGACACCAGCCTGTGGTCCGCTCCTGGCTTCCGACCGGGGGATGATCCTCCTCAACCCCCGTTGACCGGAGGGGGCCACTGCCTCAGCACATGTAGTTAGGCACTTGAGGGTGTCCGCAGGAGAAAGCAGAAGGTCTTCCTGTATCTCGCTCTGCCTAGCCGCAGCAATGGACGCACATATCTGCGTGCCAGTATCCCGGGATCAGGCACTCCTCCAGGCTCTGCACCCGACCGGTGTCACCGAAGTTGGGGTTTAATGGGCCGGGGAAGCCAAGAGGCCAAGGGGGCTCTGCCCGGGCATCCACATTCGCCCAGGTGGAAACAGACCAGGCTCTACACCTGGAGCTCCTGACCTGGAATGATGTGTCTAGCGGGCCTCCCGCTCAGCGGTGGGGGAAAGGTCCAGTCCACCAACCCGGGCCGCCTCACCTGCTGGGATGTGGCTGCAGGAGACTCCTCCTCAGAGTGCGGCCTCTGACCTCCTCCAGCGAATGCACGTGTCAGCCCACGTCAGAAGGCCCCAGGCTGACTACCTGGGCCCTCTCTCTCTCAGATGTGTCAGGGTGGGCACAAGACCGAAAATTACTGTACAGGCATCGGAACAGGGATATGGCGGGGTCAGACCGGCAGAGGCCCCACCAGTCGCCCGGATGGCCCAAGGATCTCAGTAGATCGAGTTAGTCAATTGGTGACAGGGCCCTTTCAGGGAGCTGCCATTTTGTATCTGGGCTGTGGTCAGTTTGCCTCCCTCCCCCCCACCCTATCCTATTTTGGCAGTCACTAGCTGCAAGACCTGCATCTGTGGATTTCCAGGTTGCAACTCGCGGGTGGAAGTGTCTTCTACTCCTAAAACTCATACAGGAGGCGAGCGGATGATGGAGGAGTCCAGAGCACTTGTAGAGTGTGACCGCCATCTTGATGCTCGTAGTCGCTCCTCGTTCCAAATTAAGGCATTATTGGAGCCCACTTCGAATAGCTCTACCCCGAACCTGTCAGTACCTTGGTGTATGTATCGATCTTGCGAGTCACTGAGGTTTACCTAACTTCCCAGAGCCTGATTAGATATTCAAGCCCCAAACTCAACAGAGGCAAGCAGGAAAATAGGAAAAATGGAATGGACTCTTGGAATTTCCCGACATGACAGTGGATAGCTTTGCAGCTCTTTGTTATAGTTAAATCGGGATCTCCGTTTAACCCTGCTCCATCATGTATTATTGCCAAATTGGTAGAACACATCTTTTCTTCTCTGTTAGATATGTTAAATCTCTCAGCAAATGGAATAGTACTCTTGGCACGGAAGCATGCCATGATAAAAGCCTTACTAAAAAAAAAAAAAAAGTCTAACCTGGACCCTCTATGTTCAGGAAACTATAGACCTATCTCGATGCTCCCTGGTTTGAGCAAAATACTTGAAAAACATGGTAACCAGTCCCTCTCAGAATTGTTTAGAACTTAATAACATTCCTCACCCAACCCAAACAAGGTTTCTACCCAAACATCGTACGGAAACAGTTTTTTGGGCGGTAGTTGAGGAATAAAAATGCTAGATCAGGGAGGCTTGGCAGCCATCATACGCCTTGATCTAAGCTCTGCCTTTGGCACTGTAAATCATGATATTCTTATTAAAAGACCCTCCAGTGCAGGAGTCTCAGGACGTGCCTGAACTGACTCAATTCATTCCAGAGGGACAGGATCTTCTAGGTCCTTGATGGACCCTCTGACATATTCCCTCTGAAGTGTGGAGCTCCTCACTGCTCATCATTGAGCTCCACGCTATTCAGCCTATATATGCGTCCACTGGCAGACATTGTATCGCCATTTGTGATTTCTATAATATCCTACGCGGATGATGCCTAACTGGTTTTCCTTCTAACTTCCGAACAAGATCATCAATCCCCCTCTTCGGGCGCCTGTTTAGAGAGAGTTATTAGCTGGATGAACAGGTCCTACCTACAGCTAAATGGAGACAAAACTCAGCTCATGATATTAGGGAATAATATCAATCCCCGTTTGAGCCTGGGCTGGCCAGACTCCCCGGATACGCCTCCCTCCCCTAAGATGGTTATGAAATGTTTGGGGTATGGCTGAGCAAAACTTTGTCTAGCACTCTCGGCCAGCTGCTAATCCATTCTCAAAATACTCCATAAAATCCAGCACTGGTTCCCTCCGTTCTCCAGAATGCTTGTGGTCCAGGCACTAATCCTTTCTCACCTGGACTGTGGAAACTCACTTTATCTAGGGGCTCCAAAATCCGTCACCAGAAAACGTCGGTGCAGAATTCCACAATCTGGACTCTGCTTAATATTCTGGGACACAACTCAGCCCGACAGGCCTTGGCATCCCTCCACTGGCTTCCAGTTGTTCAGAGGATCAAATTTAAAGCCCTCTGCATAGAGTACTTTTGGTTAATGCCCCTCCATCTCTCAACCTCTCATTTCCCTTTATACCCCCAGTAGAACTCTTCGATCTACTAATGCCCGATGGGCTGTGATTTCCACTATCAGAAGGGTGAAAAGTGGGGGGGGGGGGGGGGGGCAAGCCTTTGACCACAGTGTGGGTAAACAATGGAACACACTCTCCCATACGTTGTGGATAGCCGACAAATAATTGTCTTGGAGGAAACTTCTAAAAACCTTGCTATTTGAGAACAACCCCCTCTAGAACACTGTGGTTAGTCTGTGCTTGACTACCAGCGCTGGGATGCCCACGGGTAGCTACGTGCTATATAAATGTCACATAGAATACGTTAGGTGTTAGAACTGATGAATTATGAGGCTTCTATATTGGCATCCTATCTGGTTGCTACTCATCTGAATGCAATGACGCACACAATGGCTGTGATTTTAAACAGTTGATCTCTACTTTTATTTCATACATACTGGAAAATTCTGCGTTTTTCAGTACAACTAGAAGTATTACTAATCTCCCTATTACTCATTATTCCTTTTCCCAGTAAGTCTCATTCCATCTCTAACTGAACTAACCCTATGAATGATGAAGGGTAAATACCAAGGTGAAGTTTTAGCCTGAAATATAATATAGTCTTATTGACCGTTTTAAATTTGTTTTTGCTGTTCGTCTACTCTCAACATGCTTTCAATGGTAATTTATTGCGGTCTGGTGAATCTTTTTCTGCCTCGGAAGTATTTTCAAAATACATCGTAGTTGGGAGTATAACATATGAGGCAAAGCGTTCCTGCCATAGGTTTATTTATTTTGTGTTATAAGTGCATCTCAGCCTATCAGTACATTAGTCCACTTTTTATTAATAAAATGTGCTGCTGTTCCATCCTGCCACCTTTGCTTAGTTTTTCTACTTTGTCCCCCTTTAAGAGTGAATAATATGTTTGCTGTTCTTCTGTGTCGTTGGCTTTGTGAGGGTGACAATGTGTTTTGTAGCCCTCTGGTTGGTTGGTTGGTTGGTCAAACTGCAAGGAAGCTTTTTGGGTGAGAGAAAATAAAATGTGTAAAAGCCAATAAGCAGACCATGAGCTGCAGTGCATTTACATATCATGATGGAAAAAAATGTATAGCTTTTTGCTGAGACAAAATAATATGCGCATGCTACTGGAGAGGTAGGCAGCTACAGAGCATCAGCACTTCTGAATGCATGGAGTGTTCGGTATCCTCTTCTAGCATTTCCGTTGTGCCGGTCAGGTTTTCTTACTCTAAATACCCGAGGGCAGCCAATGTCAGGTTATTTATGCATTGTTTGTTAATATGCCTAGCAAACCAAATGACTGTTGCAGCATCTGTCATGAGTGATTCTTTGCTTCTCCCTATACTTTTCTCCCACAAGCCAACCATGCTGCTCCAATAAGCAAACCATGCATTCAACACGTCAAAAGTAGACACAACCACTGGCACTTTCATGCGTGCAATTTGCTATTAGTCTTTTAATTGGGGTATTTGCCGCCTCAGGGGCGTTCCGAGATCTTTGTATCCATCCAATCCCATCTTTTGTATAATAGACACAACCCCTGGCAGCATAATGCATACAGCTGGGCTGCAAGCCATATAGGTAGCTAAGCATTTGACACCGAACCAAAAAGGTACATCAGTTAAGTTATACAAACACATCCGTATCCTCTCACCAAACTATATTACAGCCATTCAGAAGGATTTAACTTAAACCTCCCACACATACATAAATAAAGAATGGTTTAAAAGATGCATAATACTTGGCAAACGTTGTTCAAAACATAACCACCTACCTTCAAGCAATATAACCATACAATCCAGCAGAATGAAACGAAGGGCACTGTTGATCAACACAGGCATCCATGCATATGAAGCTTCAGACAAATCCATGGCTGGTTCTTGCAGGCCACATTTAATATAATCCTTCACTAAACAATACATTACCTTATTCCAGCCTAACTGGCAATTATCCAGTCTGGCTCTCCTCTAAATATTGTGAAACGCAACCCCTAGCGCATCATCATCACACGTTCATTTGTACTCTGGTGTGTGATGGTAACTTCAGAACCATGTGGGAATTCGCTGGACCGCCAAAAGCATAACAAAGCCATATCAATTATAGATGTGCACTATGCCAGTCACATAACATCAAATATTAGTTTATTGCTTCACTGTTGCATCATCAGTAGTTTCTACTACTTAGTTAACAAATTTGAATTACAACATTGAGAGCTCAGCTGCTTCCCCTTTCCTTTAATATAAAGTGCCGTAAAGGTGGTTAAAAAGTATGTTTCATTTCGGATAAACCATTCCATTTATGGTGTTAACTGAGTAAATATTCGATGTAATTCTTTTGCCTGGCATACACCCTCCCACGCAAACGCTGGATAATACCAATATGCCGCAATCTCGGGTTTAAGCTATATCTAGAGGCTTTTAGGATACTAAAATATGATACCCATCCCCCAACAGTTTTTGCTGTTTTTCGATTTTTAAACTGGATGTGGTATTTACGTAGCACCCTTGTAAAGTGACATGTGAATCTCTGTGTATACTTTGTAAATTTCTAACTTGGATCTAGATTTTAACTTTTTTGAGTGTTTTTATCCTATTTTGTGACATTTTTTAAACTGACTTTTTTCCTGTTTATAAGATGTACACGTTGAATATAATGTCTTTTTGACACGAGATGAATTAGTTAAATGAGGCTCTTTTTACATTGTAGATATAGTAAGGGCATGTGCTATAAATGATGGACTCTCTGCACAGTCCATCTTGCAGTATCCTTAGACTTATGTGGTCCTTGGTGTCCTACTATCTATGTATATTACCAAGAAATTCTGTTAGCATTTATATCTGTGTAACCCTTTTGTAACAAACTTTTACAATTAACTAATGATTTTGTTTCTGGTCAGCCAAAATTTGCACTATTTTTTATGTAACTGGCGGCAGTCCTTGTCTGTTTGCACTGAACTGTATATTGTAGTATTTTTATTCTGTGCTTTTATGGTCTTTTGACCGAAATAAAGTTATTTAAGTAAGTAATTCTTTTATTTGAACTTCTGTAATTACAAAGTCTATTACCGTGGTTGCTTCAGTACCCCTCTTTCACCACCTCCTGGTAGCACAGATAATCAGCGCTTTTAGTCCATAAGTGCCTGCCCGAATTCAAGTGTCTACTGTGGATGTTTGTCATGTGCTTGTGATACCTGCAAATAGATTTTAAATCAGTAGGAAGACAGATCCAAATGAGTGGCTTGGCTGGAGCCCCAGAAGCAGTGTGATACAGCCCCGTTACTCTACTGATAACTGTAAAGGAAAGGTTGTTGTCTCTTGTGCCATTGAAAAGTTGTCCAGATTGCTCCTTAGTGTGGACTTTTGTAAATCATTTTCCAGGTTTTTTTCACTTTGCTCCACTGAGAGAAGGTGGAGGACCTTCGAAGCTTTGATTGCATGCGTGTACTGATTGAGGTCTAGGGGACTTGTTCTGAGGTCTTTGTAATAACTATGAGCTTCATAGTCTGAATATAGCTTACATTTTTTGGTTTGGAAGTATCATTTGACAAGCAACCCTTGTTCTGTTTCTCTGCATTGTGTTGTGAAACAACAATCCCATATGTTCGATTATGGTATGGAAAACCAAAGATATTAAGAATGTTGATGTTAAAAGGATGTGGTTTCATGGCAGTCATGTTGAAATCTACCCCGCCTTCACAAAGTACAACAAATTAACTGCTCCTACTGCCTTTCAGAATAAATCTGAATTTATAGGTTTTTAGATATTTGCAAATGACATTTTATTTCTCATTTGTTTTTTGTTGTTGTTGTAGGTTTAAAAATGGCTTCTATGTTGACGCGCTCTATCCGGAGCCTCCCCATCACAACCACATCATTGGCAGCACGCTTCAGTAAGTAGATTTCCTTCTCATCGGTGTCATGTTTTTTGAATCCTGTCGCTTTCTCAAATGAAATCCCACTTTGCTGATGGGGGAGCAATTCCTTCAAACTTCCTTTCTTCAAGGTGAAGCTACCTGCTCTGCTGGCTTGGCAAGGAGTTCCTACTCAAAATTGAAAGGGGTGTTAATGAGAGTAAAAATTACCACTAGTGCTTTTATGCCCTTGAGAGCACCTACACGACAAACCGATTCATCTGTGAATGTTGAAGTCTTATTTCGAACTCGCCTCGAGACCGACTTTAGCCGTTGAATACCAATACTTAGAGTAGGCTCAGGCTGAGCCCATTGCTTATCATCTGTTGGCTTTCTTGTCAATCTCATTTGCTGCTTACTCGTGGCTTTCCATCCTCTTCTTGTTTGTCCTGTCCCCAGAGCATAGTCTCTTTAACGTTCTTTTTGATCAATGACTTGTATCTTTCCGTGGCTTACATCAGATCATTACTTTTGTTCCTTTGCCGTAAGTACTACATGGGAGTGCATGTGTGTTCTTGCTCTCCAGTTTGTTACTTCACCCTCACATGCCTGCCCCTCCACTTTCCATATTGCTCCTCACCCCTTCCAGCTCACCCGTAAAAGCACAGCAACGGGTTTGTTTTTTCCCCCCCAAGGTTTGACTAAAGAACACACTTTATCAGGTTGGGTTTATATCCTTCAATCCACAAGCTGCATGAATGCCCAGGCCTTTGCACATAAAGGCAGTATTTATGGTACTGGGGCGAGCTGCTGCAGTGACTGGACTAGCGTTTAAGACGAAACGTGTACTTGAGCCTCGAGCTTGAGCTGAACACAAAGGTCAGCTCATTTATTCTTTTGCATAGTTTGCTTTAACCTCTTCTGTGCCCATGACGAGAGAGTCTCGTCATGGAGCACGGTCGCGCTGTACCCATGACGAGACTATCTCGTCATGAACCCCACCCGAGTGTGAAACGCCCGGCACAGGAGGGGGAAAGGGCGTGGCACCGAAGGGGTTAACAATCTTTTTCCTTTAAATTATGACTGCTCCTTATTATGATCCTTAGTCAGCACTTTAGTTGTTTTAAGTGCCTGCAACTAGTCATATGTAATTTTTAAGGTGGATTATGTACAACAAGACTTTTAAATTCTATTCAGTTTCCTGCGTGAACCTTTTAAAACAAGCATTTGTAATGCAATAGGTCTCGCAATTATGTGAGTTTGAGCTATTCACATTGCAAATGACAATGCCTTTTGTTTTTGTTTTTAAAACTTAAGAAAAGGCATTCTCATTTAAAATGCCAATAGCTTATACTCACGTAAATGCTAGACCTATTTTATTGCAAATGATTGTTTTGTAATTGTATTTATATGGCGCTTATTACCCCTAATAAGGCGTTGAAGCGCTTTTTGGCGAGTGAAGAGATCACACAGAATTAACTGAAAGGAGACATATGCTCGAGTAATACTTGCAGCCCTCTGCCCTTCATAAAATCAGGATTCATCGACCTGAAGCTGTAAAGAATGTGCCTTTTGCTCTACACCAGCCCTTAACTTGTGCAGGCAGTTGCAGGTAGTCCACACCAGCGTTCATTTTTAGGGACCAGGATTTTTCATAATCCGAGTTAGGTAGAGCGAGCGTCACTAATGAATTTTTCCGGTGCAAGAGATGTGGCTTCGGTGACCTGGGGCCTAACCCTTGACCAAAATTGTGTGATTCTGGGTAGATCGCACCACATTCCTAAGTGTCTGCTTCCTTTTCTGCCAAACGCTTCCAAAGTCTAACATTCAGAGAAGAGGTGGTTAATTTAGTGGAACTAGGCTGCACAAGTCCTCACACCCGCCCTGCCCCCTCCACACACTTTGAAGGGCTCCCTAACCCCACAGACTTCATGACAGCCATGGGACTCCCTTCATACCAGGCACGCTTACAACTTACACCCTTTCGGAGACAGAGGACACCGAGAGTAGCGCCTAACCCGCACTTGCACCAGTTGTGCACTTTGTATGAACATTCCTCTTATATGAGTTTGCGCCCCCACCACCCTCGAGGCCACACTGTCCTTTCCTTGCAACACATGTGGGAGATTTGGGGACAGTGAGATCACAGGACCCAAGGGGCGAGGGAGGTGCCAGGGATGGGACTGGCACAGACTCGAACTCTGGGGGAGTTAAACGCAACACTTTAATCGCCCAAGGGCACATGCTTGGAGAGCACGTCTGGCGCAGACCAGGGCTTGAAAGAAGGCCTGGGACTATTGGTGCATCTGAATGGACAGGTGGTCCCGGCCATGTGAGCACTGAGGAAAGACATGTCCACTCAGCCACGAACCCACATCCACGGGAGGCCGGAGAGCTAAGGCGCCATCAGGCAAAGGGCGAGAAGAAAATTAAAATTAAACGTGAGGAAAGGCTGGTTCTGTCTCCGCTTCCTACTTGCGGGAGTGCGGAATACCGAGGAGAACCTGGGCATGCTGGGAGGGAGGGTGAGACTAGGTACCATGCGGGACACTCTTCACGCAGGACCACATCTGTCTGGCAGCGAAAATGATCTCTTAATAATACTCAGCATGCCTTTAGCACTCACCGCGTATCGAGACGTTTATAGGCGCTATAAAAACAAGTGTTATCCCTCCACTCACTTTATTGGCCTCAGAAACCCGTGTTGGGATTTGAACCTGGACCACAGCCTCCTCTCGGTAGCTGGTGTATTGTGCTGCTGTATGTGCCTCGCTCGTTGTCAACTGCTGTGGCTTCACACGTGTGTACAAAGAGAGGTGACAGATCATTAGAACATGATGAGCTGGAGCAGTGCGTGCAGAACGCCGGGCTCGTGCTCATTGGCGCTGACCTCCATTAACACAATGGTTTCTGCGAGTCCACCCACTGACGTGATAATGCAGTGGAAATAATGAGGACTTAATACAATTCTATATAAGCACTCCTGGTTCGGCTAATGGCATTGTGTACCAGCGGCTCACTGGAAGTAGTGAAAACAAAACTCTGCTGGCGAGACCCCCCCTGCGGTTCTTGTGGCAGAATGAAGGCGGGAAAGAAGCTAATGCAGGGGCAGAAGTGGGGACATCTCACACAAAAACACAAGATAAACATCAACAACAGCCCGAGCTCCCTCCACGACACTGGGAGCAATGACGGCGTTTTTCCAGACTCCTCCCTCAGCAAGCCTCCGCAATGGCCCGGGCTTCGGGAAGAATTTACTGGTGCCCCCACGTACCTCTGGCCACACTGCTTGTTCTGAGCACAGTTGGAGCCCTCTTCTCGGGCTCTAGGAACCAGCCAAAAAGCGCCCACCACACATAGTCCAGCACCAGTATAAAAAAAGTGCTCACCGATTAATTGAAGGAGATAGTATAACACCGCAAATAAAAGATCCAGTCCTGATGGGCGGGCCCAAAAGGAGAAAGGGCCGTGACAAGGAGGGACTAAGAAGCCTCATTATCAATCGGAAGCCAGCATTTACCATGGACGATGACGCCAGCTAATGAAAAAGATGAGCGGGGCTCCCACCCCACTTCTAAAACCTACCCTACTTCAATATGCCTCGCAGAGCGTGCCTCGCATGTGCGCTGCAACACTAGGCGAGACCTAAAAAATAAACCATGCTGTTTTTAAAGTTTGAAAATACTGAATTCGATGTTCAGTTTTGTGATGCATTTAGGTGTCTGATTTCTTTTCCTCCAGTATTTTGACTTTTGTTAAAATACCATTAAACTATAGTTTTGATGTAGCCTTCCCTCCAATGATCCAGTAAAAATTTAACATTAGAAATTACTTGCCAGGTGTTCACTATACTATGTCGTTTTTCACTTATAATGTGACTTCAGCATTGGTTTGCATTTCTATTCTAATCGACATATCTTATGTTTAATTTCTGAATGAGTATGCCAATAAGTCATCCCTATGAATGATTACTTATTTTCATTTCAAATCGGGCTCCTCCGGCGTTAAGCCACGCCCCTTCTGTTGCTCATTATTTCTGGTTGTGCTTACCAGACATGCTTTGTTCCTTGATGTGAAAGCAATGTATGAATTTGTTTTTGTAAATACATTGTTTTTACTGAGTTATCACACCATAGAAATTCTCTTTCCTTTTCCTCTCTTCCAGGCGCAAGATCTGTGAGCTGCTCTTCCCCTCTCAACTCTCCTGGTAAATTAACTTTTCCCGGTCTAACTTGCAACAGATTAAATGGCTGCTTTTCCTCTCTGTGCTTTATATACATTTAACCCGTATACTGTGGGATTCACACAGTACACAGGTCATCTGAGGAAGTTGTCTGTACTAAGATTATTTTGTGGAATGCAGTATTTTGGTGCCTCCTGAAGTTTGGGCTTCTAACCTGCCTGTGTTGGCTCTGTGTAGTGTTTCTCTGGTGGCTTGGAGGGGAAGGAAGAGGGAGAGGAGGAGGGGGGGGCAGCAGGAGGATGGGAGGTGGAGGAGGGGGGAGTGGAAGATGGGGGGGGTGGAGGAAGCAGGGAGGAGGAGGAGGAGGGAGGAAGGGGGTGACGTCACCTGTGACATGGCATCCCTAATTCTCCCCCAGTATTTTTGTTTCCGGGCACTCCCAGAGGAGCTGGTAAAAAAGTGCGTTCTTGTCCACACCCTCTGTGGCAAGGGGGTGATTTTGCTCTGCCCAGGCGGCTCAGCAAACCATGGGAACAGTATATTTCGTGTAGGACCATCAATTGAATGAGACGGAAACGGAAGCTTACCCTCGAGGGCTTCCATCCAGTCTGTGTCGAACATTGTACCCACATCACCTTTCCACACTAATCGTAGTGGTCCTATCTGCTCTGGGCTATTCATTAGTTTATTAGCGAGATAGCCTTTTATTTATTTATTTGCATGTTTGTACCGCGCTGGAATCGACTCCCTAAGGAGTATCTCCGCGCCCTTTAGCACCATCAATAAACAAAGAGCAATTACTAGCCGTGTACATTTATAACATTAAAATGGTATCTTAATCTTGAAAGAGGAAAGTTTTTAATTGTTTCCTAAAAGGAAGATGTTCTCTGTGCAGTCTGATCGCTATGGGGAGACTGTTCCACAGCATGGGACCTGCCACAGATAAGGGTCTGGCCACCAGTCCGGGGTCCACAGGAGTTTAGCCTCGCCAAATAGCATCACCTCCGTTTTAGCAACATTGCATTGCAAATATTTGGACGCCATCCAATGTGCCACTGCTTTCATTCCCTGGGCAAACGAGTTCCTAATCTCTGTAGTGAGTGTTTTAAATGGAAAGAGGAGTTGGGTATCATCCGCGTAAGACACCGGGATGAACCCATGGGATCTCATGATGTTGGCCAAGGGGGCCACATAGATGTTGAAAAGCGTAGGGCTCAAGCAGGAGCCCTGTGGCACCCCTTTAGAGATCCTCGGCTCCTCTGCCCGAAATGTACCCAAGATGACACTTTGGGTACGATCTGTTAGGAAACTCCTCAGCCAGGCCAGCGCCTTGTCTCCCAGGCCAATATTAGCTAGCCTGGAAGTCAGGATGTTGTGCGACACGGTGTCAAACGCCGCAGACAGATCCAACAGCACCAGTACAACGGAATAACCCTTGTCCTGGAGCATATGTAGATCGTCTGCGACGGACAGCAAGGTGGTCTCGGTGCTGTGTCTAGGCCTAAACCGTGACTGGGAACAGTCCAGTCCCCCTGCTTTTTCGATGTAAGTCGACAGGTGGCGGTTTACAAACTTCTCGATTAATTTGCCCAAAAAGGGAAGAAGAGAGATCGGTCTTAGATTGGACAGTTCTGTCCAGGGGATGGCATTGTTTTTCCTTAGAGGTCTTACCAGTTCCCGTTTCCAGTCTAGGGGAACCTCCCCTGTACTCAGGGACAGATTAACTAATTGCAGAATTCTCGGGCCCAAATCGTTAGCCAATATAGGCATGATACGTGCAGGGATGGTATCCAAAGGGCAACCACTCTTTATTTGCATAATTAAAGAAGTTACCTCCTCTATAGATATAGGAGGAAATTCAGTGAGGCACAGGGTGGAGCGGGAATGGGCTCCAGCAGTCAGTGGAGGAATGTTATCTATTAGAGCAGTATTGTTGGAATGCATTATTTTATCATGGATCCCATCTATCTTCTTTGTAAAGAATAGTGAGATCTCGTCACAAAGTTCTTGGGATGCTAGTTCTGCTGTTTCACATGCTGCTGGCTTAGTGAAAGTTTGTAAAATTTGATATAACATTTTCGAGTTTTCAGCAGCTGCAGATAGTTGTGTAGCAATATAGTTTTAACGTGCAGCACGAATGGCCTTGTGATATGTTTAAGAGCGATCCTATGATGTTCCTTATCTTAAGTCCTCCGCGATGATCTCCATATCTTTTCTAGTTTCCTAGTCTTTAAATTAAGGGATCTTAATTCATCAGAAAACCAGACCTGATGCTTATGTGCTACACGGGGTTTAAACACTCTTAAAGGAATGGTAGCGTTTATGGCCTTAGCGGCCTCTTCCTCAAACATATTTAATTCGATTGTAATATCATCTGACAGTCTATTAGTTATGAATTCCTTATATTTTTCCCTAAAATTCTCCGAAGTGAGTTTATGCCAAGGTCTCCTTGTGCTGGCTAATGCAATCTGTCCAGCCCGAGGCTTATGGTTAGCAAATGTGTAAAATTTAAGAATGAAGTGGTCCGTCCAGTCCACTTGAGTAGGAGGCATACATTTAATCAAGGGCGAATTAGACATGACTAAATCCAAAGTATGGCCGGCTTGATGAGTCGGGCCATGATTATACTTTTTTAGTCCCAATAAGTCTAAGTCCGCAAGTAAGGTATTTGCCTCCGGACAATTACCCAGCTCACTGCGGACATTAAAGTCCCCTACAAGAAGAAAATCAGATTTCTCTTGTACATGAGGGGCTAAAGCTTCAATAAGAAGAACAGAAAAATTCTCACATGGGCCAGGGGGGCGGTACACCACAGCACCCTTCCTGTTTTCCTTAGATGCTGAATTAATTTTAAAAATCATTAATTCTCTCTGAGGTGTGCAAAGTTCCTCAGTGATAGTAACATTCATTTCTTGTCTATATACAATAGCTCCCCCCCCCTCCCCCTGTTTTATTAGGGCGATCCAACCTGGATATTTTATATCCTATCGGTATACCCAAGGTTATGGCTGGGACTGAGTGAGGTTTGAGCCATGTTTCAGTCAGAAAGCATAAATCTGGTTCTTCAGATGATATGAGGTCCCATACCTCAATGGAGTGTTTGGCTAATGAACGAATGTTACACAACAGGTTCTTACTCCCCAATGGTAGATTACCCATAGGATTGTGTGTCAATGTGATATGTTGTACTTGTCCCGCCAATTCCGGGGGGCGCTCCAAGTATTGTCCAGCTGCAGTGGGATTATGAAACTGCACATGACATCCCCGACAGGCAAACGGGCCCTCTAGGTTGGTTCCCACCTAATGTGTGCATACCCTAGGAACATGTGTGCCAATCTCTATTAATACCTGTGAGGTATATGTTATCCTGCTGCTGGGAGATTTCTCTGGGCTGGATAGGTACTCCTTCATAGCTCCCTGCCCCGATCTGTCGCGGACGGGCGCAGACGGGCTGGTCTTCGGCTCGTCTTAGGCGCAGGAGTAGGCGCCACAGTGCGCGCAAACGCTGCGCGCTAGAGACGACGAGTGGCTAAATAGCCCTCAAGTGTGGAGAAGCTAGAGCGCTAACCGTTCGCCTTCCTGTGTGGGCCTGTCACTGCCCCGCCCTCCGCACCCGTGATTGGCTACTGGGTCGGACCGGGCGTGCAGGCACAGTTCAAAACTTTAGAACGATACTAGAGCAACTAACCCCTCAATGAGTGCGAGAATGCAATAATTTGACAGCGTGACACAAAATTTATAACATCATGTAGCCAACTAAAATTACAAGAAGGTGACACAATATTTTTAAAAGAAAGTTTCAGCTCAACAGAGTTCTAAGTTAAAAAAAGCCTCCTATAGGGGAGCTGCCTCCACCAGGTCCTCACCTTTCGCAGATATGTCTCTGCAGGGAATGGCCCAATTGTAAATATTGCAACCGCTCCCCCAGGCCCATTCCATACCCTTGTTGAAGGACCTCACATGTCACGAAGGCCCGAACACTCCAGAGACCCCCCACTTTTTCAAGCCAGAGAAGTTCCCATTTACTCAAACCTCTTAGCATACTAAATTCCGCACGTTGGTCGCCTTCTTCCCACAAGGGAGTAATTGCGGTCAGCCTGCCCTTCTAGCCCAGGTATTTTGTTGCTTCCCTCTAAATTTTGGCCACAGTTTGCGTACGTGCCGGTAGACCCCGGATTCCCTTCTCATCATAGAGCAGAGAGCAGTATCCCCTGGTTCCCATATATAACCTTTCAACTCTATAAACTGGCTCCGTCCCGTCTCCAAAGGCCCAGCCGGTCACTGTGACCAATTGGGATGCCCAGTAGTACAATTTGTGCAACCAGGATCGTCAGCCCTCCTTCATAGACGCACCTTTGTAACTTGTGTGACGCTATACGCGCAGTCCCTGCACTCCACAGCAGGGCGCGCAACTCCGCCTCCATTAAACAAAATAATTGTTTGGATTTGGTAGGGGGAAGAAAACTCAATATATTTAGACAATTGTTTTATGTATGATATAGAACAGCCAAGTAAATGCATATTGTACCTACTTGCAAAAGTACCCACTTAAATCCATTCTGATATCTCCCTTACTGGTCAACTGAAAACTGTAAATAACTCTGGAAGTAAGCAGAATGTTTTATGTATTATAGTGGTGAGAATAAGTTAATTAGGGTTTTTGTATGCATTTAACAGATTGGATGAAGAGGCTGTAGTGTTTTTTTTAGTTTTCCCGTTTGGGCTAAACTTTTTTGTGTACTAATAGTAGGGTATTATAGGAAACTTCAAAACGCAGGGAAAACATAGAATTGGAAATGTAGTTACTTCGAAAGAACTATGTTCATAATGTATGTAAGAAAATGGATATGTGGGTATTTTTTTATGTTATAATTTAGTTGTATTTTTGGCAAATGTACACATGGAATATACCTATTGAATTTGGGCTGGACTTGTTACAAGCTGCTGTATGACCTTAGATTAGATTTATGTGGAACTTTGAGATTAGCAGAGCTCAATTCTTTTTTGTATCCTGCTAGTCTTTATCTGTGTTTCCTTAATTTTTTAGGCTGACACATACATGCTAACTCAGTATTTCTCATCAGTTGCAGCCGCCAAGGCCCTTTGTGTACTGTGGTCCTTTCTATGCCAGTGGGTCAGCTGCACTTCTTTTGACTTGGCCAGTCCTATACCCAGTGCCCCAATGCAGTTACCTGTCCTCATTCATTCTTTACTTGTGCCCTCAATTCCAAACCTTCAAGCATTTGTCCACCTCTCCCTTCTCCACACCAGAGAACCTGATCCTCGCCTAACAAGTCAGTCAACAGGCCACTTTCTTCCATTCGCCCACCTTCTCTCACCCACAATGTACCCCCTTTTGTTCAAGTTACTAGATACTGAGAATTGTCATCTCCTCGATGAAGAAATACTTTCTACTACATAGTTTACACAATCACCATAAAATCCATGAAGGAAAAAAAAGAAACTAGAGTAAGAGATTACCAAGGCTCATTTGTGTGCGCTAGCATCAAGGAGATAAAATAACTTAGTTATAAAACTCACCACTTGGAAAACTACAGAGCCGTTAAACTGCATGCAGGATTTACTTCCTGCTGTCACAGAAGACTCATCATGGGAAATGTTGATTCTGACGGTAGAACTCTTAGGGAAGCTATTTATGAAAAGCTGCTCCTGTGGTTAAAACACACTGAAATATTCCTCGCTTAGAAATCCAAAGCCTTTTTCCCTAATGCTCTGTATTATGAGAATCTGCATGCCCATAAATCTAGACAGCAGTAAATATATGTCTGTCTGTCTATCTATTCCAACAATTGGGCTGCACTCGGACACAGAAGAGCTTTTCCCAGTGCTTTATTTTGGTAAACCAGTCGTGCTGACCCACTAATTGTAAGCAGCAGACCACAGCCCTGACGCGTTTCGAGAGTTCTCTTTTTCAAAGGGTGAGTGTAGTCAAAAGCACACATGCGGCCACACCTTCCTTTTTCCACCATATCTTGAGTCCTGATTGGACTGCACCACTTTGTAAACGGGGTCCACGGAGTTCCTAATGAGGAGGGGCTTCGATTGTGGGGCACAGAAGTGGATTAATACCGTCACGCTGTCTTGGGCTCATGTGGAGCCGTAATCTGCAGTGAATTTGGAGCACCACCATCTGAGGGTTTTTAATATGGACTACACCTCCCAGAACACAACGTGAATTCTCATGCAGAGTTGTCCAATCAGGACTCACGATATGGTGGAAAAAGGAAGGTGTGGCCGCATGTGTGCTTTTGACTACACTCACCCTTTGAAAAAGAGAACTCTCGAAACGCGTCAGGTCTGTGGTCTGCTGCTTACAATTAGCGGGTCAGCGCGACTGTTTTACCAAAATAAAGCATTGGGGAAAGCTCTTCTGTGTCAGAGTGCAGCCCAATTGTTGGACTTTCCCAAAGAGCTTGATATCACAATGATGTATACCATGTTCTGGCCCAGGTTCCTTGGTAGCTTTCAGTTTTGCAAGGTACACCTTGGTATGTTCTTTTTTCACTACAGTGCCACCCACTGTATTGGCTGTACAACATACATCATGCATCTCGTCTTAGCTTCCTGTCTTCCCCAAGACCATTGATCCCTTTCATTCCTCAATTCTCGTCTTCCATCTGTAGGAATGCTTTTGTAGAATGTCAGTATTGCTTCATAGTTATTAGTAATTCTAATTCAAGCGAGCAGTATGTGGCTCCACATAGGTGTGGGATGCAATTTTGTAACTCTGTACACTTGTAGATGATGTGCACCTCCTCTAAATTGGTGTTTTTCCTCTTGCTCGCTTTTCCCAATGGCCATTATTTGTGTTCTGTAGATAGATTTTTGATTCTCTGTAAAGAGTACCAGTGTTTATGGGTGTAGGAAACTGGGGTTTTGTTGCAGTAGCCCCCCCCCCCCCCCACACGTTTGTGTGGTATGTGATGCAACTTAGACTGAAGTATACTGGTTTCCTGCTAACCATGTCCTCGGTGCTTTTTCCCCAAAACATCTGGTCACTTGATCCCAAGCGGGCCAGGCCTTTAGCACCTCTGTATGTCCCTAGTAAGTGGTACTACCTATGTCCTAATTATGGTATTTGGGGCATAGGTACTAAAGTGGGTCCCTAAGAGCTGCAGCATATCTTGTACCACTCTAAGGGACCCTGCACCAAACTCCTACAGACTGTCACTGCAGGCTGCGTGACAAAGAGCTCCAAAAAGTAAATATACGACATGGCACACAGTTGTGTGCCATGTCCCCAAACAATGTATGTAATATTTGTAAGTCACCCCGACAGGAATGGTGCATTATATTACATGTGATGACATATATGTCAATGAGCAGATATGCCCTGGTGCTTGCCCGTTCAATTACTGACAGTACAAGTGAACACAGAAGTCATGTTAAGGTATGTACTGGGCACTGGTCAAAACAAGTTTCCCAACTACATAATGGGTTCACTGAAACCTATGGTGTTTGGTATCAAACAGCTCGTATTAAGAAACCCATGCTGATCCAGTGATAGATATATGCACCTAGAGGGTACCTTAGAGGTGACCTCTGAAACCTTCCAGGACTCTAGAGTTCTGGCTGACTGGTCCAGTCCAGCCTGCCACCACAGACGAGTTTCTAACCCCCAGGGGTAAGAGCCCTCGCTCTCAGGAAGTCGGGAACAATTCCTGCTCTGGAAAGAGGTGTAATCACCTCGTTGTCCAGGAAGGTTGGTAAATTAGCATATCGAGGTAGGAGGCTTCAAAGGCCTCTAATGCCTTTGATATGCGACTCAAGGCTTTACTAGACAGGGAAAATACCACCCCCTGCCCTGGGACCCAGAAGGGCAGGAAAATTAGCTATGCTGGAGACGTGCTAGACTGCCAAGGCTGGACACACGTTTAGGGTGACCAGCTTGAAGTGAGCACGAAATTAGGAATTACACCATCGTGTGTGTGGTGGAATTAGGCATTCTGGGACCGGGGATGCCCACTCCCCAAAGGAAGTGGTCGTTTGGGGGGTGTCATGACCCCAGGGGTAAGTAGCCCATTATCTACTATCCCTCCCTCCCCTTAACGCCCCTACATTGAGTATTTAGGGGACCCCCTGATACCAGGACTTCAGATTGTGATGGACAAAAAGAAGTAGACTAGAAGACTGCTGACCCGAACTGAGGAGCACGACTCATTTGGCCCCCAACCCTGCCAGCCTGCCTGCTCCACCCGACCCTCATGGAGCAGCCAACTCGTCCTGCCGCTGTGCAGATTCAAAGAAATGCGGAGGGCTGCCAGTGCGCTGCCACTCGCCAACAAAACTCCATTGGATTTTAGGAGCTACTCCCCTGCAGCTGCAGGCACCAAAGAAGCAATGCCCAGTACACTGACCTGCGCCTACGGGAACTGCCAACACAGCAGCTGCCCAGGAAGATGTAGCAGTGCTCCTACAGGTCAGATCCATCCTCCCTCCAAGTGTGGGGGTGTCAGGATCGACCGGAGCCGGACAACACCAGTACCATGGGTACTGGACCCCTTGCAGGAATTTAGGCTTGTTGTGTCCAGTCTGGACACCAATGCCGTGGAAGACCGAACTGCATGCTGAGGGACTTCAGGGCCAGTGAGATCCTGTTTGCTCCTCTGCAGCATAAACAAAGGCTAAAAGTGAGTCTGCAACTGACACCACCCAGCAACTTAAAACACCTCTCTACCTGCGCCCCCAAGTCCAAGGGAAGTGACGGTACCAACAAGGTCCCCAGACCCAGCAGAACAGAGCCCATCCTTGGGTCTGGGCAGACTGGATGTCCAGTCACCGCCAGCAGCCTCTTTCTGCAGGGCTCCTCCAACCGTGAGACTCCAGCACCGGACCCAATGCCAAAAGACACCACTGCAACCAAGCCCCATGGCCCGAGAAGAAGTGGGCCAAAGGTGTTCCCACATGCACAAGCATCTCAAGGGTCGAGCACTCTTGTGGATTCCCCCAAACTGGTCCCCCAGTACCAGCCTCTCTTCGACCTGACCATTCCCCATTAAAATACATAGGGCCCCCAGTGCCGTAACACACCTCTGCACCCAGAAGCCCCAGTCTCCCTAGGTGACCTGCTGGTGTGGCCTTGGACCTTGCCCCATACTCGCCTTAAGTCCCGGAGAACAGTCCCGTAAGTCGCCGGTAAGTGCCCAAATGCAGTACATGTTTTTTTTCCCCTAGGATAACCTTACTACTCCCAAAAATTGCACTGTCAACTTTTGAAACTGTAAAAATGTATAACTCTAAAAGTACTTAGCTGATTTAGATAATCGTGGTCTCTAATTCATATAAAAGTATGTTATTTTTATGAATAGCTTTCGGATTTCTTTATTGAGTTTGTGTCTCATTTATTGCCTTTTTGTAGATAATAAATGTTTAGCGCTACCCTCTAATATGCCTAATTGTTCACCCACATTACCACGAACGAGAACATTTGCGGTGTCATTGGTGCCTCTGTAATTCCTTTGGGGTTTACCTGGACACTTTACACAGTGTACCTCCTTTTGGTCCACTATATAAAGAGCCAGCTTCATACAAAGGGATATTCTCTTTTTGACCAAGTTGATGTCAAACATGCATTGGGCTGTAGTATTGTTATCTTTCTAATTCTTTGCTTACAGCTGTGCAGACCAAGAGCAAGAAAACTCTATCCAAGCCTGGTGTGAAAAATGTGGTGGTTGTTGAAGGTGTCCGAACACCATTCTTGCTATCTGGTACAACGTAAGTATCCAAAATTCCATCTGCCCTATGTATTGTTCTTACTTCAGCTTTTTAGGTCGAGGGACCATCCGGTCTGCCGAAGGCAGAACCGGAAGTCCGGAGATTTAATGTTTCTGAGAGTGGCTCTTTAGCCCGCCTCTCTTTTTGGCTCTCCTCCATTGGCTGGCTTCCTAAATGGAGGCCAGCCATTGGAGGAGAGAGACGTCCCTCCAAATAGGCTCCGTCTTTTTCAGATTCGGGGGCGTGTTCCGTGCTCTTCTTTCCACTTTTTAGCCACGCCCTTTTTTAGGCGTGTTTTTCTCTCCTCCAGCCAATGGCAAGAGGAGAGAAAAAGAAACACACACCCGAATCTGAAACCGCCGCTGCGTTTCTCCGAGGCATTTCTGCTTCGCCTCGGAGAAAGGCGGTGGTGTGCGTGTTAAAGATTGGGTTTCTAGCAGGTGAGCATCCGCATTCTATGATCGCCTATTGCCGCCAAATAACGAAGCTTGTCCAGCCAGGTAATGTGGGTGGATGTGTATAGGGGCAGTGGGTGATGCATGCCGTTTTGTATGCAGCCTTGGCTTCATTGGGAAAACAGTGAAGTGTTACCACAATCGGTGAAACATGGTGATTCCTTTTGGTCCCTGAGACGAAAAGTGCTGCCGACTGTAGGCTTGCTTTTAGCAGAGTGAAGTGAATCTTGCAAAGAGCAGTCAGGAGAGGGTTACTATAGTGGATATCGCCAGAGTGCACACTGTCATGCTGATTGGAGCTCACCCTACTGCTGTTACGGTATCGGGAATAGTCCCTGCTCCCACTCACTCACACGCCCCGAGTCCGGAGGAGCACCCGGTGCCCTGGTGAAGACGCTTCCACCGTTTCCTACACTACTGCGTCCTGGCTTCTGATTGGATGGATTACAACATCCCAGCCAATCATGTGCGACGCTCGTTGAAAGGACGTTACAGATCACTTTGCGTCCCAAGCCTCGTTTGGGGGTTACAGTCTGTTCTCATACGTTTGTAAACAACTTACGCGGGGGATACCTGAACAATTGATTCAAAGTACAACTGGCCGACTATCGTAGCCACAATAACACATATGTTATTAAAAGGTACATTAATTATAACGTGTACTTTTACTTTAAATGCAATGTTTTGTTATCCATGCATTATGCACATTTTGTAATACCAGCTAAGGTTTCCGAAGGTCATTTGGGTAACCTATGCAATAGACTGTGGGCATTTTATTTATGGTGCACATTTTTTGTTCCTTCTATTGCATTTTATTTTTTTCAAGATGGCAGCCTTATATACCAAAAGCAGACGCCATCACTCTGTACCGTTGCTAGGCGCTTGAAGGAGGCGGCGCCCCGAGGGTCGGAGACACAGCCCACTCCACGCACCCCCGCCTCTATCTCTCCTTGCGCATGCTCCCCCCCCTGCCTCGCCTCTGGTGTCCCAGCTCCAATGCAACAAACAGCTGCTGGGGCACAAAAACACCCCCCACCCCGCCTCAGTTAAAACACGGCGGCACGCTACAATCACTCTCTATCTCACTACCTCACTCTTTCTATCTCACTAACTCACTTTCACTCTCTCTTTCACTACCTCTCTCTATACATCACAATATCACTCTATGCTTGTATATCACTACCTCACAACATCCCTCTCCCTCACTACCTCACTCTTTCACTGCCTCACTCTCTATCTACCTCACTCTCTCTCACTACCTCACTCTCTATTTCAATACCTCACTCTCTCTCTATCTCACTACCTCACTCTCTCTCTGCTAATGCAATAGGTATCACATATGCAAAAAAAAAACTAATGCCAATAGAAATGACAATGCCATTTATTTAGGGATACAAAAATGATAAAATGATGAGCAATACCAATAGCTCTTCCCATAATATTGCCGAGACCATTGCATTGTAAATGCTTGTTTTGCTTTCTGGACCTTTGCTATAGCTTACCGCCTGCTGACCCTGTCTGTCACTATATGATGGGAGTAAAAGTAAATTTTCTTGTAGTCTCCGTTCCAGTCTCTGCATTTTGACAAAGTGCTCACTTTGTGTCAAGACACTAGGCTGGCATTGAAAAGTTCTAAGTATTTTTCAGTGTTCCATTCTGAATTAACCATAAGAGTTACGGACCAATACAGACCGAATGCAAGGATTTTGGGTGTGGATCAGCATACTTTTATCGTCATATCCATAATTTGTTTGTGTGGCCTTTGGGAGCTTTTCTGTCCCATAAATTATTAATTTGGCATTTTATTCCTAAAAGTCTCTGTTCATAGTTGGCTGATGGGTTCAAATGTGGAAATTATTTGTTTCATCACTTATGAGAGAGAGAGAATACTTTGTAACTTTTCCAGCACTCTGAAATAATGCAGTAATTCCTCCATATGTTTTTGTAAAGAAAACCAGTGACCACTTGCAAATGTTACTGATTGAGCTCTCATGCTGCCAGCTCAAAGGAAAAAAACCTTCAAGAAGGACTCTGTTGATATTGGATTGGCCTGAGAAGACGAATACCGCTGTTACATTGTTGAAATGAGCTCTGTGTTCTTGTGAGTGTACCTTTTACTTTTGTAGCCTATAATTATTCGGATGTTAACGAGACTTCTAGTTGTGCTTTAGGCGATATCATGTGCCTAACAGCATTTTAACGGTACCTTGTGAGGGAGAGTCTGTTTGCTCTTTGCTTAGTGCAGTTTTCAGTTTGCATTTAGGTCCCTTAGGCTATAACATAGTGAATTAATGGTGTTTATATTTGTTCTAATAGCTTTGACTGCACCTCTCGTGTTGCTGAGGTCAGAAGACGATGAGTTTTTCTTGCTACTGATTTCCTGTAGGTTGCCTTGTATTTTATTGAAAGACTCATAGTTATGCGTAGAGTCGGGTATGAAGGGAATGGATACTTTGTGATGAGTTATTGTGTTCTATTGGAGTTTGCTGCCACCTTAAGTGGCAAAGAGGTTTGTCAGACCATTTCTGGGCCTTCTAGACTAGTGGTGCAGGCTTGTTAGTCACTTGCCACTGTCCGTTTTGGGGGTGAAAGTAGGATAGTTTGTGACGGTGTCAGAATAGTGGGGAATTAAAAGTATTGGTAAGGCCTAATCTAGGTGAGTATTCGCTTCAGATTCCAGTTTTAACTAGAAGGATGTTTTGCAGGATTTGTGAGAGTAGTCTTGGGATTTGTGGTATTAGTGAGTAATAATTCTGACCTCATAGATACTGTGATTTTCCAAAGTATTTATGTATTTTCACGGTTCGTCATTGTCATAGTAACAGGTTGAATGATTTCAGGTACTAATAAGAGGCTTGACTCTCTGTTACTATTTCTTTTTATAAAGATGTCTACAGTTGTAATAGACTGCTTTTGCCTAAGGAGGATTTTTGTTGTGCAGTCTACACACAGCGTCTCCTTGAAGAGCTCTGTCTATGGATAGCAATTCTTGGAAAAGATCATATCTGCTTTCATGCATCCTCTTGTGCGACAGTATTGGTCGGTGATCAGAGTTTCCAGACACTCTGTGTAGAGCCTATGTTTGTGGTTCTTTGGACTGTTTTTGGAGAGATTTAATGGGTGGGCTGCTTTCGCAACATTCGAAAGTGGAGCGTTCGTCTTTTTGTTTTAGCCATTATTTTTGGAGTCTGAAAACAATGAAAGCAGTGGGGGAGGTGAATACAAATCACTGAAATGTTAGGGTAGAACCCCAACTTAAAAGCTCAAAGCCTCTAAATGCAGAAACAATGGACTGAAAAGGGAAAAACAAATCTTGCTAACAAATAAACATGCATTAAAGCACCCAAGTCAAAATAACTACAATGTTGTCTATAAGATATGCAAATGAAAAACTTTCATATCGATACAAGCTTTCGCTTTTTAAGGATCCTATACAATCTGCGGGCGGAAGCCGAGGGCAAAGCGAATGCAAATCCTCAAATACAGGATGAAGAACATGCGCGTCTGACTCGCCGGTATACTATGATGTTGCTACTACCTATAGGAAAAAACACCAAAAACCTTTCTGAACGTCCTACTGCCTATACCCCTAATGCTTAATGGGATAAGGTTTTTCTTTTCCTCTCTGATACGGTTGGCATCATTCTAAAGACAGTTGACTTGTTTCTTTGTCTTTTTTACCACTGTTTTGGTATTGATATACACACAAAAGGGCACCCGGACATAGTATGTATATGTACTCCATGATGTCAATTACTGTACATATATGACTCATGGCCTTTATCACCTTACTAGAACCTGCATGAGTTTTTCATTGATTTACCACTGTTTATTTCTTTTCGATTTTTTTGCTGTTATTTTTACCTGCCTTTACCCAGTAGCATAATGCTCCTTTTTTGTCTTTCCATCATTTGCAAATGTGCGCATATTGGCTGCACAAAAATGCTGCAGTGCATATTATCTGACACTTGTCTTTTTTATGCTATAGGCCATACTTTAAAAAACTAACCCAATCAATTTAAAAAAGGATCCTATGCAATCTGCTTAAGTTGCCACAATCAGTAAATCCCTTTGCAAGGATATTTAGCCCAAAGTTCAAGAATTAGAAAGGAGCAAGGCCCAGGTTCCTCAAGTTGACTTAGTTAAATCGGAGACTAACTCACCCTACCAGTCCTATGTAAGTTCCATAAATGTGAAAAATTAATCCACAAAAAAAGGCTCCAGTCTGAACTTGTGTACAAGCAGGTCATCCAAGCATGGTATATTGGTCCCATTCACAATTCTTGGGGACTTTTAGACTCTTGGGTCATTCTTCATATTTGCCATTGGATTTAATGAAGCAGTTTCAATAGAGATCAGCACCAGTAGTGGCACTGCTGGAGACTGCTGTATGTGATCAAAATGCGTCTGCAGGGCCTTCTTTCAGTGGCTGTCGTAATCACAGTTAAAGTCTGTAATTCTGTCCGTCATTTATAAAGCGACTAATGCCTGTAGGGAGCTAGGAGCTGCCTTGTTGGTACAGATGGGAGGCATCAAAAAACAGAAATCCTACCCTTGCCACAGTTGTACGCACTTGTGAGAAAAAGTTTGTCAATAAGTTATCCTTCAGCTCCCAGGCAGACCGTGCGGTAGAAATGTGATTCAGCCATCACAGATCCTTCAAAAAGTTTCAATTTCTGCTCCCTTTTACATCGCCAGAGGATGGTAATTCATGCTCTCATAACCTCGCTGCTGGACTACAATGTTCTGTACTGGGGTCTTTCAGCTTTCCAACTTAGGAGACTCCAACTGGTGCAGGACCATGTAGCCAGACTCCTTGTAGGGATCCGGAAAAACAGTCACATTCTTCGGCACCAAAAGGAATTGCACTGGTTGCCAATCCGTGAGAGTTCATTTCAAGGGGCTAGTGCTGACCCATAGAGCCTTTTTTAAGTTAGGTCCCCGTTACCTGGGAACAGACTTGCGCACTACCTTCCAGCAAGAACTTTGCGCTCCTCAGATGGCCTGTTGTGCCAAAAACCAAAAGGTAGACATGGGGCAGCTCCTCTGTCTCGGCTCTTGCCGCTTTCTAGCTGGAATGCTCTTCCCCCTTGAACTGAGAACCAATAAAGAGGAAGGTTCCTTAAAACGGAGCCTTAAAACTTGGCTGTTTAATCTGGCTTCCTAATTAATTTCTTCTGACTTGTGGTTAATGAATCTTAGAGCCTCGACACTCATCTGAGTTGCTGTGCGCGCTACAAAAACCTGATTGATTGAAGTACTTGACACTTTTGTACAAATAACACTAACTGGAGCAGATTGCACTACTTTCTAAAATCCTCACTTTGTTATGCCAAACTCATATCAAGGCTACACTTTACTGACACAGTTCAGACACTGTGTTGTTTAACATTGAGTTACATGACCACAGTACATTTAAAATGCACATAAATGTGTAAGAATACTAAGACTTTAGTGGTCTTTTTAACTAGGTAAACCCTGCCATTGATTGTTAAAGGAAGGTTTTTCCACCTTGCTAATAAACAATCAATTTCTTTTATAACCCCAGTTAGGTTGATCTGCAGAATCTTCTCAATGTCTTTAACGATACTAATACCCAAATATTTAAAATCTTGACTTCTTCTCTCTCTCCCCTCCTCCCCCAACCCCCCCCGCCCCCCCCAAAATAGCCGATATTCCAACACATCACCTCGGTTTTAGATGTGTTGGCTAGATACCCTGACAGAGATCCGAACTCTTCTAGCAAGGTTTCAACCCTTGGAACTGCCACTGTGGGGTTATCAGTATATAACAGCAAGTCATCAGCGTACAAAGCAACCTTGCTGCTATAATGATGGGATTTAAAGGGAGTTAAGACATCTGCTCTTATTGCCTGTGCCAAGGGCTCTATATAAATATTGAGCAACAGGGGCGAAAGGGGACAACCATGTCTCGTTCCACTAAGTATGTTAAAACTAGATGTTAAAATCCCGTTAATAGTATTTTAGCAGAGGGCCCCTGATAACATTTTTCCAAAGTCTGGCTAAAAATAGACCCAAAACCCATTATTCGTAACACTTCCCAAAGATATACCTAGCATACTCTATCGAACGCCTTGGCCGCATCTAGTGCCACCACGGCCAAGGGCTCAGATCGAGTGATTGCCAAATCTATGTTACCTGTGAGTTGCTGTGTTTGTTCTTGAGTATACCTCTTAGGGATACATTCTTTCTGATCAGAATTAATCAGCTGTGGAAGGATTTTGATCAGCCTCCCTACTAGAATGCTCGTAAAGATCTTATAGTCAGCATTCAGCAGAGAGATCGGTCTGTAGGAATCAGCCCTTAAAGGGTCCTTAGTGGGCTTCAGAATGAGCACTATCGTTGCCTCCTTCCAGGACCTACGTACCTGGCCCCCACTCGATAGACCGAAGTAAACAGAGTGCCCATGATCGGAACCAGCTCCTCCACCAGAAGGTTATATACCTCACTAGAAAGCGCGTCTGTACCTGCTGCTTTATTAGTTTTGCATCTCCCAATTTACACTCTGATCTCGTCCTCAGTTATTGGGGCATCTAGCTTTTTTACAGCTTTCAACTGTTAGAGTAGGCAAGGATTTCTCCCTCAACCAGGTTTTGAGGGTCTCGGTATTAGGTGAGGTCTCCTTATAGAGCTCCGAGAATAAAGAGAGTAGACAAGCTTGCATTTCCTCCAATCTACTAGATGTCTCCCCATTTTCATTTATAATTCGTTTATATGGTTCTTTGCCCGATCCGTTCTTGCCTTCCAGGCCAAAAGTAATCCTGCCTTCTCTCCGTACTTGAAATTCTGCATGGACTTTGTCGGCCACTGTGCTTTACATTTCTGATCAAGCTTGATCCTGTAATCCTGGCGGGCATTTTCAAGCTTTCTCTGAGCTTGTATTCTTTCAGGGGCCCCCTGGCTTGCATAAGTGCGTAGGATCATCGATGTTCGGACCATAGGAGGATACACATGCTAACTCTGATCCTCTAAAGTCTAGTTTAGCTATAATCCATTTTCCAGTTTGATCCGTTTAGAATGATGTAATTATGCATCCCGCCCCCTGTTTTATCAAGATAGCAACCCTCTTACAATGGGTTGTCTGTTCTGATGTACAGAAATATTTTATCCAAGGGTACCGTGAAAATACGATATGACTCTCTGAAAGACTCATATGGGTCTCCTGGATTAAGGAGATCTGGGCTGGGCTTTGCTCTAGATATTTCATTGCTAACCTCTGCCTACGAAGACATCTTAAACCATTAATGTTCCACGACAGGAGATTTAGATCTCTAACTCCCATCAGAAAGGTTCATCCATTGACGAGGCCAATTAAGCATATCTACAACTAACAAAAAATAAAACCCAGGACAGGCTAACTGATATTGAAAATGTAATAGAGGATTCTTTTTTTTAATTTTTTCCCACTGCTCCCCACCCCGTGATCCACCCCCCACCCAAGTAACCCTCCAGGGAACCCTCCCTACTATATGAGGCTAAAAGCCTAAGAGGCTTCAGTCCCTCGGGCAAAAACTTTCTTCACATTTTCCTTTCCCTGATCTCTCTAAGCCTCCCTCACTTCCGCATCTCACTACACCTATACCCCTGCTCCGTTCTTAATTTTATCTATAAGATCATCTACCTCCTCTACTGAGAGGTGGACATGCATATGATTGTTCTACATAGTATGAAGTGATGCTAGGAACTTCAACTGTGCCCTAGCCCCCTGTTTGTTCAGTTCCTCCATACGTTTGCCCATCTCCCGTTGTTTCTGTGCAGTGGTGTGGCACACATCCGATCTAATAGTAAATGAGGGAGTCGAATGTTAAAGTGCCTTCCTTGAGTGCTACCGTTAGGATTGTCTCTTTTACAGTATAGGTAAGAAAATTAATCAGGATTTTCCTGGGCTTCTGTTTTGCGGGATTTCTTTTTATAAGGATCTCGATGCACCCCCCTGTATCTCTTGGGATAAATCTACATTTGGGGAGATTAAGACTGTATTTTTCAGTAATGATATCACAAACCCCCTGATATCAGAGCCTTTAAGAGCTTCGGGGACATTGATCAGTCTCAGATTGTTTCTCGAGACGCTCTAGATCTTCCGTCGTTTCTCTAGTTTGACTCACTAATTTAGCCATTTCTGCTGAGGATATATTAAGTGCCTCTTTGATTTTCGGAATCTCCTGCTTCAAAGTATCCGTTCTTAAAGATACTTCTTCCAGCTTTTGGGCTAACACTGCACAGGAGGCCTGGATTGCTACCTGGTTGGTTTCGGACACTGTAAATCTATTCCCCATCTCTTCCTTAAGTGCTAGGAGAATATCTGCCAGAGATCTTGGGATTGTCGTTGGAGAGATGGCGCTTGTTGTGTTAATTCCGAGTAGAGACCTGGCTGGGCGTCTTGCGCCTCCAACACACTAAAACGATTTGAAGTGGAGACTGCAGGGTGTGCAGAAATTTGGGGGCAACTGGAGTCCTCGGACAATGTCTCTGCCGATTTGGTTGGGGACCATTGATGTAGAAAGGGAGTATGGAACTTCCAATGGCATAGTCGGCGTAGTCTGAGGTTGACTCCATTCCATCTTGCTGACAGTAGCGGGGCGGGAGCCTTTTTAAATAGGCACGGAGGTTTGGGCGGGAGTAGCGAGAACTTTGTAGTAAGTTTTTAAAGAGAGTGTAATCTTCACTATAGGTGCCGATACTTCCTTCCCTCTGCCTCTTCCTCTGGTTCTAGGGCTTTTGGTGCCTATAGGGGGCTAAATTTTCGAGGAGCATATCTGCACACTTTCATTGAGGGATTGACTTTAGTGTGCTGACCAACCCTCCTCTCCATATACCAAAGTTCTCCTCCTCCTGATCTCCCAACAGCCGCAGAGATCACACACTGCCAATGTCGGCTCAAACCAAAGAAAGGAGAGGTCTCTGGGTGTCCAGCAAAGTCAGCCTTACCTTCTTTTTCTGGCTCAATTCCTGCAATTAGTCTCCGCTCCTTTCGCCCTACCTGAGGGGTTTGTTCCCCCGCCCCAATCTGCGCGTGTCACGGCACCACTACAGAATAGCCACCAGTGCTGACTGCCCCCGAGGTCCGGACCTGGAAACACGCAGCTCAGCTGCGACGCCATTCCGGAGCCATGCCCTCCCACCGCTAGGCTCTGAGTGCTGAGGAGGCTCCCCGGGGCTCAGGAGCCATCCGCCGATTGCAGACGATCCTCGAACTGGAAAGGTAAGGAGAAGAAACTGAGGTATTTGCACACGGGGTGGAGGGAAGGGGTGCAGGAAGCAAAGATCAGCACGTGAACATTGCGGAGGACCCCCAAGAGAGACCAAGGATCACAACGTCCGAGCTGACTGATGACCCGTGGCCGCTTAGCTGACGGCCGCCATGTTCCCCAGGAACTACTTTGTGTGAAGACTTTAGTGATCTTGAAGCAAATAATTAATAAAATGCAACCGGCATGCATCAGGGATGGGAAATATGTATTGCCCGATACATCTAGATTTATTTCCAAGGCAAGTAGTTTTAATGTCCATTTTATCCAAAGGACAAGCAGACTTGATAATTAAAGTAGGGCCAGAACTACTGCTCCCTCGAGCAAACCACTAATTAAAAATCCGAAGCAAATATTTCAGTTATTGAAGAGGTCTAATGGCCTATGATTTGCTGAAATCCAGTGACTGTAGTTACTATTGTGAGTGGCTGGATCAACCATGAATCTACCCCCAGGTAAAACTTTGCTTCTGATTGGGGAACTCTGCCAGGGAGCGGGACTCAGGACAGGCTCAAGACTGCTGTTATTTGTGAAATGGAGATGGATGTAAAGCAAATTGAAGCTGCTTTTTCTGCAGGGCTTGAGACACAGGTCATGGAGCAGGAAAGCACAGCTCCCATCAGACTGCCAGGTAAGAGACTGAATGGCGGGGGAGGAGGGGAATGGAGGACCTCTCAGTTTTGTCCCTCAGTTTCCTTCTCAGTTGCATTTGCTCCTCCATGTGCTACGTGCATTTCCTTAGGTCTGGTCTCTTGTCCTTTCTACCTCTGGGCCTTGTAGAATCGCCAAAAGTCTGCTCATAGTGGGGATTTCCATTACCTTTCACTTTACCTGAGCGTCACATGTGAGCTGATGCCTGAAGCACGCTCTATGGTCCCCATTACCCTCTTGTGCTTCCTGCTTGCCTTTGTTCTCTGCACAGTGATTGTAATCAGTAGTAAATCAGTGGCTTTGTGCAAATGGTGTGTTCTGCAGTACTTCCACTTCAGCAGCATCAGTGAACAGAAGGGTTGCTAAAGAAAACAGCAAAGGGTAGATTTCTGATAGTGTATTTTCCATAAATGTCATGTATTTAGCACATTAAGGGACTGTGTTGGAGTTTCAATGCAATGCCAAGCATGCCTTTGCGGAGGCAGGACTGTAACAAACAGCTGTTGTAGATATCTGTTACATGATCGCTGTTGCTATTACAGGATAAGCACAACTTGATCCTCACAGGTACTTATGCTCGGTAACTTTAAGTCTCAGTGTGAAAACCATTCAAATAATGTTTTAAACATGGTGGTGTTGGGGGCGTGGCCTGGCAGTCCAACATGGTGGATGCGCCTCAGCGAAGGTCACGTAGCCCTGCAGAAATCTGTCAATAATCCTGCCGCATCGGCTCATTATTCTATCTCTTTGACACTGCATAGCTCCTTGCCTTGCTCTCCTACCACCTGAGACCGCCGTGAAGTTGCCCGCCATAGCGTGTTACGCGGCCTGGGGCTGTGACGAAACTGAGGCCTAGAGTTTTCCAGCCTCGTGGAGGAAGACACGCCGAAGTGGGCGGCACACTGCCGGGAAAGCCCGCGACGTGTTCAAGAAGAGATTGTGGCTGTGCCGTGCATCCCTGGCGGAGAGGGGCGACCCATAATTGACGGTGTGGGGCAACTAGACTGGGGACGCAGGCTGCTACTGCCCTGATTTGACGCCCTGCACCTGGATCTCGGCGGCGATATCGAGCTGTGGCACGGTGTACTCACCCCGGGGCTTGGTCTCAGTGAGTGGCTGAGGCGGTGCCCAGACTGCAACTTTCCAGCTGGGGGCTCGCCTTGTATGCGACCCCTGACGGGCGTGATCTGTGGTCTGGCATAAATGGAGGGCGACTGGACCTGAGTCGCGGGCTGCCTTCCGGCCTGATTGATGTCATACACTCGTACCTTGGCGGCCATATCGGGCCGCGGCGTAGCCATCTTTGGGCCTGTGTCGCTGTGGACGTCTGAGGTGGGGCCCTGACCGTAATTCTCCTGCTGGGATGCCGATGCACGGTCCCTGACTGGAGGGACCCAGGGCCAAATAAGAGCTGATCGGCGTGGCCGGACCAGGGATGACAAAGGCGCTGGTGAGAGCCCTCTATCTCCCCCCTCGCTCCTGTCTTGCTGAGACCTGGTGAATCTATCTGGCAGTGCAAAGGATCCAGGTAATCGTGGTGCGCTGCTTTTATAAACGTGGGCTCTCCTACACCACACAGGCTCCTCTCAGTGAGACAGGGAGGTGGATCAACACTGGACGGTGGCAGAGATTGCTTGTCGGGGAGAGCGGTGACTAGCAGCACAAACCAAGACGAGCCCTGGGTGCCCTGTCCGTGCGTTGCCCACCCACGCTGAAGCCTTGGTCGGGAGTCCCCGAACCGATAGAGTGGAGACTGTAATCCTCCGCGTCCCTGATCCACCCTTCGTGGAGCTAGAGCACAGGGGCAAGAGGAGATACCCACTAGGTGGGCAGGGGAGTGCCCGCTCACAGAGGTGGCCGAGCTAGGCCTCTCTGAGGCTTGTGGGTATAGTGTCCTCCTCCAGTACCATCTCCCACCGGCCTGGTCTGGCCAGATTAATCGGCTCCATAGCGGCCTCGATGCACCAGTGTGCAGCTGGGCACACGCCAAGAGGTGGCCCCCATAAATTCCTACAGAATGACAAAGGATAAAATGCCCAGTGCCCCCACAGAGCAAAGGACAATGAATAAATACAGCAGCAATGTATGTATTTTTTTTCATTTATATGTATTTTCATTTATAAAGCGCGCTGCAACCCTGCGGGCATCCTGGCGCTAACGACACAGTGGAGAGACTTGGCAACAGAAAGGCCCAAAGAAATTAAGCTCTGGGAAAGAGCCAGGTCTTAATCTGTTTACGAAACAGTGTCAATTCCTGAACCTGTCTTAGCTGTAAAGGAAGACTATTCCACAAACGTGCGGCCGCAACACTAAAAGCGCGGCCACCCAAGGTGGATCTCGTCATCTTGGGAATCCTGGCCAACCTAGCTGTCGAGGATCGCAAATTGCGCGTAGGAACGTACCAGTCAAATAAGTGTTGCAGTGGTCCAGGGCCAAGCCCATGAAGAGCTTTAAAAACTAAGCACAGAGATTTAAACAAAATTCTCTGTTGCACAGGGAGCCAATGTAACTCTGATAGTGCCCTGGTGCTTGATGCTTTGCGCGGTCTCAAAAGGGCAAGCTTTGCAGCTGCAACCTGGATGCGTTGAAGTCGCCGAATCAGGTAGACAGGAGACTCAAGCAGCAGGGCATTGCAGTAATCCAGGCGAGCAAGAATAGTACAGCGAACCACTGTTCCTCTAACGTGGACAGGAAGCAGTGGGAGAACTTTACGTAAGCCTCTCATAATCCTATGGCAATTAGAGGCCACTTTGTTAACATGCGACTCCAGACTCAACTTCTCATTGAAACAGACCCCCAAATTACGCACAGTCTTCGCAGGGACCAGGGGTGAATCCGAAGGAAGGGGCCAGAAATTAGAAGGTAAGGCCTGAGGCACTTTGCCCACTGCGCAGTGCAGAATCTCTGTTTTAGCACTGTTGAATTGCAAGGCATTATTTGTCATCCAGGCTGCCATTTCCATCATACATTTATGGAAAGTGGAGAGAGAATCCGTATTGACCCCTTCCAAGGAGATAATCAGTTGTGTGTCATCAGCGTAGTTAACTGCCCTGATATTATTAGAGTTCAAAATTTTGACCAGAGGTTGCATATATACATTGAACAGAACCGGGCTCATTGAGGAGCCCTGAGGAACACCATACCATGCCTGTTAGACAGAAAATCCAATTGAAACGGAGGCAGAAATACTGCCTGCCGTCTGTCCACTAGATAAGAACAGAGCCACTTCAGGGCCAGGTCTGTGACACCCGCCTCCTTGAGCCGTCTCAAGAGGATGTCATGGTTAACCGTATCGAATGCGGCGGATAGGTCTAGCAATATCAAAGTTGCAGAGTTCCCCATATCCGCGCGCATCCGAAGATCATCAAAAACCGTAACCAATGCAGTTTCGGTCCCATGCCCAGGACGGTAACCAAACTGGTTCTCCTCCAGCCTGTGATTACGTTCCAGGAAGCCGGAGAGCTCCTGACTAACCAAGCGCTCTGCTATCTTAATCGGAAAAGGTAACAAAGATATAGGCCGATAATTCCCATAGCAGGCGGGGTCCAGTGAAGGTTTCTTCAGTAAAGGAGAAACCAACTGTGGCGGGGTAGCAGGGACAGAGTCGACAACCAGACTGGGATGGCGTAAAGAAGGTTTTATTTTAGACAAAGTTCTCTTGTGTCTTTCGGCCCGTCTTGTCGCTGCGGAAGAAGGGGACCCCGACTTGCTCTTTCTGGGTGACTCCAGATTGAAGGAAGGCGGTGTCTCTGCTGACTTCTCTCCTTAAGGGTCCAGTCCGCAGGAAGGATCTCAGGGGTTGGTAGGCGAAAGGGGAGAGAAATGAAAACAACAAACAAAACAAGGATTAGGACAATCATCCTGGTTGGCTGTTGTCAAGGACCGGGTGTGAAGGAAACCGAGTGCTCTTGTGCTCGTAGTTCTCTGGGCAGTGCACAGGGGTTTGGTGCAAGGTGAGGGTATGGGAATTGGTTCAGTACTTGATACACCGCTAAATTCGGTGAGTCGGGGTGCTCAGGGGGTAGGCGGTGTCTTTCTTCCCACCCAGCCCGCTACCTTCCCCCGTACCTGTTCGAGCCACGCTCCTCCCGTGGGAACGTGGCGGGGCGGCTCGTGGAGTCGTTGGCCTCCTGGCGTGTAGCAGTCGTCTCTCCTTGGCTCAGGACCTGCAGTGATGCTCTCTTGTTCTCTCCGCCCGTCCTCCAAACTCCTCGCACTCCTCTGCTCCAGCTCTCCGTCTACCTCCAGGGAAACGCCGTCCGTCCTCTTCCGGGTTTCCGTGTTCTTTATCCCGCCTATCTCTGCGACGTCATCAGGGGGCGGGACTTCGTCCCACTGGAAGGCCGAATTAAAGGAACCTCATTCCGTCTCTGTGGTCCAGTCTTGCGAGGGATACGGGTACCACCAATCTGTTGTATGTGGCACTGTTGGTTGCTGTAGGGGGAGAGAAGGTGGAATGTGTTCGCCGTGTAAGCGGGATACACAAGGACTGACGTCCTCCTTGTGTGAGTTCTCTTCCCCGTTACACCAACGCATCCTTCCAGCAGGACGGAACCACTCCACTACTGAGTGACTGACCAACGATCTGATGCAGATGCGGTAGAGTCTCGGGCCCCAGTTCCTTCCAAAATCTCTGGGGGATAGGATCCAACGGAGAGCCAGAGCACACTTTCTTGGCCAGCCCAATAAACTCCTCCTCGGAGGGGCAGGTCCAGTGATCCAAAAGAGGTCGCACCAAAGGCAGTGTTTCCCCGGGGTCCATGCAATCAGCCAAGCTGGCTGTCAGTAAATCCGCCCCAACCTCAGTGCTTGACAAGGGGTCTGATTGCAGACCCTCAATAATTCCTTTGATTTTATTATGGAAAAAGGCTGCCAGCCCATCACATAATTCCTGGGAAGGAATAATCTTGTTACCCATGCACTCTGGATTGGTAATGCCGCTCAGAATGTTAAAAACACATTTCATGCTGTTAGGTGCTTTCAGTATAAGGTCCGCAAAATACGACGCCTTAGTAGTTACTATGGCTCTTTTATATCTTATTAGCAATTCCCTCCATATAATTTTGTCGCTCTCTAAGTAATGGCTGCGCCACTGCCTCTCTGCATGTTTGCACTGGATCTTAAAAGTCCTAAGTTCCTCCGAGAACCATGGCGCAGAGGGAGATCCCCGTTTCCTAAGTCGCTTCAGGGGAGCAGACAAATTGATAGTATCTACCAAGTGCCTACACAGCACCTCATAATTTTCGTCAACCGACTTCTCGGGGTCAAAGGGGGGAGTCGCACCGAAAAGAGGTGATAACTGGGCTTTCCTCATAAGAGCCTTCCAATCCCTAACCAAAATACTCCTTTCCTCCCTAGAAGGGAGCCTACTTCTTGGGACCGGTGACATTCGAAATTTGACCAGATGTGGCCCATGCATCCTTCCCTGGGGACCCGACATCGCCCATGCCAGATAATGCTGCCTTGTTAGCAGAGATCATGCAATCGAGAGATATGCTGGAGCCCAATATTGGTGCGGTGGGCTCAGACGTCATGCTACTCAGGCAAGACCTCCGTATTGCGGCGCATCGCATTACTGAAACTGAATCCGGAATCTAGATGGTGGAAGACAAAGTAAATACTTTTTCAAAAGAAAGTATCCACTCTAGAGACATTTGCGAAGGGCATGGTGATGCCCGTGGAGGATGCGGAGGAATAGGCCCGCAGGTAGAACCCCTGCCCTGTAGGATTTCCAGAGGGCTGTGAGGGACGCAGTATGGATGACCTCCTTACCAAATAGTTGACAGACTGGCTTCCACCCAATTTAATGTCTCCCTGTTTCATAATTGAACAAGCACATCGGGCTCTTGTGCAGAAACCACCGCCCGGACCCCATCCCAGACCAATCATTGATAGACTTCCTACAATTTACAAGGGTGAAGGAAACCCTTACCTTCACCTCCCACCACATAATGAACTTACCGGACTACACTAGGCTGGTTCAGCAGCACCAACAGTCCTTTGTGGAAGCTGGGGTCCACCTGCGTGGTCTGAAAATGTAATATTCCATGCTGTTCCCGGCCAGCGAGGGTGTCCTAACATTCGGAGACACACTTCTTAGAGACACCGGAGGAGGTGTTCAACTGGACAGATGAAGTTGTGAAACTCAAACCCCAGACTTCACCTAGGATAGACTCTGTATCTTCCTCTGGGGGCCCCAGTCATAATCTCCTCAGGGTCGCTGACCAGCAACGCCATAGGTCACGCTCCAAGAGACGATCCAAGGCTCGCAGCAAGTCCCACATGCGTTCGACAGGAGGCCAGCTGGAGCGGACAACATCATTGCCAACTCCTCCAGAGCTGTACACGGATATATAATAAACTTGACAACAAGAACAAAAGGGCTACTTTTGTACTCTCATTCCCTTGATTTTCAAGATGCTTTTATGTACAAGGGAAGTTTATCAGAGAGCTGTTGGCTGGGAGTAAACTCTGCCCCCCCCCCCCCCCCCCCCCCCTTGGGGGTGGGACTCTCTCCGTGCCGTGACAGATGCTTCAATGTTCATGAGGTATTGGGGTGGGAGGGGGTTAATGACCAGTTTTTGTTTGTTTCCAGTGACCATGGCATCTATACGTCATCTCACATCCATATGCCCCTCTGCTAAACATGCCACTAGCCTTGACAGATGCGCCAGGGAGGGGGCTCCATATCATCAGCTGGAATGTTTGCGGTCTTCTAGATGAGATCAAACGGGGAGCCATACTCTGCCAGGCTAAACGCTACAAAGCAGATGTCCTCCTTTTACAAGAAACCCACCTGTTAGGTAATAAGTCGCCTTGCTTGGCACGGTTTGGTTATGTCCAGACCTTCCACTCTGGGTTTACCAGGGGTTCCCGCAGCGTAGCGATCCTAATTCAGAGCAGAGTTCCCTACGTTTATGACAAGACATGGTCGGATCTCCAGCACAGGGACATTGTAGTATCAGGTACATTATACGGCGAGCAACTCATTCTGGGTAGCTTCTATTCCCCCCTGCCTCTAGCCTGGAACCTCGTAGAGCGCCTGATGACACTATGGACGGAGATCCCCTCTGGCCTGGCGACTGTTGGGGGAGACTGGAACGATGTACTGTGCCCACAAAGTAATAGATGGCGCAGTACAGGGCGGGTGGGAATACAGGAGTCGAGTCTACAGTTACTGATTCAGGGGATAGCATGGGTAGACACCTGGAGGAGACTCCACCCAACAGAGCAAGAATTCACATATTTCTCTGGTGTCCATGAGTGTTTCTCTCTCCTCGTCTACACTTTCATACCTGCAATCCACCTCCACAGCCTCGAGACTGCAGAAATTCTGCCTAGGGGCTTTACCGACCACTTCCCCGTGTCGCCGCGACTAGACCCCAGATGTTCCCCATTCAAATGACTGCTTTTGTCATGGCACTTGCAGGACGAGCAATACAGGCTGCACATGCATACAGTCATCTCAGATTACTTTTCTTACAATACAGGGATGGTAGAGTCCCCCAAAACCTTGTTGGAGGCAATGAAACCAACTCTCAGGGGGGTTGATAATGCATTCTGCACTGCACAGCGTAAACACCGCCGCGAGAAGCTGCTACAGACAGAAGCCCATCTCATAGATTTGGAACGCATACGTAGGGGGGAGGATGGGAGTGTGGCACGCCGACAATTGTGTAATGCACAACAAGTATATGCCAGCGAACTGTTAAATGAGGCTAAAATAGCATGGTTAGCTACCCACAGTGGGATATATCAGTGGGGAGATAAATCCAGTGCCCTGCTCCACCATCTGTCAGCAGACACTCTGCCCCTTAACTATACCAGGTATACGCGGGCCCGCCGGGGAGATTCTCACTGATCCAGTACAAATTGCGGCGAGTTTCGCTGAGTATTTCACAGACTTATACGCTCCCAGGGAGAACCCTACAGTGAATGCTATCCACCAGTTCTTGGATGACCTGTCTCGGCGGACCTTGACTGACTCGACGAGAAAAGAACTGGACGCCCCTCTGACAATTGAGGAGCTTCAGAGTGCCCTATCCAATATGCGCTCGGGTAAAAGGCCGGGCCCAAATGGCTTCCCAGGCAAATTTCACAAAAATAACCAATCTCAACTGACCGCTCCCTACTTAGCAGCACTTAACGCCACTGTGGATAGGGGGTGCCTCCCACCGGATTGGCACCACACAGAATTAGTTGTCGGGCCGTCCCCCTGAACGCCATACCTCATATTGCTAAATATCTCTTAATGTAGAGGCTAAATTACTAGCCAAAGTCATAGTCAACCGTATTGTCCCACTATGGACCTGATTCACCCAGACCAAGCTGGCTTTATGCCAGGTCGCGCAACACGGCACAGTATTCGCTGTGCTCATAATGCCATTGCGACAGTAGACCGTATAGAGGGACCGGCTTTAGTCTTCCTTTCAGACATTGACAAGGTCTTTGACTCGCTTAATTGGACTTACCGTTTATCACTCCTGGGTCGCCTGAATATTGTCCCCGCCACCTCACATATATTCCCCTTCTATACACTGACACTACACTGTTCGCGTGGCAGATTCGACCTCGTGGACCTTTTTTTTCGCTGGGCAGGGTACCCGTCAGGAATGCCCCCTCTTCCCTTTACCTTGTTGCACTAGCTATGAAGCCGCTCGCAGCTTGGGTAAGGATAGATGCTCATGTCCGTGGCTTTGAGTGGTCACGAGAGGTCTCGGACAGCATAGGGCTCTATGCGGACGATGTACTGTTCTTTCTTACACGCCCCAATAGATTGGGCCTGTGGCTATTAAGGATTATGCAAGTCTTCAGCGAGACCTCTGGTCTTTATATGAATGCTTGTAAATCCTTCCTCTGGCCATTACAAGGTGGAAGCCAACTGGGTGAATGGACAAATGAGGTAACCGTGGTCCCAGAGGGGCTAACATATCTCTGGGTCTTCCTGTTGGCCTCCCAGCCCATTTCATGGGATAAAAATCTAGCTCCACTGTCTGTACAGGTCAAGGAGCAGGTGCTCTCTTGTTCGCACTTAGCACTTTCCCTGTTTGGCAGATCTGCCATATTCAAAATGGTTTCCATCCTCGATCAACTTCAAAATCACCCTTATCCAATACCACCCACCTGGTTTCGACAAATGAATGCAATTCTCTGTCACTTCCTCTGGAGTGAGGGCTCAGCACGGGTAGCCCTAAGAACCTGTGTTCCGTCCATATACTGCGGTGGTATGGCGACTCCAGACGTCCAGGCATACCATGCTACTTCACACCTTCTTATCCTTAACTACTGGTGGTATGGGGACAGACTAGATCCAGCTTATGCGGTCGAAAGTTGGTTAGTGGACACTATGTCATTACATTCGATCCTATATTCGGGTCCGATGCTCAAAATGTTGCCGCCAGCAACCAGGATGGTATTTGTGATTTGGAGACAAAAGCTGCGCCAAATGGGGTGGTGGGGTAGACTGACAAAGGAGGACCCCCTTTGGCGCAACGGCCTTATACCACAGTTAACTATGTTGTCCAGATTCGGTGGCTGGGAGGCCATCGGTATCTCTAGGGTGGGGAAAGTTCTGCATGGTCTGACTTTAAAGTCCTTACAGGAGCTTCAAACAGAATGACATGCCCCGCTGACAGTTTTATAAATACCTCCAATTCCGGCATGCATTCTACCCCTACATTGCCCATCAAGAAGACATACCGGAATTTAATCCCATCGAGATACCGAACATTATACCCACTACACTCGACACAACACAGGACGCCTGGCAAAAAAAACTAGGCCCCATAGATGACGACGATTGGGTTGAGGCGCTGGAGTCCCAACATGGAGCTGCTGTCGCTGCACGCCTCCGACTACTACAATTCAAATATCTCCATTGGGTCTATTTCACTAGACACAGGCTCTGGAGGGCTAGACTGGTCGCCTCTCCTCTGTCTGTGCTGCAAAATTGCAGATGGCACTCTCATACATACCGTGTGGCAATGCACTGCTCTTTTGTAGTTTTTGAGGGGAGTTGATCACTTGCCTTTCAGAAGTGCTGGGTTAGGATGTTCCATATTCACCACGACTGGCCATGCTACATATTACTGAAGGAACAGGGGGTAACGGGTACAAGCACCATCTACTACTCTTTGGACTTACATTGGCGAAACGGGATATTGCATGGAAAAACACATCCCCGCCATCAGTGGGGGTTTGGAAGCGGGGACTTTATTTCCGCATGGGACTAGAGATACCAATATTAAAGGCGAGGGGATGCCCCCAGAAACGCCTCAGGATTTGGATGAGGTGGGCAGACAATCGGGGACTATACTTGGAGCCCATTCCCCCTGCACCAAAAATTGGGAAATAGATGTGACGACAGGATGGTGAGACAAATTGAGATATAACTATGCAATCATTCGATTTGGGTGGCCGGGAACTACATGTTTCAGACCCTATATCAGATACATGGCACTGCTGTGTATTGTTTGGGTTCTCATTCAGTTATTCCTAGATCCTAAACTGCTGTATCTGGATACTGCAAATGTCAACATCAATACTGCTACTATGTATATTGTATTACTGAAAAACCTGGATGCATCAGGGCCGATACTGCTGTTGACAATAAAATGTTGTTGTGAGAAATAAAAACATAGTAGTGTTGTTCTCATATGCTTATGTAAATGCCAAGCTGTTTGGCATAACACATGCATTATCTTTTAGGCTTTAGCCAAGCTCAAGCAGTTTTGAAAGGTAAAGAAATACAGCCCCAAGATCACCTATTGTAGTTAAGTGGAGCAGCATTAGAAATGTGGTGCCCTCGTTTGATCGCTACCAATCTAGCAACTGGGCTGCATCTTAACAAACATGATGTATTGTTTGCAATTGGAGCCTGGGCAGTATATCTCATTCATACTCCAAATGGAGTATTGTAAAATGCTTATGTGTTAATGTAGCACATTAAAAGGAGCTTCTTAAAAACGGCCATGGAGAACTGGCTTGAGTTGTGGAGGGAGTGGGATGGGTCTGAAGAGTCCTAATGTGTCTCCTGCGTGTAGTGCGTATATCAACAAGGCCCAGGTATCCTTTCCATCAGTAAGGCTTAGAAGTGCCTTGCTGTTAGGCTGTGAACACCTCCGTATGGCTTGCAGTCTTTCCTTTGACAATGATTTGGCTTCTCTTCCCAGTGCTTTTAATGTGTTACTACACCTTGCAGTAGGGTTGACCTTTTTAAAAAGCACCACAAAACATAGGCTTTAACCACCAAACGGGCAGCACTGAAGCTAGGCAGAACCAACATTGCAATGCTCTGAGGCATTCAGTAGGATAGTAGCCAGAAAACAAAATGGATACAATTGCGTAGCGTTCTTTACAGTGGCTACCAACTTTGGTAAAAAACAAACAAACAACGAAGGCACCAAAACTAGGCCGTGTCCTGCCTAACACCTCCACTATAACTAGCCAGGTCTAACCACTATCTTCTCATGCACCATAGCAAACTCTTGAACCATCTCTATCCACTTCTGACCCTTTCCATTCTTTGGCTCTCAAATCAACCCACAACCTTTCTCCCATCGCTAGATTCCAGGGTAACCCTTTCACCATGCTTCGATTACTCTAACTCCTATCTCTTCTCTTTCTCCTTGTCTAAACCCTACTGCTATTTTTAGTTCCCGGTCTAGTTTTCCTCCCTTCTCTAACTCCATGGCTAACCTATGAATCATCCCTCACTCTTCTCTGGCCTCCAGCCTAACATCTGTTGCAACCGCACTGCCATCAGTGACACTTAAGCCATTTCTAGCTGAGAAACCCTGGACCACCACTGGCTCTCCTTATAAATCCTAGGCTACCACAGGCTCGCGGTGTAAATCCCCATATAGACATCAATGACTCCCTGTGTAACCCCTCAGTCACGAGTAGCTCCCTGTGGAGCTCCATGCAATCCCTCACCCATCTATAGATCCCCCCCAAAATGTTCTCCTTTGACTAATTTTGCTGTGAATGTCTTGAAGTGTCTTTGATTTTGTCATACATTTAATGACAAGAGTGTCCCATGATTGTGTGTCAGGGCGTGCCTGGATCATATGTTGTACTGGGAAAACCAATTACTTGCATTTACCCTCCCTACTTTCGTGCACAAGCTCTACTTCAATTTCTGTAGTCTCTTGTACTTGTTCTTTAGCTGCTGTCCTCAGGAAGACCCCGCCACAGTTTGAAATGCTGAGGATGCTATCAGTTTTTGGATTTTTGGGAACTGGTGCAAACTCCTCCTACAAACCGGAGGACTAATGTCCAAACCAACTACTTCCATGTGCCTTTTCCTTTCTTGTAAATGCCCTAAAATATCAAATCTTCCTCTCCCCAGGTTATCGCCATACCCTTCACCACACCACTAATTCTTAAAGCTGCTGTTAGTGTCTTACATATGCAATCCCATATCCTTCTTTCCTTTGAGCAACCCTGTTTTCTGACATGCAAAGCACAATGTTAAACTGATTTACAAGACCCTATGTATGGTTGGTCTCTCCTTCGCCTTCCCTAAATCCAGGCCTACAACCTGCCCCAGCATCCTCTCAATCCCTCTCCACTCAACAGCTGAGGAATATTTTGAGAATGCAGATCATTTATGCATTTTGATAGATTTCTTTTACCAGCCAACTTGTTCATGCTTTTTCCTGGGCTCCTGCCTAAACCATAGTGTATATGATTAAAATAAATGCCAGTCTCTGAGTCCATTTCTTGATAACTTACAGGTAAGCAAGTGATGTTTAGGCCAGATCACTCTGCAGACATGATCCCTGATTGATTCCTTTAAAAGTAGATAAATATCAATTGTTCTTTGTCTTATGACGATGATCCGGATGTAAAAAAACTGCTTGACATTACGGCTCCTCTCGGTCTTGTCCCGTTTTTGGTTGGTTCTACACACGACAAGGGACATACTTTAGATCAGGTTTTCTCCTCGGTTCCTCTTGTTGATGTTGAGCTCCTTCCGGTGCTCTGGACCGACCATAGGTTGGCCAGATTCGGGGTATTGGGTGGCGATAAATTATTCAGTAGCGCCCCCAGGCAGCATGGTACTGTTCAAAGGGCTCTGCACAGAGTCACACCCGAGTTGCTTGCGCAGGCTGCTATAGATCATCCTTGCCCTCTTTTAGGGGATTTAGAGCAGGATGTGGAGTCCTTGCAGGGTTGGCTGCTGGAGAGGCTGAACGATCTGGCCCCCGCAATGGCCCCTCGGGATAGGGCTAGGAGGGTCTCAGCCCCATGGTTCACGAAGGCATTGTGTGCTACTCGTGTAAGGTGGCCGAGAGGGCATGGCGTCTTCGCTATGACCCGGAAGCTAGAGTGGCCTATAGGACAATGATCAAATCCTATCATCAGGATATTCTCCGGGAGAAAAAGGAGTATCTGGCCAGGAGGATTGAGACTGCCTCCAACTCCTGTAAAGAGATCTTTACTGTGGTGAGGGAGTTTACGGCTCCCAGATCCAACGTGTCCCATAGTGTTCCATCGGAGCGCTGGGTCTGTGATCTGGCCAAATTTTTCACGGATAAGATAAAATTTATCCAGGACTCCTTCCCAGTGAGGTCTGCGGAGGTGTGTTCCAGCCCGATGGCCGGATTGTCCTTTCCGTCCGGGCAGGGTGCGGTTCTTGCCGAGTTTCCTCCTGTTTCGGCCGATGTTTCTTTTGCTCTGCTGGCCAGCCTTAAATCGGGCTCACCTTTGGATTCTTGTCCTGCTAAATTTCTGGCCAAGATGGCGGCCGTGGTTAACCCACTAGTCAACCCTGTGGTGAATCTATCCTTGAGGGAGGGGAAGGTTCCGGTGCCATGGAAAAGAGCTATGGTGATCCCCTCCTCAAAAAGCCTGGGTTGGACTCTGAGGTCTTGGCCAATTACAGGCCGATTTCCCTTCTGCCGGCCTTGGCTAAGATCACAGAGAAGCATGTTCATGGCGTTCTCTCCAGTTTTCTTGAATCCAATGATTTGTTCCATCCATCGCAGTCCGGTTTCTGTCCTAATTTAAGTACGGAGACGGCACTTCTGGAAGTGTCTGAGATCATCAGGGAGACACTGGATTCTGGAGGAAGGGCCATGCTCGTCATGCTGGATTTGTCGGCGGCCTTTGACACCGTCCCCCATGAGGTGCTCCTCTCCAGACTTTATGACATCGGTCTGAGGGGGACGGTGTTCAATTGGTTTACATCTTTTCTCGAGGGCCGCCGACAAACGGTCTGGGCCTCTCCGAGCTCCGCCGAGATGCCGCCATTGGGAGTCGGTGTTCCACAGGGTTCTGTGTTGAGCCCGACTCTGTTCAACATCTTTATGACACCTTTGGCGGCACTGGTGGAGTCCTTTGGGGCCCGGATCGTATCCTACGCTGATGACACCCAACTGCTTTTCACGTGTGGGAAAGACCAGGCTTTTGATGGTGAGAACATCCGGGGCTGCTTGGAGATGGTTTTTGGCTGGTTCCAGCGGAACAGCCTTAAGGCAAACTCCAGTAAATCGGAGGTGTTGTTTTTTGGCTGCTCTCTGGACCCCGATTGGCAGGCCTGGTGGCCATCAGGTATGGATTCCCCTGTCCGGGCATCGCTCGTGGCTAAGAATCTGGGAGTGAAGGTTGACAAGAATTTGTCACTGAGCTCACACATTTCTGGCCTGGTGGGTACTTGCTTCGGCATGCTTAAGATGCTCCGGAAGTTCCTGCCTTTACTCACAGAAGAGCATAGAAAGATCACTGTGCAAGCCTTGATAGGCTCTAGATTGGACTACGCGAACGTACTTTATGTAGGTCTTCCGGAATATCTGGTTCAGCGGCTGCAGGTTGTGCAGAACTCCGCGGCCCGGGCCATCTTTGGCCTTCATAGGCGAGCGAGAGCTTCGGGTCTGGTCCGATCGCTTCATTGGTTACCTATCTGCAAGCGGATTATGTTTAAAGTACTGACCCTGGCGCATAAAGCGCTCTTTGGCACCGGAGCAAAGTATCTACAGCAGAGAATGTCCTTCTACCGCCCAGTTAGATCTCTGCGGTCGGAATCTGTTTCTCGCGGTGGTTCCTCGGGTGAGGAAGACCCGCACGGGGAGGTCGCTCTTTCAGTCTGAGGGCCCCTCAGTTGTGGAACTTTTTGCCTTTGGTCCTACGGTCCTCTTCTTCTCTCCTTTTGTTTAGGAAGAGCCTCAAGACGTGGCTTTTTAACCTTTAGGGTGTCTCGGTCTTTTTCTTTTGTTTGTTTTCTTGTTTTCTGGTTTTACTGAGCTGCCTCGATAAAGCGCCGGGACACTCCACGGAGTAGCCGTGCGCTATAGAAATAAAAGTTTAACATAACATAACATTATGTCTGACGTGGAGGCAGTGATCTGTATTTTGTTACAGGGTAGACTATTGTCACTGGAGAATGACGGTTGTGGTAAAGGCTGACCATTCCTTCAAGGAGCCTACTAAAAACATTGAGTTGTCCATGCAGACTAATTTTGCAGCTTTTCTTCTGGTGCAATCTATTAGTTATTGTGCTGTATAAGTCTTATTCTGCCACTGCACTGTGGTATCTACTACTGGAGAAACATCACAGTTCCAACTACAACTATTCTGAAAGTGCTGATGTATCTTACAATATGTTGTCCATACTGATGGCTCACAATTCATTCTTCTGCTATGTTGTCCTTATTTATAACACAGGATTTATTCAGCATTTCATCATGAGCATACAAATGCATTTTCATAGACCAAATTCCTTGCAGTTTGTATCATGGCACATCAGAATCCTCCGGGACTGAGAACATTCACAAGAGAAGGATTTTCATATACTTGGCCCTGATACCAGCTACTTGCATCCGTTTAGTAATTTCACGTTGTTGGAAAACGAGGCAGCATCTGTGAGGCCTGCACAAATAACATGACTACATTTGTCCTTCACTGGGAACCAAACACCCAATTGTAGCGCCTGACTCTCAGAGGGTAGCGTTGCAGAGCAGTCTGAGGCTTACTCAAGGGAGGTGGTGTGGGCTAGTAATCGCCATTGGCAGGTGCACAAAAATAACACTCAATAATTGATTGTCCAGTCTGTACTTTGCATTATAAAAGTAAGAGTACATTTATTAAACACACACACCACTCAATACTATGCACCAATTTACAAATATACATAAGCTGTTGGAATTACTTTGTGACATTGCATACCATCTCCACCCCTCCCGCAGGGGGGGTGGGGTCTAGTACCACCACTCCCATGTATGCACATCAACTTGCCCCCAATGCAGTTAGTTGAACATAACCTGGAGCGAGGGCCCTGCGCACTGGTACCATCCCAGTGGCGACCCACCCCATTACCTCAACAAGCATTAAAAAGGGGTAAACCTGCCTTGGTGACACATGACCCTGACTGAGCATCTCCTACTGACCATAAAGTATGCACCTCTATATCTTAAGGGCTAGCAGTCTGGGGTCTTCAACTAAGCGCAGCAGCAAGAATCCATGTTTACGCACACTTTAGAATGACAGTACTCATCACCTTGGTTGATCATTTGAATGCATTGCAATTACAGCCCCTAAGGGCATCACAGATGAAATCACAGGATTGCGCATATCCAGCCAGACACCCTAGCAGGACTGTCTGGCAACATAGCCCCACTTGGCTTATGACATCTCCTTACACATGTGACTTACAGTCCCTTCAAAAGAAGTACTCCTGGCAACTACACTTCTCCTGCAGTGCGCCTCTTAACTTTAAAAGGAATCACAAAAGCATGGGTTTACGTAAATACAGCCAGACCCCTAGCAGGAGGGTCCAGCAACATAACTCCATTTAGCTTGACATCACCTTACACAGGTACTTCACTTTACACATGTGACTTTCAGTCCACCTAAAAAGAAATAACCAATAGTAAATGCATTTCGGTGCAATTACACCACTTCACCTCCAGGGGATGCCCTTCTCCAGACATCCCCCAACTCAGCCCTTCAATCCGTGATGCACTTCATAGTACACCCTCAGCTGTAGAACATAAGTTCCAGCCTAGAAGGTGTTAAAGGCTGGCTGAGTCCTGAAGGGGTTATTCTTTCAGATGCCCCGTGAAACTTAGGGGTGGACTGTTCTTCTTTATGCTGGGGGAGACTGCGGTGCTCCTGCAGCCCCCCTGCACCCCTTTTCACACGTGAGGGTGACCCCCTCCTCTGGGCACCAAAATGACAGACTTCTTCGTGCTGTGGGGGGGGGGAGACTGGGCCTCTCCAGAGGCTCCCCCAGCACCTTTTCACAAGTGAGGGTGACCCCTCTCCTCTGGGGGCCACAAAGCACCAAAACTGCAGATTTCCAAATGCCCGGCGAGGCACCATGGGGCGCTTCATGCTCCTCTCCACCAGCCCCCACCAGTGGGTACACTCTCCTCCGCCCTCAGGGTCTCTGACTCAGCAGGGTGCTGTCTTCACTGGTTCCCTGCGCCAGCCTCTCGCCAGGCTCCCCTTCTGGGACTTCTTCTCCCTGCGCAGAGGCCTCTGCTTCTGTGCCCCAGTCCTGGGCTCTTCTTATGGTGCTGATAGGGTCCTGGGGGCAGTCAGGGGGTCTCTCCTTCCAACTGCCCATTGCGCCAGGCTCCAGCACCTTCACCCTCAGCAGACTACACCCCAGAGAGCCCTTCTCTTCCTGTGCACGCACTTTTTAAAAGTTGAGTAGGGGGCTGGCAGGAATTCTCTGTTGGTCCTATCAAACAGCAACACATCACGTCCCTGCCCCTGCTCCCTCCTTCTTGTCCAGCCTCTGAGCTTGTTCAATAATGGCGTCCTACAGGGTTTCTGGCCACATGTCTGAAGCCTCATCCCCCACACTGCCTTCCCTCCTTGTGCAGCCTGGTGCCCGGCACCCAGTGACAGCTGCTAATTGATGAACCTGTATCCCCTCCCATCTTCTCTTCATGGAGAGGAGGCCCTAGCTTGTGGAAGAAAGGTTATCAATCCATCCAGCTGAGGTCAGCCCTCAGCCTGGGTCTGGTCCTGGCTGGCTCACAGAAATATGACAGTTCTGGATGACCCAAAAGCAGTACAAATATGACTTTGGACTCTGCAGAATGTCTTTTCACCTCCAAAACAATGGACTTTAGTACATGTCTGGAAACTGTAGGCCTTGTGGAAGTTAATTTAGCCATGGGCCCCACATTCCCTTAGGGAAATAATGAAGTGAAAACACAGTAAAACACACTGACTTTCCCTGGCATGTTTCTTTCCAGCGTATAAAGCCTATTCCATATCACCAACCAATACTGCATAAGTCCTGCCACACCATTCACTTTGTAGCTGCTCCTGGACTGCGCACGCTATGAATCTCCCCTGCGCAGCCCGTACACGTGTGCACACGCATGTACACATGTGTCTGCATGTAACCAGCCCGGTGTCCCTTACTCCAGCTGCTGCGCAGTGGCCTGGTCAAGCCGGGGGAACACCAGTAAAATCCCCATGCAGTCTCTTACATCCTGAGTTCACTGTGGGTGAGTCCCAACTTATGAGGCTCCCCCACAGTAAAAGCTCAACAATTAGGTGCTCAAAAATCAAACAATCCGGGCGGCCCATAGTGTCAGAACCACCTTCTAACACACGTGTCGCCACTGCTGCACAACCTGTTATTGTGTTAGTTTTACCTAGTTAACACAGGTCTGGTCAATGGTTCTGCGATATACTGAAGCCTTCCAAGACTTTCAATCCGCTTTTTCCTATGGCAAGACTTGGAAATCTTTTTTGTGCCTCTGTAACACAAATTGGGTTTTGTTGAAGATCCTACTGATGCCTCACCAAGGTTAATGCTGCGCTCTCTTTGAGACTGCTGGGAAGACTGCCATACCCTCGGTAAAAGCGTGAGCCTCCCTCCCTGGCGGCTTGCTCAACTGTGGGCCCAGGTCCAAGTGCTTTCTTTATTACCATTATGTTATGCAATGCCACAGTCGCCCAAATGAAAATCTTTCACATCTTGTGTGGTGATGCTTTGATGTTAATTGGACTGAAATCTGCAGAGTTGTCTCATATGAAGAAAGGAGTTCTGACTCCTGTCCTTCACTGATGAATTGGAAAAAACATCCTTTGTTATGCTGAAGACCACCTAGCTCTACTTGAGGCACACTGAAGAATAACATTTATGTCCATCTCTGACATAGGACTGGATCACAGCTGTATTGTAGGGATCAGCTTGGGTCTAAAATGTTTACTGTATTTTGTTTGCCAATACCTAATGCAAAATGTATATTGTCATATAGTTTTTTTCCAGTCCATGCACATCAAGGAAATGTATAATGCATAATGATATCCCAATCAAAAGTGTCACTATGTAAAGTCAATAGTCCCATAGTCTCCACTATAATGAGTTGACACTTTCTTTGGAAGCTCATCTGATTTGATTTAAGCAATAGGCCGGGCAAGTTGATTTTTTTGCAGGACAAATAGATTTCTGTGGTGTGTTGTCCCATGAACAAGTACATTTTTTTAAAACTATTCTACATCCCTTCATTAAGGAACATATATAGGTTAATTCACTTTCTCCATTCTGTAGCCTTTGTAGACTTGTCTTGCTCTGTTGTAATTGTGTTTGGCCCTTTCATATTTCTTCTTGCAGCTATGCAGACTTGATGCCTCATGACTTGGCAAGAACGGCTCTGCAGTAAGTATTTTTAATTGGGAAAAGGTATCTGAAGAATTAGCCAGCAGAGTTTGTCCTCTGCTAGGATCATTCCCTGTCTCAGGGCGTTTCTGATGCTTTGGGTACAAGTTTTTTCTCAGACACTGTTAATACTGCTCTGTTTGTTTGAAATGTCCTCATAACTGTGATCTGAGTTAAATGTGGGTGCCAGACTGGGTTTTATAGATTCATCACCTCTCCATGGATATGCCAATATTTGGGAGTAATTTCCTATAAAGTGACTCCACTCCCTTTTATGTAATGGACCTTGTTCTATCTGTGCTACTTGCTTTTAGATACTCTGCTTCTTGGCTGCAGTTTTGGGTGCCTGTACAAGAGTCCCCCAAAACTGTATGTGCTCCATCCAGGATTGTCACTGGTTGGCACCCTGTGAGCCACAAATGATTGCATATTTGTCAAGTGTTCTCATCCTACAATGCAGTCCTCTTTCTTTTGGCAATGCTGAGCGGTACAAATGATTTGCCCCTATGAAAAGATTTGATTGTTCCAGATCTAACCTACACAAGATTGAAAAGCACAGACCTAGGCTGGCCTTGCTAAAAGTTGATACTGTAACCTGTTACTACTGTCTCCAACTATAAACCGTGCAGTTCTGCAACACAACATTTTATATAGTTTGTTTTTTCTCCATGAGCTAGCAAACTACATTTGCAGGAATCCTAGTATTACTTTCTCTTGGTCACGGTGGATGCCCTACAGGAGATTTGTTTAGTTTCGTAACATATCTGTGAATAAATATCAATGTGGCCTGCCAGACCAACTCTAAATTGTGTTGTAGCTTGCATGATCGATTGCTCTTCATAGCTGAACTTGAGTCTTTCTTTGCTATTGATTGCATGTTTCTTTTTGCCTTTTCCAATATCAGAGGGTTGCTAGACCGCACCGCCATTCCAAAGGAAGTTGTGGATTACATTGTGTATGGCACTGTCATAATGGAAGTGAAAACCAGCAATGTTGCACGCGAGGTGAGTGAAACACTGTTTTGGATTGGCACAGGTGTGCATTTACTGAAAGGTATTTTTTGTTTGTTTTGTAGTGTAAAGAAAAAAAATCATTTTAAGTAACACTTGAAAATGAAGAAGAAGTACATGATGCAGTGTCCACCTTTTGCATTCTTGGACTTATTCACTTCCGTAGTGATAAATGGGAAGCAAGAGGGTATGCTGCCTAACTGTGCCAGGCGGTGCTTCTGCCATCCAGCTGAGAGGAGTAACAGTGACCTCTGTGAAAGAGAAACCCATAGGGGTGTGAAAGGAGGTATCAGAAGACTGGGTTATTTTGAATTAGTGTTTACTAGAGTATGGGGAAATATAGCAAAATGTAGCAGCAATCAATTTATTCTTCTTTTTTCGTATGTATGGTTTACCCATGAGTACTTCTCCCACCTTGCCTTGCTTGTCAGTAACAATTCAGTAGTTATGGGAGAAGGGGAAACAAATGGTTAGGTATTGCACCTAGCCGTTTTGAGTGCCATAGACCAATCAAGCTTTGCCCTTAGGTGGCTTCCAAGTCAAATTGATTGTCTACAAATTGCCTTTAAAATATTTACATCATCCCACATATCTCTGAAATCAATTCAAATTCTGAGTGGAATATTTTTGAAGATGTACAAATGTACTGAAGTAAGTCTTTTCTTCCATTTCTCCCTCAAATCAATTGTCGAAAGTTACATTGTCCAACTGCTGGGGAGAATTCAGTGAGAGTTGTGTTAACAGTGGGTCATGCGGCTTTGACATCTGCTTTCCAGACCTGTGTTCAGAGCTACTTTAATTGTGCAGTTGATTATAGAATAGATTGGGTAATGAACACTCTGTTCAACTTCTTTTTTTTCTTTTTTTTTTCTTCCCTTTTTTTCTTTTTACAGGTGTCATACAAAAAAAAAAGTTTTTACAAATTCATTAAATAGTTATTCCTATTAAACCATACAGGAAGCACGTTACACAATAATAACCATTATAGATGCATATAATACAAAGCCAAACTATTAAATGATAATAAGGCAATAGTTCTAAACCATACATTATCGGGAAATAAATAAAGCAGTAATCAGGCGCTCGAACTCCTCCAGATGGCAAGTGGTGCCCAGATGTTTCTTCCGAATTCCCTTAATTTTTTACCTTTTAGCTCATATAGGCAAGACTCAATATTGTGCACTCCCAGCAACCTTGCGATCCACATTTGAAAGGTGGGAGGGGAGGAATCTTTCCAACCTGCTGAAATGAGGATACGCAGCACTGCAGTAGATATAAAAACCAAGGCTTCAGCAGCACTACCCAGCTCCAATTTCCTATCTACGCCTAGCAGCATCAAGGTAGGGGATAAAACAATCCTACAATCTAGCAGGCCCTCCAGAAAATTTGAGATTTTCATTAGTAACGTAGATAGCTTATCACACTGGTGGAACATGTGGATTAGATCCGCAGGACCATTATCGCATCTAGGACACTTATCGTTCTCCACCAGGCCCCAGGCATACAGCTTCGCCGGAGTAAGATACAGATTAAACAGCGTTTTGTAATGCTGAGCTCGTAAGTTGGAAGATCGAAATAGTTTCTTATGTAATGCAAGTGCTAGATCTACATCCACATCAGGATCGCCTAATTTCCCTGCAATTGCAGATTCTGTTTTCTCCAAATCGTCCTGAATACCCACCAATAGGTGGTTATAGACGCATGTTATTTTATTACCCCCGTTCCATAAATAATCAATCAAGGGGAATCGTCTTGTTACAGAGATCCTCGGTCTAAAGGCCATCAGCGTTTGGACTAGCTGTCCGTACAGAAACCAGTGATTAGACGGAATCCCAAACTTGTGCTGAATCACTTGAACTGAGGACCTCCCCCCCCCCCCTCCATAATGTCCCCTATAGTTCTAATTCCATGTTCTTTCCAAACCAGGCAATTCCTGTCCATACCCATATGAGGGAGCAGGTTAGAGTTCCAGAGGAGGAGGTGCGCATTAATCTTAGGAATTTCCAGCAGCTTTTGGACGGCTTTCCATGACCCCCAAACCCCACCCATGATCTTAAGCCGGGCCTTCTTATAAAATCTCCGATCCACCTCACTCAAAAGTAGCCCAACAGCCTTCTTCCCCAATAAAAGCTCAAAAATAGATGGGGGAACCTGACTCTCTCCTTGGGCCGCTTCCGAGCTAGGGACTGATTGAAAAAGTATTGACATTTGAGCCAGAAGGCAAGATAGAGGATATAAGCGAAGATTTGGTAAGGCCATACCCCCCCTTCCAAACGGGAGCGACATAAGCTTCATGGAGCGCCTAGTCTTCCGTATTGCCAGATAAACCGGTTAAATATTGATTCCAGACTTTTTTAATAGTTTTTCCTCCAGCAATAATGGGATGGCACGAAACAAGTAAAGAACCTTCGGGAATATTGACATTTTAAGGACGTTTACCCTCCCTACCAGAGAGGTGTAATACATCCAACCTCTTTAATTCTGCTTCAATCGATCCCATAAGGGGGCAATAATTTTCTGTGATGACCTTATCCACTGAGGCATTAATTCTTACCCCTAAATAGACCGCTGAGTCTACGTATCTACTGTCCGACTTATTAATGTTCTTAGTACAGATAATCTGGGTCTTCCCCTCATTTAGCAGATACCCGGACCTGCTACCAAAGTCTTTCGCCAGCTCTGCAAGTACAGGCATCGCCTGCTGCGGATCGGTAGTAAGAACTGCCAGATCGTCAGCGTATGCTAGCAATTTACTTGTATACCCGTTCAACGTCACTGGACTAATCTGAGGGCAGCCCAACATTCTTTGAATCAGGGGGTCTATATATAGTGAGAAGAGGATCGGGGAACAGGGACAGCCCTGACGCGTTCCTCTCTTGATCGCAATTTTCTCCGAACTCTCTCCCATTACTGACACCCTGGCCACCAGATCTTTATACATAGCTCTAAGAGCCCTGATGACCTTGGGACCAAATCCCCTGCCTACAAGGATACCCCACAAATACTCCCAGACCACACGGTCAAACGCTTTCTCCGCGTCGAGGAGGATCATGGCCATCTCTTTTTCCCCCCCCCCCCCCGGCAGCATGGGCATCAAACAGCGCGTTAGCTCGGCGAGTGTGGTCCGTCGTGCCTCGCCCAGGCACAAACCCATGCTGCCAAGGAGAGACAAGACCGCCAATGACCCTCCCCAGCCTTTTGGCCCATATTTTCGAGTACAGTTTAGTATCTGCATTGATGAGCGAGATAGGCCGGTAAGAACCTGGGTTCTCCTTAGGTTTATCCTTCTTGTGAAAGATAATTATATTGGTCTCTTTCCAAGAATCTGCAATGTCCCCAGTACACAGATACCATTAAAGAGATCCAGCAAGATAGGGACTATCTCAGATTCAATGCTTTTGTAGACTTCCAGGGGGATTCCGTCGGGGCCTGCTGCCTTACCGGCAGCAAGTTCCCGTAGGGCAGCCTGAATCTCGCTTCCAGTCATGTTCCTATCTAGCGCTTCTCTAGATAGATCATCCAGCATTGGGCCCCTATTGCCATTCTCGACCATTTGTTGTCCTTGACGGATCTCTTCATCGTACAGTTTTTGCTAGAAATTTTTAAAAACCATTAAAATTTCCTTTGACTCCGAGTAATTCTTACCGTCCTCTTGTATGCTAGATTTGATGTTCCTCGTTCTACCCTGTCTGATACGAAGTGCCAGGACCCTACCTGCCTGCTCCCCTGTCTCATACCGCTTAGCCCTTGAAGCCTGATAATCCCCTACTGCCTTCTGTGTAACCAATTTTTGAAGTTCGGCTTTAATGATCACCAACCTTCTTTGGCTGTCCGTCCCATCTACACCGCTACCAATGTCCCTAATGTGCAGTTCCTCCGCCTTCGCTAAATCATCCATAAGCCTATCTAGCTCTCCCCTGTCCGCCTTCCTTATTCTCGCTGAGCAGCTAATGGTTTCCCCTCTGAGAGCCGCCTTAAAAGCTTCCCAAACGCTGTTCCTAGATGTACTATAGCGGTTTGCGTCAAAGAACTCCCCTGTCCATTTTTTAATATGATCTAAAAGTCTTTGATCCGATAATAACCTTCTTTCAAAAGTCCAGCTGGTATGACTTTTTTCTACTGAATCTATTCTACAAGATAAGATCAGCGGATTGTGGTCGGAAATTATTCTTGGGATTTTCTTTATACCAACTCTATTCAGTTCTGACGTCGATATAAAGAAGTAATCTAGTTTAGAGTATTTTTGGAACGGGTGCGAGAAATACGTATACCCAGGGTTCTCTGTCTCCTTCTCACCCCAAACATCCTTAAGCCCATGTGAGCTCATTAGGGGGGACATAGCCCGAAACACCCTGGGTTTTCGTCCTGTGTACTTAAATGCATTATGCCAGCCAGTGGATATGTTTAGATCACCGCAAACTATCATGGGGGTTGGCCAGCCCGCTAGCTCTTCTTCCAGGAAGTCAAAAACTTCTGGATCATCGCAATTTGACCCGTAAATCGAACAAATTGTATATCCTAAACTCAGCTCTGCAATGACCCACCTGCCCAAACTATCGCTTTTAACCCGCTTCGCCCCCCCTAAAGAAGATCTACCTAGGATTGCAACCCCCCTAGTTATAGATGTCTGTGATGTGCAGGCTATCGGGTCAAAACCCCTAATGCAAAGTAAATTCCGTTTGGCCCACGGCAAGTGGGTCTCTTGCAAACAAAGTACATCTATCCCGTTATATTTAGCAAAATAATCCAGCTTTTGGCGTTTTTTCCAGTCATTCAGTCCGCAAACGTTGACTGTACATATTCTAATGTTCGGCATTATATAAATTTCTAATCATCCTTGCCGCTGTATGCCCGGTTTGTCTCAGAATATTCTGTAACATTATCCCAGCTAACGCTCTTGCAACACTGAACCAACCGGATTCATAACTGCCAAACTCCTTACAACACCAGATTATCTCATTTTTTCTTTTTCCCCCCCACACCCAGTTCCCCCTCCCTACTCCCTCCTCACCCCCCCTACTCCCCGACCCCCCCCCCCCCCACACCCTCCCCTGTACCCCCTCAGACGAGGTGCTCAGACCTAGTCTGTGCATGAGATGTAAAGCAGTTGTCGCAATGAGTAATAGAAAAACCATTGACTGTAACCTAAGATCACGCCCAGGAATAGTCACACATATGCAGCGAGATGGCAGCACCATACAGCCCCCTAAACAACCTGAAAAACCTGAAAGCCGCTGAGAAAAAGAGAAAAAGATACTGTGACCCTGTGGAAATACCCTAAACAAACAAGATATCCGGCTGGTACTCTTTCCCGCAAAAGCCTAATTGCCCAAAGAGTCTAGGTACGCCTTCGCCTTTATCTCAGATGAAAAATAATGGGTCCCGCCTTCATTGATAACCTTTTAACTAAGCGGGATTTATCAGGTAGGCCTGTAGTTTTTTTTTCCTGGAAGGGTTTAATGAGCTGCCGAAGTCTCCATCTCCTTTCTACCGTGGCATGGCAGAAATCTGGCCGAACGAAGAATGACACCCCCTCACTGGTCCTCCTTGCATCCGGTCTTGCCTTCTCTGCGATTAATTGCCTCAGTACGAAATTGCCAAGAAAGATTAGAATAGCCCTTGGCTTGTCCCCTTCCCTCGGGTTTTTCTGAGCTTTAAAGGGAGTGCGATGTACCCTCTGAATTTCGCAGGGCCAGTTCCAGCTAGAGAGCTCTGGGAATGCCCGGTCGAATAGCTTGATGGTGTACGCTCTGATATCAGAACCTTCGACCCCCTCCGGAATCCCAAGGACCCTGAGATTATTCCGTCTGTCTATTCTCCATGTCCTCGAGTTTCCACTGAATATCTACCACTTGTGAGCAGTGGGCATCCACTTTAGTTACTGCAGCTGCTGCCTCAGCCTCAGTTGAAACGACCCTCTCCTCCAAGTTCGAAACTCTGTTGCCCAGAGTCGTACAAGTCTTGGACAGTTTCCTCACGGCCCCCTGCATTTTACTCATAGCGGCTTGTGACTTCCTACTGTCTTGGCGAGTCTCCTCTTGATGAGAGATAATTTCCTGGTGTATCAATTGCAGGAGCGACATCTGAGATGCCTCCGTGCTAGGACTCCCTTGCAATGGCATGGCCGATGAATGATCCCAGCTTAGCTCGTAGTGATCTTGCCCCTTCGGACCTGCCGCAGGCCTGACCGCTGTAGTAGGGGGTACTAGCTCCTGATCACTTTGTGTCCTGCATGCTGCCTTCCAGAAAGGAGCTATGTTCGTCCTCGTCTGACCACTCTGCGTTCTCAGACACCGAGAAGAAACATTCACTAGGGACCTTTTCCGCCAAACCCCCCACCACTCCTCCTGGGATAGCCTCACTAAAAGCTGGGTCATGCCTGCCAGTCCCCTGGGCTACACCCAACTCAGGCTGCTCTCCCCCCTTCTCATGGGGAGGACCACTGCTGGTATATTGGCCTACCTTAGAAGAGGTGCCAGTCTTGTTGTCCAGAGTTTCTTGGCCCTTCGGTGTTCTTCCTGCTGCCGGGTCCCCACAAATGACAGATGCCAGGGTAGAAATAGCCACTTGCCCGCTACCGGTCTAAGGAACTTCTTCCAAAACTTCCTCTGAGATTTTCTGGGCGGCTACCACTTCTGCACTCTCTTCGATGCCAGCTAGACTAGTGGGTAATGCAAAATGGTCCCCACCTTCCTGTGCTGCCCCAACTGCCGCTTGCGGTGAGTCCTCCTGTGCCCCTTTCTCCTTACTGCTCTTTGAAAACATGTCTGCAATTGAAGCAGTTACTTGACGTGTCTTACCGACCAGCTGCTGTTGTTGTTTCCTTGCAGCGGGCGATTGTTGTTTCAGTCGTGGGTCTGCTTCCTCCAACTTTGCCGTTGCCCCCTCAACCCCCTCCTTTCTTCTTAGATGCTGCCGTCTTGGAATTAATTGTTTTTGGGGCCATTGCAGCCGAACTCTGCATGCTGCCTCTTCTCCTTGTCATAGAGCAAAGATTACCAAGACCCAGATCCAGGTCGCGGCCTCTCACTCCGCTCCTGTGCTTCAGCTCTACACGGAGTTCCGCTCTGCTCCGCTGCTTCACACGTACGCCCCGCCCACCGACATTCGCCGATCGCCGGCAGCAGGGAGCGAGAGCCGCAACAGCCTTAGCAGCCAGCGCCAGAGCCCGGAGAAAAGGTCTTCCTGAACCGCAGCAGGTAAGCAGAAGGATCATAGCCAGTCGTTTAATCCTCGGAAGACCAGCGGGCTGCCTTGATCCCTATGTGTGCCGCTCTGGGGCTTAGGACCGCATCCTCATTGCGAGCTACTGCTGCCGGCCGATGCTACACGACCGCCATCTTGCCTCTCCGGTCTCTGAGAAAAGCCAACAGGTCTCTGTTCAACTTCAATGAACTAGAAAGCTGGAGGAAGGATTGAGGAATTCTGACACTTTGTTTTCCTGTGTTCTTCAGGTTTGCAAAGTTAAAGTACATTTAAATGGTCTAGTCATGGGATGTTGGAGAGAATCCTGCCCCCCAACCGATTGCTTTGTCTCGGGAACTACTTTTCACAACTCGGCAGTGTGTGGGCAGAGCCTCCTTGTGGCAACATACACACCTGCTACATCCATTCAGTACTAATCAAAGACTGTAATTTGCTAAACTGAGTTCTCATTTCTTCTGCAGAGATTATGAATGTAAAAATATATCCTGTAGGGTGTGTTGCAGTTGTGTTAGTGTGTCTTCACCTTCCCAAGCTTTCCTTCCTTGGATATATCTGCCTTGCGATGCCTATGAATTTTCTTTGTATTTTGCTTCAGATACAGTACCTGAAAGTGGAGGTCTGGATTAATATTCTGATTTGAAACCTCGTGGCACAGCTTCATGGCAGTAATTTGCAGATAGTGCAGTGTTAGAGATCTAGACTAACATGAGTTTTTCGGTACTGCAACTGCCTTACCCCACTCTCTAAAAATTGATGATTTGGTTTTCTGATTGCCAGGTATATACTTAACTCAAAATGTTCTGCATTATTTTTCTAGTTTATTTCTTTATTGGGAAGCATTTAGAGGTTAATAATAATCATTTTAATTTGTAAGTGCTTAGCATGCCAGAGAACTAGGCTCAGAACGCGCAGCGGACGTGCGCAGCGGGCGCGCCGAAGGCGCGCCAAAGGCAAGCCCGTCTGCGCCCGTCCGCGGGCAAGCCCGTCTGCGCCCGGACCGGGACTAGGGGCTACCCCCCCTGTCGGTTCGGATCCAGCAGCGTCCATACCCATTCGCTACTCTCGTAGCGAATTGCTAGCCTTCCATGACAGTAGCAAGGGCATAAAATCACACCTATGTACTAAAATGGGGCCAGGACTTTCGTACGGACCATTTTCTTGCCTTGCCTGTCGCTGGTCCAGCATGGGTCCAACTTCATCTGGAAACAACGCAAATCATGACAAAAACCATATGACTTTGAATTGTTTGTATTTCAACGCTAGATCTCTACCCAAGCATGCCCTGGATATCTGGGATCTACTTATAGCAAAAACCCCGGATCTAGTTTTCATTACTGGAACCTGGTTATCCGAAGCTAATGCCCCAGATTTAGCAAATGCCCTCCCCCCCAATTATAAAATCATCTCACAAGACAGACTTGGGAAAAGAGGTGGGGGGGTTGCTGTGATATTCAGGGAACAACTAATATGCCTAGTGGAACCCATAACTGCCCACATTGAACATCAGATCTTGCCCTTTAAAGTACTTCACGAGGGTTTCACTATCTTAGCTGGTGCCGTTATTTACAACCCTCCCGGAGAACAAGCTACTCTCGGTGCCAAATTACTGAATCAACTATCGCCACTCTGTCTGACACACAAAAATTATTTAATAATTGGCGACTTCAATATCCATTACGAAAATACTGACTCCCCGGTCGTTTCCCAGTTTGAATACGACATGGGTATTCTCAATCTTAAACAGTGGGTAGTGGGCCCCACTCACACAGCTGGCCATACTCTAGATTTACTCTTCACTAACTTTGAATCTACCAGCATAAGAGAGATTAAACCTCTGCCCTGGACAGATCATTCCCTCATTACCTTTTCACTGGGCCTTCTCGCTAAACCTTTGAAATCTAAGGCTGTTTCTTACATTTCCAAACGAGCCTGGAAGCTAATTAATGAATCCAGCTTTGAGAAACACTTCCAAGTGGCCAATGTCAAAACATCGGAAAATTCCTCTGTTTGCGATGACGCTGCCCTACTGGAGGTCGAAATATCACAAACCTTAAATAAATTAGCCCCAATACGGGAATCCAGAAAAAAACCTTCAACAGAGAAATGGTATACCCCTCATTTAAAAAACCTTAAAAAGGAATGCCAAAAAACTGAACACTTATGGAGACAATCTAAAGATAATGAAACAAGACTAACCTACGTTCACAAACGAAAGCAGTATATTCTTGCCATTAAAAACACAAAAAAGGATTACTTTACCAAGCGCATCCAAGAAAATAGCAACTCAGCGAAAGAGTTGTTTAGGATAGTGAAGGAGCTCAGTAAACCACCTAGCACTTCACAAACCCTCGCTCCCTCGGCTGAGGTTTGTGAGCGTATCAATACTTTCTTTTCTGAAAAAATTAAGAAAATATACTCTTCCTTCACCCCTCAATACACCCATAATAACTCGGATAACTCATCCAAAATCATGATGTCTCCAGAAACATCTATAGCCTTACTAGACCCAGGAAACACACCTCGGCTAACCAGCTTTGAACTATTCTCAGAAGCTCAGGTTCTAGCAGTCTTAAACACGGTCAAATCAGGATCACCCTCAGATCCTTGTCCTCACTTTGTGTTCGCAGAAATCGCGTCTACACTTTGCCCTGTGATCACTCGACTCTTTAACAAATCACTTACCACTGCTACTTTTCCCGCTGTCTGGAAGCACGCCTCCGTGACCCCACTATTGAAAAAAGCTGGGTCCGATATTTTCAATCCTGAAAACTATAGACCAATTTCCCAGCTCCCCTACCTCTCCAAGGCGTTGGAGAAACTGGTAAATAAGCAACTGACTAAATGCCTGGAAGGTAATTCCCTTCTAGATATTTCCCAGACCGGCTTTAGAGCCAATAACAGCACCGAGACAACGCTGCTGGCAGTATCAGACAGTATCAGATCCTCCACCGATCAAGGTGGAGCAGGGGCACTGATACTGCTGGATCTGTCAGCGGCGTTTGACACGGTATCACACAAGTGTCTGCTGAACATACTTCAGAATAAAGGAGTCCAATCTACAGCGTTGAACTGGATACACTCTTTCCTGAGCAACCGCACCCAGGCAGTACACATGGGCCAATTCCACTCAAGGCCCAATCCCATCAACTGCGGGGTTCCTCAGGGCGCCTCACTGAGCCCCACCCTTTTCAATGTCTATATATCTCTTGCTGACATTGGAAGGAAGTGGGGTATTGGAATCTGCTCTTATGCGGATGATACGCAGTTGATGGTGACGATGGATGAGAGACCAGAAACCTGCAAAAGCAAATTACACGACTGTCTCTCTGAAATGGCACGATGGATGCACGATCACTGTTTAAAGCTGAATGCAGGCAAAACAGAGATTCTTTTGTTCGGGGGCGCCAAACGTATGTGGGATGATACCTGGTGGCCACCCTCATTGGGAGTGGCCCCCATTCCTAAACAACATGCTAGGAACCTAGGTATTATCATGGACGACACACTATCCATGAAAGACCATGTTCGATCCCTTTTTGCCAAGGGCTTTGCCATACTAAAACTCCTTGCTAGGATATTTCCCTGGATACCCCTAGATTGCAGACGTTCAGTGACACAGGCCCTATTGGTTAGTCGTCTGGACTATGGCAATGCACTGTTCGTAGGGATGAACGAATACCTATTCTCCCGTCTACAGGTTCTGCAGAATCTGGCGACTAAACTCATCTGCAATAAAGGCTATCTCGACTCAGCATCGGAATGCCTAATCAAACTTCATTGGCTTCCGATGCGTCAGAGGGCTGCTTTTAAGCTGCTTAACCATGCCTATCGGGCCTTACACAAGATCGACCCCTCAATTCTTCATGGAAAAATTGAATTCTATGTACCCAACAGGAACTTACGTTCCTGCCAATCAGCCTTGGCTAAAACGAAACGTATCTACAAAGTTAGAACAGGTGGTCGCTCCTTTTCATATCTAGCAGCAAAAAGATGGAACGAACTACCTTCTGACCTAAGACATACCACTAACTATCTCCAGTTTCGAAGAAAATTAAAAACCTATCTCTTCCCCAACCCTCAATGATCTCAGCACACGTCAGCAGTAGTTTCTTTGGTATATAGCGCCGTGATATCCCATGGGATGAGTGTTGCGCTCTATAAAAACCATAAATAAAAAAAAAATAAAAAAAAAGAACAATGTGGGGCTGGCTGCGAAATTGAGAAAAGCTTATGAATATTGGCTTTTTAGCCATCACCTGCTTTATAAAACCGAACCAGGCCCCTTCGTTCTTTGTTCCTCTCTCCTAATGTATATGAGAGATGATGTGGGCGGATTAGAAATGGCCATGGCTGTTTGGCTCTTTCTAATACCCTCTCTGTAAAAAGTTAAGGGGAGCAAAAATAACCTATTACTGGAACCCTATCTATTATACTGCATCAGGTCGGATTGTGCACCTTTGATTGGCTTTGTCCTTTAAACACTTGGGATAACATTTGAGAAAACCATCAAGAAAGGTGGTGTTTGTCTTCTATCGGAAACATTTCCCTGAGGGTTGGTTCATGTAGGTATTATAATTTACGTAATCTTTCAAAATCCTAAAGTTTCTTTCACATCGTGTCCACATTGGGCAATCAAAGTCTTTATCAAAGAGCTGAATTAGTTTGGGGAAATTGAATGTATAAGACTGTCCCAACTTCAAAACGTTTGGTTGTAGAAAATATTTAATCTACAATGCAGGCTGCACAGTCCTCATTGGGACTGCTAAAGGTTTCAGAAGTAACCTAACCTGTACAAGAAAGGTCTGTCTTCCTCCCGCTTCTCCTATTACTCGCTCTCCTTTCCTGTGGTGCCAGTAGGATGTTAGTTATTAGAGTATAAGGCAAGGAGTTTATTTTGGCTACAGTAGTAGCCTTTTAATTTTGCTTGACCTAATAAAGGCGAATAGATGTGACAGCAAGATGTCCATGAGGACCCTGACAGTAAGCAAATTGTATTTCTTTGAAAAAGTGGTGGGTATAGGCTATAGATTCTTACTTTGTAATCCAGAAGTGTAGCTACTCCTTTACCATTTCAAAGAGTCTTGATCTGGTCCAAGCAGAGGAAGATAGCTGGGGGGGGTGCCGACGCCAGCAATCACCACCGGCACCAGTATCGGCGAGGAGGAGGGAGCATGGGGGACTGCAAGCCCCAGCAGCCTCAGCCTCAGCACCAGGCCGACGCCGCTTTCCCACGCCCGGAGGCATGTAAATCCATCTCACGGCTCCTGCAGCGCGGGGGCCGCCGACGCCAGCAATCACCACCGGCACCAGTATCAGCAAGGAGGGAGCATAGGGGGACTGCAAGCCCCAGCAGCCTCAGCACCAGGCCACCGCTTTCCCGCACCCGGAGGCACGTAAATCTATCTTGCGGCTCCCGCAGCATGGGGGCCACCGACGCCAGCAATCACCACTGGCACCAGTATCGGCGAGGAGGAGGAGGGAGCATAGGGAGACTGCATCTCCAGCAGCCTCAGCACCAGGCCGACGCCGCTTTCCCGTGCCCGGAGACGCGTAAATCCATCTCGCGGCTCCCGCAGCGTGGGCGGGCCCGGGCAAAGCCCGTGCCAAGGGCGGGCCCAGACAAAGCCCGTCAGAGACCGGAAGAGGTTGGGCTGGGCCATCCCTCTAACATCAATCATGGGTAAGCGGAAACAATTATGCAGTCAAGACCAGGGGTGTCTAAAAGCAAAAATCACAAAGTCTGCGTCCATCATCTCCTATTTAACCTCGGCGGTGGGAGCTTTAAACAAGGAGATAGCTAACGCAGAGAGAGAGCTGGGTTTGGGTACGAGTCAAGAGTCTGGAGAGGGGAATGTTATACCTGAGTCTGTGACTCAGAAGCCAAGGGTGCTGATAAATACACCGATAGCTGTGAGAGAAGCACCGAACCACGATGCAGTGCAGACTGGGTGCGTGGATGGCGCTACTAAAGAACCCTTACCTTCTGGGAAAAAGAGGGCCACTAGAAAAACTAATAAACAGGACAAAGGCTCGAAAAAGAGTAACTCTATGCAAGGGAATGTTATGGGCAAGAATATTCAACTAATACTGCGGAACCTGGTGGAGGACATATTTAGCTCGCGGTTGGAATCTATACTTAATAGTATTGCTAAAGACATAATCAACACTTTGAATACCTGTGTCGCGGGGATCTTTAAAAAATGCGAGTGCATTGACTCCCTTCTAACGGAACTGAAAATTCCGCATGATACCCCCAGCTTAAATATGCTACCTAAGGCCCATTTAGAGACTAGGCCACATATTGGTAAGAATTACTTGGGTAGTCAACCCCAATTTCAATCACGGGCTAGGTCAAAATCTGGATCCCCGGATAGATCTGTGGTAGTCCAGGGCCCCCATGTAGGGGGGGAATACCCACCCATTCTGTCCGGAGCCTTTTAAACCTGCCAGTTAATGGCACGACTCTTGCTTCTAGTGAGACTCCAGCCCTACAATAGAGGAATATAAAACCCAATTGCTGTAGACTTAATCCCCCCCCCCCCCCAGAAGCCACCCCTCTGGTAGCGATTCTTGTAGGGGTACCCCCACTTGATGATCATGACCAGGGGTCCACCCTGGCTCTGCTACAAAAAACCAAAAATTGGTGTGATCAACATTGTGTTGGCAATGCCGAGATTTCTTGTAACATTATAATGGCTAGACGGGTGGGGTGGGTTGGTAATTGTCCCAAACAAGTCGACGGTGATTGCATTATCGTTAATTTTAACAAACCGACTTTAGCTGATAGGCTGTTTTAGGATGCTTCTGAGTTGGAGAAGGGGGGTATTGGGGCTTTGCCGCTGGGTTTTTTCTATCCCCCCAGTAAGACGTTCAAATGCACCTTTTAGATCTCAGATTGAGGCATACCCAAAGAGGTCTTATCAGACCTTTAATCGCCCCTCACAAATTAAAGACCCTGAGTCTCGCCCAGAAAGTTCTTGCTGGAGAGATGTAGCAGCCCCACAAACATTATCCATGCAAACAGGGCTTGAAGGAGCTGGTTTAGCTCTATCAAATAGATTTCTCCCACTGTCCCAGCTAGATGAGAATGATTGACTGGAGACACCCAATGATTGTTTACCTGAACCCAGCCACAACGATCAGGCCATAGATATAGAAACTGCCCCCAATTGTATGATCATCAGCTGGAACATTGCGGGTCTTAGAACTAAGAGATGTTCCAAGTTGGCTGAATTTTATAAAACAATATGACGTTATTGGCCTCCAGGAAACGTGGGATAGGGCGAGCAACTTTTGGCTGGATGTGTTTAAAACTTATTGCTCACCTGCACGTCCTGCCCCGGCTGGCAGGGCGCAAAGGGGGGCCTAGTGCTCCTTTTTTCATTAAAGCTAAAAGTGTGTACAAAGAGGTGGGAGGCGAGTTCCCATAACTGTTTGATAGTAGAATTAGGCACTTCTAACTATTCCAAATTATTATTAGTTAATTTTTATAACTCTGGGGAAAGTGACTTTATGAATCAACATTTGTTATTTGAAATGTTTTTTAGAAAATTATAGGCTGAAGCAATCCACTTTTTATTATACTATACTTATGGGTGATTTTAATATTCATTTGTGTAATTTGAATTGTCATGTCGATGATCACTTAGGGCCTGCCCACTCACTGACACCTCACATTGAGCACACGCAACAGGGGGAGTCTCTGGAGGACCTTTTGGCTGGAGCGGACCTCTTCGAACCTAGCTTTAATGATCGTTTTGAGCAGTTTCCCACGTTTAAGGCCAAGGAGAGGGACACTGTTATTGACTATATAGTTTTGTCCTCCACGATGCTAGCTAAGGTAGTGTTCTATCATGCCAGGTTGTCTCTCTTTAGTGATCACAACCCAGTCATTTTAGGGCTAGACAAAGATTGTGGTCTTCTGGGAACAGCAGTTAAGAATCTGGGAGCTAACTGTGTGGCAACAAGTGATCAGGGGAGGAGGCTCAAATAGTCCAAGGTAATACCTGAATTTTTCTTTGCAGATTTATGTGAGAAGGCCAAAGAAAACATCGCAAAATGCGTAGATTATACCACCCCAAGGGCAGAGGTCCTTAGAGCCTTTTGAAGGTATTTGTGGCCAGGTAGCATCTGATCTGACTGTTATAACTAAACCCAGATTAAATACAGGTGAAAGGTGGTTTGATAACAACTGTTCAAGGGCCCACCGAAACCTAGTACAAGCCCTGAAAAATATACCTCGAGACAGGGAACAGTCAGTTTAAGGAAGCAGTACATGCTAGCGGTACATACACGGAAAAATGAGATTAAAGAAGAGGCCTAGAACGCACTTATGTCTGAAGTCCTGAAGGACAGCTCGAGATTCTGGGCTATTGTTAATGAACCCTTTTTTTCTGACATAGAGAATGATGCCCTGGAAAGTAACATCACAGAGGTGCATGGGCTTGCTCACTTTGAGGCAATTTATGGATCTAGTGTGGTTCCGGACCCCTTCCCTTGTATAGATACTTATTGTGACTTACCCTTGTTGGTTTTTAAAGAGGAGGATATTGAAAGGGCGATAATAGAGACATCTTGTAATAAAGCACCTGGCCCTGACTGTGTCCCTGCAGATCTGTATAAATGTGATCCTAAATTTTGGGCTAAGATATTAACAAACGTTTTTAATGCCTCAGGGGTGTCCTGTCAACAATCATACCAGTTTTTAAAAAGGGACAGAGAGGGCATCCATGGTGTTATAGACAAATATCATTGATTTATTCTGCAGTTAAAATACTAGTCAAAGTGATCCAGGCTAAAGTCACGGACTGGGTGAATGACAACAAGGTTTTATCCAATCTACAGTACGGTTTTAGACAAGGCAGAAGCACTATGGATCAGTTCCTTAATTTATACTTATTAATAGGCAAATATACCATAGCCGAAGAAGGTTCTTTGCAGATGGCCTTTATGGACCTCACCTCAGCGTTCAATCTGGTTAACGGATCAAAGCTGTGGTCTATTCTGCTTGACATGGGCATTGATCCTTGCCTAGTTTACTTTTTAGCAGAGCTACAGCGGGATCTTTCAGCAAGTCAGGGTTACTCAGGAAGGCAAATGCACAAGGCACTTTAAATCGGGTAGAGGCGTCCGCCAGGGATGTATACTGGCGCCACTACTTCTTACCCTTTATATTAATGCATTAGATAAAACCTTAGATCAGGCAAGCTTGGACATTCCGTGTGTAGGAGAAAGGACTATTCCGGTTCTCCTATACGCGGATGACGCGGTGTTATTATCCCGTACTGCTATAGGCCTCCAGAGGCTTCTGGATGCCTTCGGGCCTATATAAAATCCTTGGACTTGATAGTGAACATCTCGAAATCACATGTCATGACAATGGGCCAAAGAAACAGAAAAGTAAAATGTTTTTTCTGTAATGGAGCCGAGGTGTCCAGGGTGACCTCTTTTACATATTTGGGGGTCCTATTCGATGATAGATGCTCTTGGGTCCCCCAACACAAAGCTGAAAAAAATGTAGTAGTTAGATCAATGACTGCTCTACTAGGGTTTTCACAGTGCTTGGGGGCTAGGCCTTTTGAAGCTATTCTTAATATTTACAGATCCAAATGCCTGGCTATTGCTACGCATGGCTCAGCCATTTGGGGTTCTAAACAGCTGGCAGGGGTGCAGATGGCTGAAAACAGATTTTTACATACCCTTCTGTGCGTACCCCAATCAACCCCAACTTTTGCTCTCCATTAGGAACTGGGGCTGGGGTATGTGACTGATTTGCTGAGAATAGCCCCGTTGGTCTGCTGGCTTAAAACCTGGCTTAATCCCGATATAACCCTGAATCATCAGATTTTGCGGGATTGTCTTTCCCTGGATAAACCCAGCAGCATTCCGTGGTAGTCCTACGTTAAGCTTATGTTTCTTAAACTGGGGCGTCCCAAACTTTTTAACGTTCCGGAAGGGATTAAAAAAGATGTGAAACGGGTTAAATCTCAATTTTTGAACATACTGATGATGGAATGATAAGAGCTGGAGCTACAAAATCCCTCGGTCAGGGCTCATTATTTGATAAAATCTTCTCTATTAATTGAGCCTTATCTGAGAATGGTGACCAAGCCTTTCCATCGCTGGCTCCTGACCAGGTTCCGTTTCAATTTAATTCATTTCTCGCTGGGTAACCTGCCTGGGTGGTGTAAACCAGAGGCTATAGGCCCGTGTCAGTGCGATAACTTCTCACCACAGGACACACTGCACTTTATGATGTTTTGTGACTATTACAATGACATTTGCAGGAGGTTTTTAGTCCCTCTATTGAGGGGAAAGGGTTTTTTACAGGTCAGACCAGCATTATTTCATCTTCAAATGCTTGATAATACACAAAACATTTTTAATATTGCTAGTTTTCTTGTCGCAGCTGTACGCCTATCCTGCGCTTAATGATGTATGAAATCCTCTATTTTAAACCTCAATGAAATGTTCTTTTTATCTGACATTTCTTTTAGTCCTGATGAATTATATAACTGATGCAGATGTTTTTATTCCTTTTTTAACATCGCTGATATGTATTTGTGAGAAAGTGGCACGGTATATACTGTTCCCAAATAGGTACAGTGTGTGCAGAGTCCACAGTCCCCAGAGGTTTGGCAGAGGCTAAAGTTAGATATAACCTTACTCTCTAAAGTGGTAGCTTGGTCGAGCAGTAAGGCAGTATCAGAGGACAGTGTAAAGCATTGGTTGTACACACTCAGTCAGCAAATGGTCTCACACACTCAATAACTGAACTCTAGGCCAATGGTTTATATAAAAAAAAGTCTGTTTTATTTTAGAACCAACAATAGGTATTAAAATATACTTTCTCAGAATGAGATGCTTTAGGTAAATACTTTTGCAATATGTAATTGACTTTTGTAAATACTGGTTACAGGTTGTTGCGATAGGCAACACAATTTCAAACACAATGCATTGAGCTCAATGGAAGTTTTAAGTTATTTGTAATAGATTACTTTCAGGATTACTTTTGTAACTCCAGGACTGGATCCTACATTCAGTCCTGGGATAGTTCTTAGAAACAAGTGATAAAAGTCGACTTAGTTACTGTTGTGATTTTTAGGCAATATTTAGCTATTTTAAAAATTGGCACAGAAGAAATGTCATAGAAAAACAGTCAATGATTCCCTATGGAAGAAAATTCAAGTTGCAGGTAAAGTAGGTTCTCGTTACTTTTGTAATCCAGTACTGGGCTCCTAGACTCAGTACTGGGATCTCTATCTAAAACAGGCAAGTAATTACGCTTTCACAGTTAGCACGATTTTTAAAGAATATTTAAAGTTTGCAAAAATCGACACTTAGAAGAAATTTCACAGAAAAACTGTCAATGGTTTCCTATGGAAGAAAATTGGGTTACTGGTAAGTATGGTTGTGAATATTTTTCTGGGTCAGTGCTGGGCACCACGATCCAGCACTGGGATCTCTCCTAAAAGCAGGTGAGTATTTCCGTTTTCGTTACTCGGCTGATTTTTGGTGAATATTTTAAGATTTAGAAACTCCACAGAAGAAATTTCAGAAGAAACCAGTCAATGTTACCCATGGAGAAAATTGAGTTATCGGCTTTTGGGTAAGTACTCGACTGGCAGATTTAAGGTTCTGGGTACAGACTCTGGTCTCCCAGGGTCAGGTAGGTACAGTTGTTACACCCTCAGCGGCACAGGGGAAGCCGGGTGCAGAGTGAGTTAGGCCCAATGTTATCCTATGGGAGGCAGGGGGGCCTTGGTTGTTGGTTGCTGACTAGCAGGCCATGCGGCTGTGGGAGCTGGGCTCCTGGTCACTTGCTCGGGGGAAATGGGGAAGTAGATGGGTGCAGAGGTTACACTGCCAGGGCCACTCCGGCGGCTGGGTGCAGGGTGCTTTTGAGCCTTAGGGCGCTCAATTGATTTCAGTGGGAAAGCTCCTGGTTAGAAAAAGGCTGCAAGCTCTGGGACGAAGATTCTTCAGGTGCCACCACCACTTCGAGAGGTAAGTTGGATAGTTGGATAGTTGGAGGATAGGTAGGTACCCAGGAGTTGGGCACAGGGGGCCGCAGGGCTCCGGGTGCAGGGGTGCCTTTTGGTGTCGGGAAATCTTACCCTCTGTTGATCGCGGTTGGGGGGGTACCTGGTTCTGAGGCTGCAGGCGTCGTCGGGAGCGTCGAGGGAAGTCCTTGGGTGCTGGACTTGGGGTCACAGTCGCCGGGGGGTCGTCCTCATGGTCTTTGTTAACTCCGGCACAGGCCAGGCTTGGCGGGTGCAGTGTACGCAGGGTTCGCGGTTCCGGGCTGATGCCTGGGATTAGAAGCTGATTTTGAGCATAGCCTCTGCTCATGGGAGTCCCAGGTGCTTAGAGCTAAAAGGTAGCCAGGTCCTCCGGGGTTTGTGAGGTTGCTGGCCACACAAGGTGCCGGGATGTAGCAGGAGCAGGTTCGAGGGTCGACAGGCCGGTAGGGCTGGGGCCAAAGCAGTTGGCGTCTTCCTCTTCTTAGCAGCTGCACGGCAGGTCTTCGTTCTTCTTGCTCTTGTTTGTATTTTGGAATCTGGGGAAGGAAGGTTCAGGGTGCACCTAAATACTAGATTTAGGGGCGTTATAGGTAGGTAAAGGGCAGGGACCAATGGGTCCCTGTCCTGGGGTGGGTACACCCCCCCCCTATTCTGCCACTCTCCTGTGGGACGGGGGCAGTAGCCTAGTCGTGATTGGGTAGGGTCCCATCCCCTGTCCTTATTTGGGGTTTCCGGCCAGGCTTCCTGCCAGAGTGGGGGCTGCAAGAGGCCTGGGAAGCACCCAGAGGTGGCATGTCTTTGAAGCTTCCCCCTGTCCATCCTGTGGGAGGAGACCTAGCACCTCGCCCAGGATGTGCATTGTTGCAGGCCCAGGAGAGCAGGGGCTCTCCTACCCAGGGGTCCAGCAACATGTCTGCTCTGTGGCAGCCTCCCAGACCAGACGTGGATTGTCGGTTAGGTTTCAGGGGGCATCTCTAAGATGCCCTCTGTGGTGCTTCGTACATTAAATCCCACACAGACATCAGTGCAGGTTTAATGTGCTGAGAAGTTTGATACCAAACTTCAGTCCTCAGTGTTGCCATTATGGTGCTGTGGAGTTCGTGTTTGACGAGCTCTCAGCACCATGTACTCTTAAATGGCAGCACTGCAATTACAGTGCCCAGGAATGGACTTGGATATTGTAGGGGCACAGGGCTCATGCTCCTGTGCCCACACCACTGGCATAGGGCACCCAGAGGGGTGACTGATGTATGCCAGGGCAGTGTAAGTGGTGGGCATGGCACACAGGGATGTGTGCCATGTCGGCTCTTTGTTTTGTCTTGTACCCAGACACTCAGCCTGCAAGGGCAGTGTGTGTGTGTTAGGGTACAGGACCTTTAAGGGTGGCACAAGGAGTGCTGCAGCCCTTAGAGGCCTTCCCTGGTCACAAGGCCCTGGGTACCTAGGGTACCATTTACCATGGGCTGACATGTGGCGAGGGTTTGCCAATTTGGGTTTGAGGTTTTTAGGGAAGGAACATTGGCCCTGGGCACCTGATTGGCAGGAGTCCAGGGCACACTCAGTCAAAGTACATTCAGCAATTCAGCAAAAAGGGGGGCATACCATGCAAGAAAGATGGCACTTTCTCACAGTATTTAATGATAATAAGACTTTATTGTATTGTACTTTTATGATTTTAAATAATCTAATAAAGTGGTTTGACTGACTGGCTGATATGATCCCATCTTCTGATAACGTTAATCTATTTCTATTGAACCCATGTATGACTGTCATAGGTACTCATTGCTTGTAGGCCTTTTTTTGTTGACAGTCAAGTTCTCACTCTAACCCAAACCCTCTCAAGTCTCCTTCGACAGATCGGTGTTCTTTTGTGTAGTTGGTCATATATTTTAAGATTCATCATTCCAATGGAACTGTTCTTTTCTGTGACCTGTGGGGACATGAGCATTAAAGATGCAATTGTGGCTCATAGACGTCTTGGGTTTTTACTTGGACTGCCTTTTGGAAAGGCAGCACATGCGTCTAGAAGAGCAATAAGTAGGTAGAATGTTGAGAGCTATGTGACCCATTCAACATTTATGCAGCTCCTTCCTTTAATCCCCGGGCACAAAGAAAGTCCCCAGTATAGGAAAACATTGAACCATAGATCAGTGCTGTCATATTATTACTATAGCTCAGTTCTGCTTCAAAATGGTTACTGTCAAGAAAAACAGGTGTAGTTTATGGAAACAGAAGAACAGATTGCAGCACTTCTCTTCAACTGTGGATTTTATGAGTTTTGGAGAAGCTGCCACTTGAATTATTCTGGTATATTGCAGAAGTACTTTTATATAGAGCAAGTGTTGTATGAGAATTTGTTTTGAAACCAGCAAGTTGTAGTTCTGTTTTGAAACCATTTTGTCACACTGGCATCCTTTTTTTTTTTTTTTTTTTCATGTGCTTTTACTGGGATATGTTCATGAATTTTGTTGGGATTTTTTGCAATGATTTGTGTTTTATATAGTACCTATAGCCTAACCTCCTTCTGCTCCTTCATTTCTTCTGTTTTCAGGTCTTGTTAAATGTGTTGTACTTTTTACCTCAATTGTTGGTAAAAAGTATAGTGAAACAAGTATTTGAGAAAATGAAAAAGCATCTTTTTACTGTCATAGACTCTGATTTTGTGAATAAGAGTGCAAACAGGCTTTTAAACATCCGACACTTAATCTTTTATTTTCATTCTGCGCAGACCTATTTTTTTACTTCCACTGTAAAATATTTTTTAATTAACTTGTAAGTGCCCAGTTTCTGCAAGCGATGCCATAGATCTCACATTTAAACTACAATGATAGTTACCTGACTTTCTACAGAATAGTCCAGGCTTACCAAGGCAGAGGAGTAGGATGCTTTTTGTGAATCTGTGAAACACATTGTAATCCTGTCTTGCTTTAACATCTTTCTGTAGGCTGCCCTTGGAGCTGGCTTCTCTGACAAGACTCCAGCCCACACAGTGACTATGGCCTGCATTTCTTCTAACCAGGCAATGACTACTGGTACGTTCATCAAACCAAGTGACCCCAGTTGACTTGGGGTCACTTGGCCGCGATTTAAACAGCCACATGTGACATTGTTTATATTGAGTACGCCATAATGTTGGTTAGCGCACCTTACTGTGATGCATTTCACTTTTGTGATTTTTGGTTGAACATCTTAATCGTGCAATTCATCCATGTTTCTTTCAATTGAATCTTTTCTTATGAGATGTTGTGTGTAATACAAGACTTCTAAACATTCATGTTGGGAAAACAAAAAAAGCTTCCCAGTGTAACCATCTGGCTACCATAGATCTATTGCACAACCTAGGGTTTACTGTCGGAGTGAAGTCGCACCTTCAGCCCTTCAGGTTCAATCCTTCTTAGGCTGTCTTTACAAAGCGTACAGGGCAGCCATATAGTTTTCAGCACGCTTTCGCTGTGTTCTGGGTTAGGGCTTTGTATATAGGTAAGTATTAAGTTTAATATTTTTTCCCTACCTATTACCACTTTATACAAGCGGTACTAGTTATACAAATGTATTTACAATTTTCTATATACTTTCCAGCAGTTTAGGGAGAGCTGCATTTTTTTTTCTTTTTAAGTTTTTAAGTTGCACTGTAATTTTCAGGTATTTCCGCAGTGCTCTATAGACTTTTCTGTCAAGATTTTAAATGTTAAAAATTGAAAATACACTATATTGCACTATATATTTGTAACATGTAGTGTAATACAGTGCATTTTAATTTTTTTTTTTAACACTTATTTTCTAAGTGGTACTTCGTACATTTTAAAAATATATGTAGAGACTTATAAATATTTTCCCTACCTATTACCACTCTAATAAAGTGACACTTACCTGCATCCAAGGACTAAACGTAGAATACATGCAAAATGTTCCTAAAAACCACATGGCTGCCTTTAACTTTTGTCAAGGCAGTCATTAAACAATCGCATAATTACTTTTTATTGCTATTTCTGCAAAAGTACTGTGACGACCGATATCACTACGTTAAAATGCCTTATAACTTAAATAACACTTACCTGTAGTACCAAAAGGATCATCTGCACACCATAATGTGTAATCCTGCCAAATTTCATCAAAATCTGGCTTGGAGTTTGACTGCTACACACAGTCTGTGTAAAAATGCCTTGGTGAACAAAGGCGTTCTGGGAACCCCAATTTTTAGGTCTCGCCTACGCAGCGTGCATGCGCTGCATAGGCGGAAATCTCTTGGAATCTATTAGCTTTTTATGCCCAAAAACGTGAAAACTTTGCATTGCTTTCAATTGCAACGCGTGCACATTTGGCGTTTCCCTTGCGGGAGCGAGCGGCACCATCTGTTAGCAATTATCGAACTCTCCCGCAAGGTAAACGCTGCGCGTGGCTGCACTCACTGCGCCACATTAATTGCTTCTCTCTCGTGCGGCCATCCTCTCTCTTACCAGCATACACCACCTCTGTCTGCCCTGTACTTTAACGAGTGTGTGTTGCTACCTCAATCCACCTCCATAGCCCCTCAGGAAAGCCTTCGGAGACACAGCCGCCCGTCCACACTTTGACTTGGGACGGTACTGAGGGAATAAGATAGTGCTCTGGGGACATCCAGTGGCCATTGTAAATGGTATTTATATGGCGCTTACCACCCCTGACGGCAAGAAATATTTGCATAATGTTGACTAGCGATAAAATATTAGCTATTTACACAGCACAAGCCGCAACATGACTTGGCAATGAGTGCTTAATAATCGGCGATATTGTTTATTTAAAAAAAAAAGGGGTACTGGCTTTATCGCTCTCGGAAAGATGAAAGGCAAATGGTTCTCTCCTAGGATTTTTAACTCTTGCAAGCTCGTTTTATGGGCAGGCGAAAATAATGGCGACCACAATGATATGGGTGCTCAATCATAGATACAATCAAATTTATGACAATACTTTGTCACCACCCCTGATGGCAAGAAATATTAGCATAATGTTGTCTAGCGATAAAATATTAGTTATTTACAAAGCACAAGCCGCAACATTACTTGGCAATGAGTGCTTAATAATTGGTGGCCACGCAACAGCCGTTATCTTTACAAAGCGTCAAGTGGGAAGTCCGATCCCCTCCCATTTAGCAATATCGCCTCACGAAAAGCAGGGGCTGCTCAAGGCAGTTTGAGACAGTAGCTTAGGAAGTACCTCCCTGTCTCCAAAATGTAATAAGGACCTTCACACCAGGAGTTTGGCAAGTGAGTAGCTTATTCAAAGAATGAGGAGCCCACCCCCGTGACTGCACGCTAGCAAAAGATCTCCGGTTGAATAGAAACGCTTGTTTTTTTTTTGGGCCGCACGCCATGAAGCGCTTTAACTTTTAGTGGCGATCACGCGCCTTTCTTTTGTTCTGTGCGACTCATGTCAGTAGATGCCACTTATAGCAGCAGTCACAAATGTGGTACGTGGAGACAGCACTCAGAGGGGTCTCTTCTTGTAGATACCGGTTTTGTAGATTTTGTTGCAGCAACTACTAAATGCGCATTGTTCACGTTTTATTATTGCACCTGTTTTTAACTATCCATGCTTCAGTCTTTACAATGTTATCTCGGTGGAAACATTACTTCACAACCACGTACACCATGGGTCCCATGCTGCACCCTTTCACACAGCATCATCCTCTGTGCATCTGTTGATACCAAAAATACACGCAGTAGACAAACATTCCGCCCGCGTGCAATGAGAGGCTTGCACGAGGGATTAAATGCTTCGGAATATGTAAATGCTTCAAAACATTTGTACTTTGTTTTACCAAATGCTGCCCAGACGCGAAGGCCGCGGGACTTCCTTGAAATAAACATCCTCTGTCTCCGGGGCTGTGTCTCTGGAAAGTATGTCTTTAGATACCATAAATTATGTACTCTGATCCCCCACACCCCATACACTTAGCAGGCCCCCATACGGCAGCTTCAACAATGGCGGGGCGGGGGCGCCTCTCAACACATCATTGAGGCTATTTTACCAAATGCAAATACAGCAGAGGCGCCTCAATGACCGTCTCATCTCTATGTAGAAAAGCTCAGTATGGCATAGAAATAGGTGCCATAAAATGCAAATGCCGCCGAAAGCCCCTCTTCCCCATCTTTGTTCAACTTCTTATTACAAGCTACAGCTTATTGATAGGTGGTGAGGTATAACCTGCGCAAGATTTTAGTGGTTAAAGCAGTAAGAGAACAAAATTGTCACAACTATGCATCAAGGGAAAAAGACAGCCACCACCCAACGCTGTTAGCTTACAATTGAAACAATTGTAAATATTCAAAAAGATAATGATTCCCTGAGCATTCTTCAAAAGAGTAAGTCTTCCATCACAGATAATATAAGTTTCTCAAACCCAAAAGTTTTTATATAATAAATGGAAATATTGTCCAATCTTCATCCACAGTCTTTATTACAGCTTCTGATAATATCCTTAGAAGACATGTTTAAGCAAGAGCTTGATTTTCAAGACGACCAATTTTCGAAATCCAGACGTAAAAAAAGGTTTCTTAGAATCACTTGTGTTGAGCAAAGGTTCTGTTCTTAATTCATTCTATCTTAAAAGCATACAGCCAACACGTGTTTCGTCTATGGTAAATTTTCCAAAAGACTTCCTCAGGGCTGTAATAAACAGATATACAATACCGTTACCAACTATTACCTATCTCAAACTAAGTGTGTTTTAGACCTCCACCAAACAGAAGAAAGGCATATATAAGAAACCGAAAAGACCCAAAAGGCTAAGAAAGAAATCAAAATAGACCGAAAAAGTGTCAGAATCACCAAAACCACCACGATTAAGTTAGTTAAAAGCCACCAGAGATAATTCCAGCTTTATAAACAAAAAAGAAAACCATCAAAATTTAGATAATACCCAAAAGAGAAATGCCTTGGGCTCTATTCATCATAGCACGTGAAAGTATCACCCCCCATAAAGTACCTCATAATATAGAACCAAAGTAAAACAGAGCGCTAACCATAAACAACTCCTATATAGAATATGAGACAAAAAGTCACAGCACGCCGCTTCATTTAGGCCATTAATCACTCACCAAAATTCCAAGTAGCAATTCTTATTAATAGAGCATTGAAAGGCGGGTTGGCAATAGTGTAACAGCCAGCTTGACAAAAATCTTCGTTTTTGACAGGCTCCTGACCTAGAAAACATATATGTATCTAATGTTATTCTAAAATTCATTTATAAAACGGTATAGTCCTAATCCTGACCCCAACGACAGCATCAAAACTAGTTAAAGAAATATAAAGTACAAAAGGATCTTTATCATTATAATCAAACATTAGCTTCTAATCATTTAATGCTAAAAAAACGTCCCATACGAAATAAGTAGCTAATGCATAAAACAAAGGGAGGTGCATAAAGGTACTCGTAACCTAATTATCTAGTCCTTACCTTTTAGGTCCTTTAGATCCTTTTGTACTTTATATTTCTTTAACTAGTTTTGATGCTGTTGTTGGGGTCAGGATTAGGACTATACCGTTTTATAAATGAATTTTAGAATAACATTAGATATATATATGTTTTCTAGGTCAGGGAATAATTATCTTCTTATTACAAGCTGCCAAGTTCGGAAAAACCCAAGATCGCAGAAAATGGCTGGCCGAATTACTTTAACATATCTAAAGAAACCTTTTGCACTGAAAAGAGTTAAGATTTCAATTGGTTGGCTGCTTTTAATTGATTTAGACGTGTATGTGTGTCACAAGCTGCTGCTCACACACACACAAACAGATAGGTAGATATTCTCTTTCTCTCTTCAATTTTAGATTACATTGTTTACCTTTATCCTTGGTGACGATTAGGACAAGGTCGGGTGATGACAGGATAGTGGAGAACGGAAGAAGCAGGCAGGATGCCATAAACTGAGCAGACATGCTATTTTTTTTCAAAGCTAGACTTTAGAATTCCAAATAAAGGACAATAGTTTAATTGGCGAGGCAGGATGCCAGCAGTAAACCAGAAACTGCTACCTACATATCCAGATGTTGGAAAGAGTATCTCGAGAATGTATAATATAAAAACGAAGGATTTTCTTCTATTTCAGTTTTGTTTTTGGCTTTCATTACATAGTCAACTGACAAAAATCTAATAAATAAAGTGACAATCCGGTAGTTCATGTGTTAACGTTTTATAATTAAACTTGACATACATGCCTGAAGAATTAATGATTTGCTTTCAATTTCTTTATTATAGGATTTCCCCTTTTTTTCCTTTTTTTATACAAAGTCATACAAATCATACACCATATGATGTAATTCAATATTATATGCATATTTCCAGAAGCATTCAAAATAATAAAGCGGACAGCCTATCCTAAATTCACATAGACTCCCACCAGCAAACGTACACACGCATAGATATGCATAAAAGTACGTGAACAGCAGCTTTGTACTTACAGGTGCGTTCTTTAGTCCACTGAAAACAATGTGTTTTTGCTAATACATTTATCCCTGTTTGAGGAATCTGCATGACACTTTTTTTTTGCAGATTTATATAGAGCGAACTCGACCCAAAGATATCGGAGGGCTTTAGATGACAAAAAATGATCTGACAACTAAGAATGGTCCATTAAAATGTCCTGCACATAGTTCAAGAGGGGCAAAGTTCTAAAGGTGGTCCTAAAAATATTAATTTCCCATTCATATCACATGGGAATTTTCACTCCCACTACAGCAAGAACTGCTGGAGAGAATTAAAAACAACTAATCACGAAGACAGAGCTGGAAACAGACTAGTTAATCCGTGCCTACTGCCAGCTCCTTTCCAGGTCCATCTGCTTGATGCCTACTGTCCAGCTCCGAGGATGCCCAGCCTGGAACCCTCTGTCAGCATGTGCCGGCCGGCTGGGAGTGTCTGTGGGCATGACGGGGTTTGCCCATGAGCCACGCGCTTGACTTCACCTATGTCTTATATTCTTGTCATAAAGGAATGTATAGTGCAAAGTCAGATCACACACTGTAAACATGTCTATGTCAAAGTGATGTGCTCTGCATAGAGGCTGAACGAAGTCAATGTGAGTTCAATAAGTGTGGACAAACTGTGACAAAATCACCGTTCTTTGCCTCAAAAGTCCTGTTTGGTGCCGCAATACTTCGTAATCAGTCCCACCATATCCTGGTGGGTCTCTTAATCTGCCTCCTGCGCAAGGGGGCTTGTCGTTGGATAATGAACAAGCATTTGCATAGCCAATAGGTCTTGCTTTTGGAACCTTATAAGTATTAGTTCTCTTCCAGGGGATACTCATCAATAGTCATAAGCACTGAATATTCCCGCCCATGTACGGGGACCCCGGAAATAATAAAATTATATATGAAGAACATATATATACAGCTCTGTATATGTATAAACATATATTATTTTTTCCCAAGCAAATGCAGCCCTCATAGAAGGCTAAACAATGCAGACACAAATATCCAATAATGCACCATAGGTATAATAATACACCTAAATCTCCTTTTTTTTTTTTTTTTTTTTTTTTGAGGTAAAAAACTCATGCTAAAGGGAAAAAAAGAACACTGCAAACCACAGATCCACAAAACATTGTTAGCCTGCAGGCTGCATTGCAATACAATACCATAGAGACTGAAAAGCCTTGTACAGGTAAAAACTGGCACCGTGCCTTTAAGGCAGCCCTGACTCCAAAATCCCATCATGCCTCAGGGGTGACAGTTGGGTCAGTTGTTCTTTCCGGCTCCTTCAGTCAGGACCCTGGAATTCAGCTCTCTTCTTTTTTGACTTCAGTCAAGAATTGTTACTTTTCTAGTAATTTTTTGGGCTTCCTCTGGTTAAAGTCTGTCGGGGAAGCGTATTCCTGTGTTTTCTGACTAAATTTAACAACTTTTTCTGTCAGAAAAATGCCTTCTTTATTCATGCCGTGTCCATCCTGTGGCAAAAAGAAGGCCTCTTCAGACACACACGAGGTGTGTATCGTCTGTATACCAGATTCTCACTCCTGCATCCTGTCGTCACTGCAAGGACCTTTCAAAGAGGACTTTGAAAGAGAGAGAATTAGGCTTTATGGCCTTGCGGAGCGGTCAACGTCGAAGCAGCTGGTCTCTGTCTGTTCTCCATCGGCGTCGGGCTCGGCGTCAAAGACTCCAGCGGCGGGATCGTCGCTGAGAGGTGAGGAGTCCAGGGGGAGTCATGCTTCCAAAAGAAAGTCCATGTCGACGAAGCGCATTTGTTCGTCGTCGGCAACTTCGACGTCAAGAAAACATCCTTCGACGTCGAAGGAGGCTCATCGCCAATCAACGTCGAGAAAACATCGTTCGACGTCAAGACATCGCTCAACGTCTAAATCGACACCAAGAGAGTAGTCGACGTCGCATGAAGAGCACAGGCGTTCAACGTCGAAATCTACATTGACGTCGAGGCAAAGATCGGTGTCAAAAGATCCTACAAGATCATCGTCTGAACATTCGGCGCCGAGGCGGGTGCCTCCGTCTGAGTCTGCGTCGAGGCGGGTGCCTCCGTCGTCTAAGGTCTCCAGATCTTCGGAGAAGATGGTGACGTCGAGGCGAGATTCCCCGTTGGGTTCTAGATCTCCGTCCAGGACAAGTCCTCCGTCGACGACAAGGCTCTCGACGTCGTGGCAGGACACATCGCCGGTGATCCATTCGGCGTCGAAGTCCAGGTCTCCGGTGATAGGCCTATCACCGTCGAGACGGTCCCCCGAGGTGGGATACCAGGAGACGTCACACATTCGTCTGACTTTCAAGAAAGTATCAAGGCGCAAATCTCCTCATAGGCTCGAGATCAATATCCGGATCACCGCAGGTGTTGGGTCTCTCTCCAGCTCTTCCAGTGGAGCATACATCTCAAGACGAGGACCATGTTCTGCCTCAGAGCCCCGTCAGGGAAATGCCTCAGAACACTGCAATGATTCAGGCAGTTAAGGATTCCTTAACAAGACTAAGGACTCTGGATCAACCATCACGACCAGCAAGATCCCATTCTCGAGGAAGAGAATTGCAAAGGCGCTCACGCTCGCCCAGAAGGCGATCCAGATCTACCTCTCATAGAAGAGTCAATCAGATCGGGGAGAAGGCGACGGAGGTCTCCTTCATCTTCCTTGTCAAGCCGTTCGTCCAGAAGGGATTATTCACCCACACTCACAGATACTCAACCATCTAGAGTGTCGCCAGTGGACGACATCACCACTTTCCAAGATGTGCTGTGCAGAGGAGCGACAAAGTTGAACATTCCTATGCCTGTTCAAGAAACCACCTCTTCTATCATCTTCGAGACCCTTCATGAGAGAGCGGTGTCTCGTCCACTGTTGCCTTTAGTCCCTGGGTTGCTTCAACCGGTGATGGATATCTTCCTCACGCCAGCGACTATCAAATCTGCGCCGGCGCAGATTCTTAAGAAATATCGTCAGGCTCCCGAGGATCCTCTATTTCTCAAGGCGGACCCTCCACCGGACTCTGTGATCACGGCTCCTGCCAGAAAAACCCATTCAGTGGTGTCATCATCCACAGTGCCGCCGGATAAGGACAGTAAATCACAAGGCTCTTGGGGGAGAAGAGTATGTGGCTCGGCGGCCTCGAGTCTGAAAGTGGCTAGTGCCTCAGCGCTTCTGGGGCGCTACGACAGATCACTATGGGATTCCCTGCAGCGATTTATAGAAAAAGTGCCTTCCGAAGACAGAAAGGACTTTGAAGAGATCCTGCACGAGGGCAGCCTAGTTTCAAACCAAGTGATCAGCGCAGCAGCGGATGGAGCAACGTTGGCAGCGCACTCATATGCTCATGGGATTTCCGCCAGAAGATCCTCTTGGCTAAGGCTGACGGCCTTGAAACCTGAAGCACAGGCAAGAATTCTGAATCTGCCTTCCTCGGGTAGTTTGCTTTTCGGTTCTCATGCGGATGAAGAAATGGCTCGGATGAAGTCAGAACTCGAGACCATGAAAGCCGTGGGCCTAGAGAAACGGAAAGAATTCCGTCGCCGTAGGGGAACGGACAGGCGTGGCTACCAGCAGAGGGTTCAAACCCCTCACTGGCAGAAAAATCAAGACCAACAAGGGCAAAAGAAGCAACAATTTCAGTCCTGTAGACCATCCAGGGGACGTGGAAATAACCGCCAGGCCGGCGGTGGAAACAAGGCTCAAGGAAAGAAATGAGAGCCTGCTTCCTCCAATGCCGTCCACCGCTCCGGTGGGAGGAAGTATTGCAAACCATCTTCCAGAGTGGCAATCCATCACAAAGGACAAGTGGGTTCTGAATATACTGCGACATGGATACTCGCTTCGTTTCCGGAGCCCTCCTCCCTCGATCCACCCTGTACAATCATCTCAACACCTCAAGATGTTAAGAGAAGAAGTAGTGACCCTTCTGCTCAAATCAGCAATAGAAAGAGTTCCCAGGGCGCAGAGAGGGAGAGGAGTCTACTCCAGATATTTTCTAACCCAAAAAAGAAATACAAAAGCAGAGTTCAGACCCATCTTGGACTTACGAACACTAAACAAGCATGTCAAAAGAGAAGTTTCGCATGCTTGCGCTTCACCAAATATATCCGCATCTCCGGCAAGGCGATTGGATGTGCTCGCTGGATCTGCAAGACGCGTACTTTCATGTTCCCATCGTACAGAGTCATCGGAAATTCCTAAGGTTCGTAGTGGGGACCTCTCACTATTAGTTGAAGGTCCTACCATTTGGCCTGAAATCGGCCCCTCGAGTATTTACAAAATGCATGGCAGTAGTAGCGGCTGCACTGAGGCGCGCAGGAGTCTTCGTCTATCTCTATCTAGACGATTGGCTGATAAAAGGACCATCGCCTCAGAGTGTACACTCACAGCTGGCACGCTGCCTGAACCTGTGTCACAGATTGAGGCTCAGGGTGAACTTCAAGAAATCCAACTTCACACCAACCCAAAGGATACACTACCTCGGTGCAACTATAGACTCCGCAGTAGGAAAAGTGTTTCCTTCGGAGGAGAGACGGTCATCCCTGATCCATAAAGGCAAGCAGATTATCACCAACAAGCTGTCTGCAGCGCGACAGATTTCGTCTCTGCTAGGGGCCATGGCATCTTGCATATTCCTGGTGCCCAATGCCAGGTTGAGGATGCGTCCTCTCCAATAAGATCTGGAGGACAAATGGGACCAAAGGAATTCACTGTGGGAGGAAACAGTCTGTCTTTCCTCAGCGGCCAGGCAGTCAATCAAGTGGTGGTTGAAGCCACTCAATCTACAGGTGGGACTTCCTTTTCATCAAGAACCCCCATCTCAGACGCTGATCACCGACGCATCCCTGCAGGGCTGGGGTGCGCATCTGGGATCCCTACAGACGCAAGGACTGTGGTCCAGCAGCGAACGGTTGTACCACATCAACATGCTAGAACTCTGGGAAGTCCACCTAGCCCTCAAAGCGTTCCTGCCCGCAATCAGGACGAGTCCCATTCTAGTACAAACGGACAATACCACCACAATGTACTGCCTGAACAAACAGGGGAGTACTCGATCCAGGACGCTCTCGCTGGAGGCTCAGTCCCTGTGGCACTGGAGCTTAGCAAGGAACATTTCGATAAAGGCGGTGCACCTACCAGGAGAGCTCAACGTAAAAGTGGACTTGCTCAGTCGTCATTTTCAAGATTCAGACGACTGGGTACTCAACAACGAGGTGCTGGAGGACATCTTCAAGGAGTGGTGACGTCCGCAAATAGATCTCTTCGGACGAACACAACGCGAAATGCCGAGGCTTCGCATCAAGATACCATCGGCCAGGATCCATAGGGAATGCCCTTTTGATCGATTGGTCAATGATATTTGTGTACGCCTTTCCGCCTCTCCCACTGATCCCCAAGGTGGTGACCAAGCTGCAACACTCGGCTGCCAAGATGATCCTCATAGCACCGGACTGGCCGAGACAGTGGTGGTACACGGATCTCCTCCACATGTCGATCCGACCTCACAAGCGCCTGCCGTGCAGACCGGACTTGTTAACCAAGATGCAGGGGAAGATTTACCATCCCAGTCTTCCCTCGCTGAGCTTAACAGCATGGCTCCTGAAGTCCTCCAGTATGGCCATTTAAACCTTCCCCAGGAGTGTATGACCATACTGAAGGAGGCTAGGAGGCCTTCTACAAGACACTCTTATTTCTGTAAGTGGAAGAGGTTTTATGTATGGTGTATGCAACATCAGTATAACCCTACAAAATGTCAGGAGGAAGTGATTTTGCCTTATCTTCTTCACTTAGCCAGGGTGGGATTTAAATTTTCATCCATTAAAGTTCACCTAGCGGCCATTACAGCATATAGGCGCTACCCTTCGCAGCAGTCATTCTTCAAGCTGCAGGTGGTGAAGGATTTTTTACAGGGGCTCAAAGGTTTACCCCCCAGTAAGGCCTCCCTCGCCTTCTTGGGAGCTGAACTTGGTTCTATCAAAACTTATGAGTTCACCTTTCGAGCCCACACATAAGGCTACTTTGCAGCACCTTACATGGAAAACAGCTTTTTTAATAGCTATCACTTCAGCACGTAGGGTGAGTGAAATACAGGCCCTCTGTTCTAAAGAACCCTACACAATTTTTTATCTGAATAGGGTAGTGATGAGAACTCATCCATCTTTTTTACCAAAGGTGGTGTCAGATTTTCATGTTAACCAGACTATCTCCTTACCAACCTTTTTTCCCAACCCCTCATCGCCAGCGGAGAGGACGTTGCACTCTTTAGATGTTAAGCGGGTTCTACCTAGTTAGGACTAAGGCTGTCAGGAAATCTGACCACTTATTTATTAACTATGGTGCTGTCCGCATAGGTTTTGCTGCATCTAAGCATTCCATTGCTAGGTGGATTGTGTCAGCCATTAAATTGGTTTACCAGCTGGCGCAGAAGCCACTGGTCGCTCGACCTAAAGCGCACTCCACAAAAGGAAAGGCGGCTACTGCTGCTTTTCTCAATAATGTCCCACTCTCCGAGATCTGCAAAGCAGCCACTTGGAGATCTGTCCATACATTTACGAGGCATTATTGTCTGGACTCGGACACCAGAGCAGACACTCAAGTAGGACAAGCCTCCTTGAGGAATCTGTTCAATAACTGAATTTGTCAATGGTTTTTTACTCCATGTATAATGCAGTTCTCATTTGCCTGCAGGTGGAAGGTGGGCTTGCTATTCTATTCAGTGCTTATGACTATTGATGAGGATCCCCTGGAAGAGAAGGATAAGTTACTTGCCTGTAATCCTAGTTCTCTTCCAGGGGTATCCTCATCAAAGTCATAAGCAACCCACCCGCCTCCCCAGGCAATTATGAGGAGTGGATTATTTAACATGGAGGAAATACATCTTTGTGTGTAGGACTACGGTCCCGCAAAGAACAACTGACTCAACTGTCACCCCTGAGGCATGATGGGATATTGGAGTCAGGGCTGTCTTAAAGGCACGGGGCCAGTTTTTACCTGTACAAGGCTTTTCAGTCTCTATGGTATTGTATTGCAATGCAGCCTGCAGGCTAACAATGTTTTGTGGATCTGTGGTTTGCAGTGTTCTTTTTTTCCTTTATCATGAGTTTTTTTTTACCTCATTAAAAAAAAAGGAGATTTAGGTGTATTATTATACCTATGGTGCATTATTGGATATTTGTGTCTACATTGTTTAGCCTTCTATGAGGGCTGCATTTGCTTGGGAAAAAGTAATATATGTTTATACATATACAGAGCTGTATATATATGTTCTTCATATATAATTTTATTATTTCCGGGGTCCCCGCACATGGGTGGGAATATTCAGTGCTTATGACTTTGATGAGGATACCCCTGGAAGAGAACTAGGATTACAGGTAAGTAACTTATCCTTATGCAGCACACTATCCTTGGTGCAACAACATGAACTGTGCATGGTTAAACTCTTTTAAGGGCCCAAAGGCGAGACCTATTGGCTATGCCAATGCTGGTTATCTTTGTTACCCCCTTGAACAAGCACCACAAAACATTCCATGCTTCACCAATGTAGAAAAGGCAACAGGTCTGGAAAGTTTGTGGAGATTCGTCAAACGGGCGCATATTTATTAATGGTGAAAAATCTGAGGAATTCCCATCTCTGGTAACCCTAAATATAACTACTGCCACTCTGATTGAGATGTATATAGTGTGTGTGTTTTCTCACACAAACGGGTTGAGATACCTTTAAACATTAATTTAATGGTTTACCTTCGATGTAAGAATACTGATGTAAAGACAGGAATAAAGGACCTGCTATGTAATACTACTGATGTAATGACAGGATGAAAGGACATGTCATGGCCACAGTGTAATCGCTCCTGATGCAAGGCTGCCAGAGTAATGGTCATCATGCTCATCCCAGGAGACTTTCTATTGAGATTGCGGACTGCTCCATCAAGACCAATTCCATTTAAGAGAAAGCACTTGATGTCAGCGTGCAGTAACAAACCTTTAAAAAATAAGCACACTGTGCAACCAGGGCAGTCTGTAGGCTGTGCTTTTTAATGGACAGTGGCTGTGATTCCCTCGCCTATATGTATCTAGAATGACCTCACGGACATGGTCACACTGATCATCAAGGTCAGTTTTACAGGGTGAACCTGCTAACAGTTCAGATGCTGTACCTAATCTTCCTCCTTGCTATACCATCTTGTGTGCCTAAATGTTAATTTGTGGTGGTCGATCAGTGGCTGGGCTGGCATGACCCAAGTTGCAAGTTTTTGTTGTTGTTGTTTTTTAAGTATTATTAAAAGTTATCTGGCCCTACTTAGTGCACTCTGCTTCTCACTGTGGCCATTGGTCATAACCAGTGGATTTAGGGTATCCTAGTGTACAACATGTGGAAAGATGCATCTATTGCCCTATGCCGCGAACCCAAACAAGACAATACATTTGTATAACTAGGTGTCTAAGATGCATGGGTACGAGTTATCCTCCCCAGTTAATGTTCAGTTTCCCACATTTGTCACCACATTTACCAATGTCGCTATGTATTGTGTGGGCAATCTGATATTTTGACAAGTGTTTACTTGATCTAATGCTAGCTCCTTCATCCACTGTTCTTCTTGTGATGGTGTTGCCACCTGCAAACCTCTATATGCTGTCCTTGCAAACATTTTAATAGCATATGAAGGATGTTTGTGTAGTGTATGTGGCACAGTTGTGAATTTGTAGCTTGGGATAGAATTCCAAACCATACGTTTATTAAAATGATGTAGGTGGGTACATTCTCCTTTTTAGGGCTGGGTATAGGCTACTTTACATGTCAGGACAACAAACAGCATAACGTTGGGGCTTGGGTCGGTGCCCTTCTGCCAGTATCCCGTTTGGGCGAGCCACCTTCAGGCAATGGTGTGATAAGTTCTCATGTTTTGGTATCAGTGAACCACATTTTGTGGAGTATCTGTGTTTTGGCACTTAGTGAGGGTTTCAAAGTAGTCTCCAACTCTGCAAAGAGTGAAACGTATTGACTAATCTGCATTTTTTTTCTCTTTAAATCTGATTCCACTGGCAGGCACCCTTTGGCAAAGGCGTACCTCTTTGGAAACACCTTTGTTTCCACAGATACCTATAAATCCATGTAGAGACAGCCGTGAGGCTGCATGCACTGAGCCATCGCTGGTACCAGATGCAGAGCTAGCAAAGCACGCCCCTCTCACCAGTCAAATATTAAAGTAAGCAAGGCCACATTCTCGTGCAGCATAATGCCGCCCTAAGCAATACACCACAGATGGCGCTCACTATCTCATGAGTAACTTACGGGGCCCTGCTGTGCAGGGACATGTGGGTGGCCATCTGCATCACACTCCCAACATCCCCCCCGACCTGAAACATTGGCCTCCAGCTCCATCTGCATGGTGCCATTGTGCACATGGGTAGTCTGGCATACCAGAAAATTGCTTGTAGCAGGTGCTGGCTTATCCCACCGCTTACAAAGCTTCACAGCTTGTCCCATTCCATGATGGCGGCCTCGTTAACGCACCTGCTGGTTCACTGAAAGGGTTGTCCTGCTGTTCCTGACATGGCCACCAATAAGCAGTCCCTGGGGGCCCTGTGTCCCAAGCTCCTGGCTCGTAGTACGCCACGCTCTAGATAGACTAGATTATAGAAGGGCCAGCAGCACCCAAAGATGGAAGATCTCACCCAGCAGCACAGTAGAGAGCCAGCATCGCTGGTACGGTGTCTTCCTGTGAGCTGTTTGCTGTCAGTCACAGACAGTACACCAGGCTGCTATCACCTGTCACTCTTGATTATTTCTATCTTGTTTAAATTGACTCACTTTGGTTTATACTAGGTACCTTTTTGTTTGTTTTTAATTAGGAGTATTGCATCTCTTCGCCCCTCCTGCCCTTCAGAGAGGCAATGTGCTTCTTCTCAGAATCTTTTTAGCCATCA